>NC_061508.1:85185824-85197163 GCF_022539505.1 Lolium rigidum
TGGTAGGTGTTGGGGACACAAGCAGAGGTTCTTTGCTTTGTGGCTGCCGGGGTTGCATGAGAGGGAGGAGCCTTGACCTCTTCCTCCCCCGAGATTGATAAACCTTGGGTGATCCACTTAAGTGGAAACTTCTTTCTGGTTCTACAAACCCACGCTGCCTTGGAGGCCCAACACTGCTTCATACAGAACCGGAAGCTCCACGTAGACATCGTCAGCGTTACGGCCAATGCGCAAGTGCGTTGGCGTTCGAGTGAAAGGCGTTGCAATCGTGGGCGTTGATCCTTGTGCTTCCAAGATGCTCCAGGACAAGGAGAAAGGTTGAGAGGGAGGCCAGAGAGAGGGATGCCAAAGGTGGCCGGGTGTGCATGGCATGGAGCTTCTCTCCTCATTTTTCTGCTTTACACGACCAAGGCAAGTACTGAGCTAGATGCAGGGAGCATGGAGGGAGCTAATGATCACGAAAAGAAAGGGGTTTAGGCATGAAACCATCGTGTAATAGGCTGTAACACTAAACTGGAATAATGCCTGCAAGGTGTTCGATCATATGGCCGCAAGAACTTTTTTGATGTTTTTTTTGGAAATCTTTTTGGTACATCTCAAACATATTAATTATAGGTTAGTTTGGTGGTGGTGGGGTTCAATTTGGAAAAGAATTGCAGATTTTCAAAAGTGAGGGGATCTTCTTCTCTCTCTCGGGTTCCATCTTTGTACAAAAATTCTGGTCAACCTAGTCAACTCTGGTCATGGTGGTCAACATGAAAGTTGTAGACTTTGACATGGTCTTGGATGACATGGCATTGGTTGGCTAAGTTTAGTTTAGGATTTGAGAGATAAAGAGGTGCAAAGTAGGGAAGAAAATAAAAGTGTGACATATGACCATTATCATATGTGTTTGAAATTTGAAATTTCCTTTGATTTGAATCTGGTTTCTTCTATGCATTTGTGTTTTTTTTTGTTATATATGAGTTTTAGAAACCATAGGGCAAGCAATGGTGGCCTCATATGAAGATTTGCAAAATTGCCCTTAGTCTATGTGAGTGAGAAATGAACTTTTCTCATTTTCTTTTATTCTCCTCAAATTAGGGTTAGGTGATCTTAGTTTAGGGTTTAATAGCAATTGATCATCATACTAACACTCATCATGGCAATGGCACAAAAGAAAATCACTCAAATGCATGAAACTATATGTGACACTATATGCATATTAAAAAGTTTTTGTTTGTTATAAAAATTGAGTAAATGAAACTCTCTCTTGATTTTATTATTGTTGAAACTTGGGATGTTACATCTGGCTGGACCGTCCGCGGCCGACCAAACACGCCCTAGGTTGGTGGAATCAAAAAGGTTTTGTAACGTCAAGATTCATGTCTTCACTATTTGTTCTGATATTGCTTTTTTTAGCCATCATAGTCATGGATTGTTGATGGCTCCCAAGTGCAGGAGATCAATTGTAATACTTTTCAACAAGAAATATTATCGAACCTACGAGGAGATGAAGGTATTGGTTAGTAGATTTGACAAGTAAAAAATAATAAGAATGCACTAGTTTTGGTGTTTTGAGTGTATAGTTTGCGATAAAATAAATTACTGAAAGTAAATATGTAAATGTTCTCAAGGAGAGAAAGTCCAATCCTCTATGCAGCAAGACGATAAGATCAAGTGTGTGTGTGCTTATATATGACAAATGTTCCAGAGGGCGGCATGGATTTACTAGAATTTTGAGTTCTACACAACATGGTTAATATTTTGTCAAGTTTCATTTCCTTAGGGGGGCAGAGCCTAAATTAGGTGCAGCCATATATGAGAAAAAAAACACCCCTTATGATGGGTCCTAGAGCCATTTTTCATGAGTATGTATAGGAATCATTAAGACATAAATATCCCATCATAGCAATTAGTTCATTGGCCACCGACATAAACCCCTCTAATGCAACTCAAAGTATTGAAAAGAGTTTATATCATTCCGTCCCTTCCCACCCTCATCATTACATTAAAGTGCATCCTGTAAGCCCATATAGGTGAAGTAATATGCATTGAGCATTCGCATAAAACCATCATAGAACAACATAAAAGGTAAATACTTGACCAAATACTCATTGCACATCATATAGAATCATAGCCAGATCATCATATGCCCTCAGGAACATGGGGAACTACTTACAAGTGTCAAACATGATATGGACCAGAAGCATAATGATTAAAACACAATCTGAAAGTATAATATCTCCACCAAATAAAGACAAAGTACCAATCACAAACATGCAACTAGCCCTTCAAATAATATTCGGGGTTCAATCAAACACAAACTATGAAGGGGGTGAAATCGATATCATAGATGGTGATGGTGGTGATGATCGTGCTGATGGAGATGTTGATGAAGATGCCTCCCCATACATCAAGGAGGAGTGGTGATGACAATGGCGTCGATTTCCCCTTCACCGGAGGCACTAGTGCGGCAGGATCTGTCCTCTCCCGGAGTAGGAGAGGACTTTCGCCTCTAACGCCGCCTCAATAAATCTCGGGAAAAATATGGCTTAAGTTTTGGCAAAACGGGGGTGTATGTATAAAGGGGGACCCGAGGCGATGGTCGGGGCCCGTTTGAGCATGGGTGGCCCACCCAGGCAGGGAGGGCACGCCACCTGTCCTCTTTCGGCCCTCGTGGCCTACCTCGCATGTTTCTTTGGCCCACGGCCTTTCTCCCGGTGAAAAACTGATCATGTATTTTTCACTCAATTTTAGGTGTTCAAAAAGTACTTGAAACAGCAAAATACGAAAAAGGAGGTTTTATGCCTTCGAGAAATTAAATACCAATGAAAGAGACTTTGTAGGAAAGTCCTGAAAATTAGCTAAAATGCATAAATAATGATGTGTGATGGCAAATATCAATGAGAACTAATGATATAAGTCACAATATTGATGATGTAAAATGCACGTATCACTTGCTTATTTGGTATTTGGACTACCGTTGTATTCAACTCTTCATATTTAAGATTTACAATTTATCGTAGGATGGTCACGAAAAGGGTACAAAGGCTGGAGTATGAGCTAAATACTACCGTTTTGGAGTTGCCACCTATGGCTAGTTGGAGATTTATCTTGTCACATTTTCAACCTCCTGAATAATTGATGTATTTCATAAAATAATTGTTATGTATTGAATCCATTATATCTTTTAAATTAATTAGTACTAGTCATCAACCCATGCATCCGCATGGGCTAGTAATTTAAAGAACATATACTATTGAGTAGAATTCTTTATTTGAGCGCAAAATAGAGTTAGAGATAAATTGTATTATATATTAAGTATCACTGCTTTGTTTTTTTTCGAGAAAACAATATAAAATTAGATATCAAGTAAAATTTCATGAATATGCTTTTGCAATAGTACAATTAAACAATTATATTCTTTCGTATTCCAAAGAGAATATGGAGTCAAACTTCCATACCACCAAATCAATGACGTTCTTATCATTGAACCTGCACGCCCAAAAAGAATTCAAAACTACGACACATTTGTGTTGGATAGGGGAAGCCGCATCTCCCAATGTTACTAAAAAAAACGCTTCACATCTTTTTCTAAACATAGATGAATCTATAGTCAAAACATGTCCATATACCTCCATATATAGATAAAGTTGAGAAGCTTTTAAAAAAAATGGAGGGAATACAAAAGTTTAGAGGACTTTTGCGGAAGACATACATACGTTGGACTCTAAAGTCCTTGATTTTCTTTTTGATCCTTGCAATGATAATTAAATCAACTGTATATATATGGCCTTAACAATGTCCATCCTTATGCCATAGTTTCTGACAATCTCAGTTTTCCACTTTTTCAATTCATATGTTTTGCCATTCAAAATACCTATTACTGAATATGCCATACTGCAGCTTACCTCACACATGTACGCTAGCACGCACATTCAAAATTGGGTTTACTTCATGGAATTATCATACCACGGATTACTGCAACCTATCGATCTATGCATCAGCTAAATACTACAGTATTTAATGTGGACTCCAAATCCGAATTGTAGATAACAAACAATTATCCAAGGACCATGTACTTATACTTTCTAATATGCAAAGCAATCTGATACGTGTGTACAGGCTAAAGTGCAGGTAATTTTTTTTTACTGAACTCAGGTTGCCATGCATGGTCAGCCGTCGTGGTAACCAATTTCCAGGAAAATATCAGATATGATATTCGTGGAGTTCATACTGAGTAAGGTTGTCGAGAGTAGTCTAAGCAAATGAAGGGACCTAGAAACCCATTGACCGATAGCTTGAAGCCTGCACCACTAACTCATTGTAGGAAGTTAACAGTCCAAAGGATTTAGAAATTTCGAAGGTAAATATGCCTTCATTTATTCGAATCACATGAAAGACATCATTAGATGAAAAGGAGTAGAAGACTCGCACAGCAGTAACCAAGTTTATGAAATCCTCAAATCTTGGACACATTAAGAGATCGCCATTAGCCAGTGACTTTGACTTGTCTGAATGGTTTCTTCTCTATAACCTGAAAATAAAATTATAGCAGTATATATTAACTCTAAATAGAGCAGCTAAGGAGAGGAACCGAGTGGAACATACAGTGGGGGTGATCCATGTGCTGCTTGATTGTATTAGGCAGACATGCCATACGTTACTTGCCTGTGTTGGAACATAAAGTACAAAAGCAGGTGGCTGAAAGATTGCTTAAAAGTTGTTGAATAAATCTTATACCGTGAGAAACCATAATTGAGATCTATATACACTGACTTTCTATATATTGGGATAATTAGGATTGTTTGTGGCACTGGATCAACTCCTTTTTTTGATAAAGACTGGATCAACTCCTAAAGATTAATATTCTTGTGACTCTAGAGCTTTGGATTCAATCCTTCCCGCTGTGAACAAATGGAGCTACATTTACAGGGAGTATTTAGGCCTAACCAATCAAGCAAATCACATAAGACTGTCAAGAATAAAACGTGGACAATAGATAAATGTTGAGTTCAAGATATAGTCAACTGGGAGATCTAATTAACAATATGTCATCAAAATGTAAGGAGCATTTACCTTCAAGATCTGATATGGTTTGAAGAGCGAGACATCTTCAGGACCCTACATGCTAGTATGAACCGGAAATAAGATAAACCATTATCAGGTTAAACTTGTACATCACCATCACTCTGCAATTGGTTATTAAATTCGTCATATTTGATGCAAGACATGACCTTTGTTTCTGTCAAAAGAGGGAAAAATAACAGACAGATTAGTAAGATATGATACCACAACAGATGCCTCCTTGAGAGTGTGCAAATACGACAATCCTGGCCATCTCACATCTACTAAATAATTTGTGTTAAATTTCACATGTCTCATGCCGTGTGACAATAATTCCTTGGAACTGCTCCGCCAAAAAAATACATTTGATCGACATGAGTTTTCAAGTTGTAGGTATACTCTATCAGATCAAAGCAAAATACAATCAGTCTTGAACATGAAAAAGCAACGCACAGTAGTTTATAGTGTGCTAAATACTCATAGATCAAACAAATATTCCAGGAAAAGATAATCGCTAGATTGGCATCAGGTCCTAGTGGAGCACGATGGACCAAAGCTCACGTGCATGTGGATGGACATACTTGGAGACGGCCGACGCTGCTGCTAAAGTTTTAATCTACCATGTTGCGGGAGACCGTGACGAATTGTCCACCTTGAGCTAGCACAGAAGGAATCGATTGGAGATGGATTGGCCGATTGGGAGGCGGAATTTTTGTCAGGTTGACCGCGCCGCCGCACAGTCTAGGAAAAAGTCAATTGGATGTATTCTTAGATGGAAAGAAACGAAGATGAGAGAAGTTGTTCAGATTTTAGAGGGAGAAAAACCGCCTCGACTATTTTTACCGCGTGCGGTCTCTGCTCTTATAGTCCAATGGCTGAAGATATATCATGGTTAGATATTGAAACTATCGGTCCAACCTTGTGCCCTTCTAGGATTAAACGTGCTAGGCCGTAACGTGCCAACAACTTCCTATTGTACATTATAAATAACGACTCTTTAGGTTAATCTAACCATATATTTTAGATCTAACTAGCACAAATGCCCATGCGTTGCAACGGGAAAATAAGTTAGGAATTCATTTCGAATACGTCAGAGTTCTCATTGTACCGTCACGAATGATAGTTCTTTCTTCGTTGTTATCTTTCACCCTAAAGAGCATACTATTAGGTTACCTTCGCAATGTACGCCACATCGTGGATATATACATGGTCTTTATAGAGCCCTTGTCTAATTGTCTTCGGCGATGATTAACGCGTAGTACACCTCGATGTCCTTGATCAAATCGTCATTGATTTAGTTGAAGGGCATGTTCTTCCATTTGCAATGTGACTTTCAAGTTGGTGGCCTTCCCAAGTTTGTTCATCCCTTCACCGGCATCGACGCCTTCCTCCAAACATTGAATTGATGAAGTCTGACCGCTTCGTCTAAAACGTGTCATCGAGATCATTATTTGTGCTTGTAACTTATCTGCATGCCAATCATAGAGGTACATCAAACTATCTACCGTGTCCCAATGCTGCACATGTACATCGGAGTAGATGAGGCGAGGATGGTCGCCCTGAGATCATTCAAAAATCCGCTAGAGGAAGCTTCTACACTCAAAGAAACCTCTTGGAGGACATATTTGTGACAATGCGAACCTCCAGCGCCGGAGCAATGCCCACGACAAGATATAGCCGAGTACGTCCTTCCGTCCTCTACTATGGCGAAACCCAACGACACTAAGCTCTGGCGACTACGACCCATCGCGGGAGGAGGAGAACAGTGATCAAAGATTGTGGATTTCGACCTCGGTCACGAGGTGGATAGTCTGTGACAGCACCACCGCCTCATGCGTAATATCAAAGCGCTCATCTCACCTATGACCTCGCCGTGTCGCGTGAAGGGAAAAGGATGACTCGGCCTAATCCGGATAAGAAGTTTGCATCGGGCTCTTGCCCGACAAGATCATGACTGATCATGAAGAGAATCCGAACCGAGCACGTACCGATCACGTTGGCAGATGGTATGATCGATGAACGGACGTTGATGGACCGAACCACGGAAACACTTTTTTTATATATACAAAAATCTGGTCGCATTTTCTTCCACCAGTTGTACAACAAAATTCATTTTTTATCCAAAAAGGAAAGGATGTTACAGCCTAAAATAATCCTCAGCCAGACGATTTACAAGTCATTTCAGTTTACTTAGCAATATAAAGTACTAATATAAACAAATATGGATCAAATCTCTTTTTGGGGGGTCATGAACCGATCTGTATCTAGCCTGACCAAAAGGAAAACGGATCTGATCACAACGGAAACAGATCCTAGAAGAAGCAGCCTGGCCGTCGGGCCTCCGTCTGTCCCAGGAGATCCCGTCTCCCCCACTCCTCTCTCGGTCTCGGTCAACTCCAACCCCCTTCTGTTCCAGGAGATCCTGCTGGCTGCTGCCGAATTTCCTCTCATTCAGCGCCAAATTTCCGTTCATTCAGCAGCCGGCAGCTCGGGCTCCGTCGTTCCACATGGCCGGTCGGGTTCTTTGCCGAGAAATTTCCTCTCGTCGAGCGCCTCTCCGGCTTCGTCGTCCCGCACGGCTCCGTCCTCCAAATTTCTTCTCGTTCCTCAACAACACGGTGGCGCTGCCGGCGACCGTGCTCTGGCTCGGCCATCCCGGCCATCCCGGCCTGCCTTTCCCTTATTTAATTAGCAAACTCGTACTGCTCTTTGGCTTCATGAGTCCCGTCTCAGCTCGAAGATTAGCAACTTGGAAAACTATATAAATTGGTGGAACTTAATTTACGAACGCGAGGTGGGACTATGGAAAACAATCTCTCCAGTTGATTGGTAGCATCAGGTCGGGACGTAACCGTCAAAGAAGGCCCAGTAGCACAACGGCCCATCAGCTTCAGCCACGGGAGCTGTAACAGCATTTTTTGGATGAAAACGTCGACTTGGACAACTTAACGGTGGCATATGATGTAAATTCAACTGAAAATAATGGGTAATTCAAAAACGGACGAAAATTTTGGGGAGAAACCTTACTTCCTTTATTAGTAGGTAAAGATGGCTTTAATAATTCTAATGATGTGGATTAACGTGGAGTCTTTTATGGTGCCTCTAATTAGTAAATATAAGATTATCTTTAAATAAAATATAAAAAACACATTTTAGTTAAAGTTTCAAAAGAATGGATATCGTTTTTCCCCTCCAACATCCAATATGTATAAGTCCTGTAGGGTGGAGCAAGCAACAGTTAAAAAGTTCCGCACTCTTCAGGGACGCTAAAAAGTGGAGCTAAGCAAGTCCAACAGAGCTTCCACCGTAGAATGTGGCCTTCAATTACCATTACCAAAGATGAGTGTGCATTGTATATCGGTAAGCATGGGTCACTTCAGCTCATCATGAGTTATCTGATATCTTTGGTAGATAAGATTATATACATAAAAACTATTTACATTAAAACATACATAAGAATAAACATTTAACAATAAACACACATGCTAACTTTGACTATATGATTTGCCTAATTCATTGTGAAACTTTGATTATTTGATTTAGATGATTTTTTTTCATTGTAGATGTTTAAGATCCTAGATTACTGCCCTACATTTTCACCCATAACTATAAATATGTTCTCCATTCAACAAATTTCAATAATCTTACCCTATCTGAAATGAATGTTAGGAACATGTTCACCTCCTATTTATACACTTACTACAATCGCCTGTTGTGTTTGCCAACCAACGGAACCCTAGGCTAAAATATATTTTTACTCTAGAATATTCCATACAGTTATCTTCTCTCTAGAATACACTAAGTGATTTTTGTGACTAACTAGTAACCGCGCACTTCGCACTGCCAACTGCTGCATGTCATCTACAACTAACTATGATATGAAGTAGTTATAAATGTGATACCTCCGTTTTGAAATATAAACATTTATATTTTGTTGTAAAAAGGCTTATATTTTTGAACAAAGATTATACTGCTCCTATTAATACAAAACCCTTTTATTCGAAAAAAAAACCCATGTGCAGCAGCAGCCGAGGCGCTAAGAATGCATCTCATGAGTGGAGCGGGTAAAAAAATGCGGGGTAAAAGGGCGCCGTTGTTAAAGGCTCACACACATAAGTGTGGCCCAATACAAAGAAATTATCAGATAGAGAAAGCAATCCATTCACTCTCTGCATGCAGCCCTCCTCTCATGTTTTCTATTTGACGCTTCACGCGAATGGGAGCGCGTTGACGCGCACCTCTTTCCCTATTGTCATGGTTTCTAGGCCTGGTCCGGTTCCCTCGGTAGGATAGGAAAGAACGGAGCGAGGAAAGAACAAGGCGACCAGAGAAAAGGCCAAGCTCGCCACATATGAGGACGGCGTGGAAGGCCACGACATCACCAGCCAGGCGAGGAATGAACCTCACCGTAGCCGGCAACGACGCGGCTCGTCGCGGAGGCGCAGTGTGGTGAGGCCTAAAACTTAGGGCTAGGGTTAAGGTGAGGAAGATTAGGGTTCCGAGGGTGCGGGAGCTCGCCGCATGAAGAACCTAGGGTTTCGGGGGTGCAGGGGGTTGCAGGAGCCGGTGATGGGGTGGGGTTTAGAGCAAGGAGGGAGCGGTGGGTGGAGGAGGGTGGGGTAGCGAGGTGGCCTAGCCGGTGGTGGAGACGGGGGGAGGGGGGTTGGGAGTTAACGAGCGAATCGGGATGAGGAAGATGACTGTGATGTTGGGATGCCGGGCTGTCGAGGGTACTCCTCGGCAATGCCCTCAGGTTGGTGCTTAGGGTAGATGGAATCTTGTAGGCTGACACGACACATCGGTTATCAAACAAGCGGGGAGAGCGATTTACCCAGGTTCGGGGCCCTCGATGAGGTAAAACCCTTACGTCCTGCCTGCCTGATCTTGATTATGAAAATATCGGGTTACAATGGGGTGCCGAAGGTTTCGGCTGTGATCTCGTCGAGAGGCTAAGTTCTACGTGGACCTAGCTCTAGACTTGTGATGGCTAAAGTTGCTAAGATTGATTGTGTCCCTTGGCAGCCCCTCTCCTGGCCCTTATATAGGGAGCCAGGTCTCGAGAGATCTGTCCGGGTACGACTAGGTTACAAAAGACCCTAGTTCTAGACTTTCCTTGCTTGATTCATTTCTTCGTCTTGTTCTTCAAGGAATCTTCTTTGGCACCGCCGTAGTGGCCCACCTTGCCATCGGGTGTCTTCATGGGCCTCCAGTTGGGAAGGGTAATGCCCACGTCAGTAGCCCCCGAGTGTCTAGCCGAAGATGTTTCGGGTAGGGACTAAAGCATGCCTCCACCAAATGTTCTTCTCTCTTGATAATTCTTGTGCTTCTTGTAACAGAACCATCTTCTTCTATCGGGTGCGCGTCCAGCGCTCCCGATGGGAGTAGCCCCCGAGTCTAGGTACGGATGCTTGCAATCCGTGCGTAGACTCAAGTTGTGCCACTCGAATGTCTTCTTCTACCGAAGCTTTCTGCAAGCCTTCATAGGTCATCTGATACATTTGCATCGGGGGTTCAATATTTCAAGCAATGTTTAATGCGTAAAGGATATTGAGTAGCGTGCCCAATGATACGTCCAAAACGTATCTACTTTCCCGAACACTTTTGCTATTGTTTTGCCTCTAATTTGTGTATTTTGGATACAACTAACACGGACTAACGCTGTTTTCAGCAGAATTGCTCTGGTGTCTCGTTTTTGTGCAGAAATTCAACTTTCAGGAAAATCCCCGGAATTAATGTCAAAGGGCTTATTTTTCCAGAAGATTCACGGAGCCAGAAGGGCAGGCCAGGGGGGGGCCTCGGCCGGCCTCCGACGCCCCTCTCTGGACTACTTAATGTCTTCGACCTAAAAACGCACGGGGGGTTAGACGAAATCGCCAGAAGACATCCAGAACACCGCCGCCATCGCGAAACTCCGTCTCGGGACCAGAAACTCCGTTCTGGCACTCCACCGGGACGTGGAATTGGAGGAGATCATCGCCATCATCACCACCGACGCCTCTCCATCGACCGACCATGTTTCCCCCATCCATGTGTGAGTAATTCCCCACGTCGTAGGCTGAAGGGGATGGTAGGGATTGGATGAGATTGGTCATGTAATAGCATAAGATTGTTAGGGCATAGTGCCTAGTATCCGTAATTGGTACTTTTATGATATTGTTGCAAAATGTTATGCTTAATGCGTGTCACTAGGGCCCGAGTGCCATGATCTTAGATCTGAACATGTTATCAATTCATGATGATATTCATTGCTTTATGATCTTACCTGCAAGTTGTATACACGTATTGTTGTC
>NC_061508.1:85197263-85226869 GCF_022539505.1 Lolium rigidum
TAAGCAACTTTTGCATTCTATGAAATGATTTAGTTTAGTTGTAATGTCAATGAAATTTTTAACTGAGCTGGTTTACGGGAAACATTGGTTTATATGATTAAACTAGCATTCTCCAGATTCTGCATTCTATGAATTGCTTTGTCCAGTTAAACTAGCTATCTTGACAAGCTCGTGTAGTTGCAACGCCTAGCTGTTTTGATCACAGCAAACCCATGATTCAATCACGGCAAGAATGTGTAGTCTGCCAACTTATTAGAAGTCAACAAATTATGAGACAAAACATTTATCTTGGCTTCTTTTGATGGAGAAAGGCATGGTCTTGTCCTGTCGCCAAGCTAGAGGTCCCAATGGTCCCTAGAAGTGAGGGATTCATAGCATGGTTCTGTTGTTGTTGTAGATACGTATACATGTGGTTTGTTGGATGGCCCTGCACAGAAAAGTAGAAAGTTCAGTTTTATGAAGTTTAAATATAAAAATTAATGAAAGTGTGGACTGCTTGTACCACTAGTGTATTATACGATTGCAATCCTGGCAGCAGCTCTTGGGAATGTAGTAACATCGGGTTAGTATTGCCAATTGATGGTCGTATGGTATGTAGTGACATTGGGTCTGTATTGCCAATGGATGGTCGCAGAGTATGTACTGGCATCGTGTTCATATTGCCAATCGATGGAGGTATCATAGAATTTAGCATAGTGTTGTATTGTAACACTTTAATATTCACTTTAGTCAATACACAAATGCTATGATTGTTATCCATTATTTCCCCTACACGCCAATACTGAACATAATGGCATTCTCCTGATGAGTTTGGTGATGGGGTAGTACTGTTACTGCTTACCCTACATCTATTTAGTATTTGATCAATTAGAATCATAGTACTGGTCTGGACAAATTATCATTTGATCTGTGCATGCAGGTGTTTCTATAAATTTTGCGAAGTGTTCCTGTACATCTAGGCTGATGGCATGCCTGATGAAGCACATATGAAGGGGATGGCAGGATTGGAAGAATTACCACAATCTGTTCAAAAGCAATTGCGAAGCAACCATTATGATCCATCAGGAAAAAACAGTCAGATTTCTTACTGTGCTTGCGTGAGACCCATGGCCATCATCATACCCTTCATTACTAGAAGAAGCCATCAGCTACTTGTGTTGATTGCCGCACTATTCAATTGGTTCCTTCACTGTTCAATCGAAGGATTATTCAACTAGAGGATAATTTTCCTGTGCTGATTCGCTTTCAACCTTTCCTATTTGTTTACGGCAGATCAGATTTCAGAATTTGGCGCGCAGCTGTGTATTTCTTCGACATGTTTCCGCGCGATGAGTTATCTCTCTTTTGTGTTTTTTTTTATGTGGTCGAGGGAAGGTAATCTGTACACAGCGGAAGGGATACGCATGAGCCCTGTATTTCCGGTTGTTTTTTTTGGTGGAGAAAAACCAGCGCCAAGGTACGGGAATAGCAGCCGCTCGATTGATTTTCCGCCCAGTGCCGCACGGATGGTCGCACGCCTGCGGCACAGGGAAACCCCGTCCCAACCAAACAGCCCACCTATGGAATTTTAAAATGAATTCCAGGATTCCAAGCTCAAATGATGGATACCAAACGACCTCTGAGTGAAATTATCATCAGAGTTCTTAAGTCGCTTTTATGAACAGAAAAATTCATCGCGGGCACATGATTTGCAGGGCATCAACATGTCACAATATTTGTGTTTTCTTGCCAAGGGCACCAACATGCATGTGTGCATGTCTAGTTTTATGTAGTATTTTTGTCTTGCATTCATAAAATTAATTTTGGCACGCAGGGGCATATGCTCCTAGAAGCCATGTTCTATATCCGGACTTCAAAGTGAAACAAAATGTCCTCAAGTCACACAACCATTATTCACCCCAACTATCGCCATGGACACCAACGCAACAAGCGAGGGAATCGAGCTAGTAGCACCGGTCCTCCTCCACCTCCAAGCTCTTGGGGGTCAGGTCGAAGTAGTGATCCCAGGAGTAGAAGAAGGTGACGGTGGCCATGCTCGCGATCCGGCGACCGCCCTTCACCAGGTAGACGCCGCCGCCCTCGGCCCTGAACAGGGACGGGTCCACATCCAACGTCGACGAGAAGCCTCGGCCGTCGATCCGCACGTTCCTGACGCTGCACGGGCACATGTTCTTCACCCGCACCTTGAACAGCGTATCGCCGTTGGGGCCGCTGCCCCGCGAGCGGGCGTTGACGGTCTGCACCTGGATGTCGGATACGCTGCAGAGCTGTGTGTCCGATCCTGCACGCGTAGACGGGATTGATTGCAGAATCATATCTCCCCTGTGAATGTTTCGATTGATTTCACCATGTATAAATGAACTACAGGAGTGTATGTACCTTGCGCCGAAATGACGACGAGGGCAAGGAGGAGGAGCTTAGCGATGGCCATGTCGATCCCGATCGGTTTCTTGTTTACGTTGTCAGCGGTGATCGACATTGCTGGGGCCTGGGGCTCGGATGTCACCTACTTATAGCAACATGGACATAGCTCCAACGGCAAGAAGCGATCAACAGGAAAGAATCGTTTCATGCATGGGACTGCACACGCAAATCACGCCTCGACAGCGAATCCTTATTCAGAGAGTCTACGGCCTTGATTCTTGGGATTACATACGTTATTGTGGTACTGGAATTATGGGACTGTGCCAGTTGTTGCCTCGTGACGGGATTGTTATTTCTTGATTCAGAGCCGAGATGACAGCATATGATCCAGTTTAAGATCTGCGCGGCGTGTGTGAATGTTTCTATCCACAATCATCGTCATAGTATTTTGCAATACCGATGTGTTCAACAATTACAAAATAAAAAAAACTAGTAAATCATCGAGATCTTTAAACTATTTTTTCTTTCATGATATAGTCTTACAATATTGTAATTTCCCTGAAGGTACTCGCAGAAAAATAACATGGATACTAGATCACAAACCTGTAAATGGCAACAAGAATTCTCATACAATTTCGATTTTGAGCCGCAACGTCAAAGCTAAAAACTCTATACCAACATTAGAATAATCAACCAATAACTGCAAAAGTACCACCGCCGGTATTTGAGGGAGGACGAACCGGACAGATTGGAATCAGTATTGTCGAGGTCGTAGAAATCGGGACCGATACTAATGCAAGGACAAAGCTGCTCGCAACAACCATCAGAAACCATCCAAATTTAATCCGGTGAAGGATATCGGAAAGACCAAGTCTAGAGAAATTTTATCTTCTAACACCACATTTGACGGTTAAGAAGGAACTCTCATTATCCAAAAAAAAGGGCTGAAGAACACTTTTGAAGGAAAAAAAAGGTTCATTTTAAACCTTGAAATCGTAGAGTATCGGCGAATGGAGACGTCAAGTCGAAATACATGTCTTTCGAAAGTTGCGCTTTCTAACCGCGATCTAAATTGAACCTTGGACCTATTTCTCGGAGGAGAAAAATAAATCGGAATTGCTACTCTCGCTCACTGGCTACATTGGTCCACAAATCATATTCATTGAACTTCATTTCCCAAATCTGTATATTGAGTTATTGACTCTTTCCCATTGTCGGCACCAGGGAGGACATCGTACTCTAACAGAAGCCGTGGCAAGCAAGCTTGGCCAAGGGGTGGTGCGCCAGCTTGGGCAAGGCGTTCTCCCCCTCCGCCTCCCTTCATCTTGAACTCCCGCTTGCGTCAAGGTCTTTATCGCCCAGCATGTCACCACGCAGTGCCTGATTTTGTGCCCTTTGGGAGTTTAAATACTGGCATAGGCGCCATCGTGCCTCCCGTTTGAAAACCTCGCACCGATGGTGTGTGTGAGATCCTTCTGCTTGTCGCAGCGGAGGAAGAGGAAGAAGGCGAGACTAGGGAGCGCGAATCTGCGCGCTCATCGTTGTGGTCACCACGGCCATGGAGATGTCGTTGCGATAATGGAGGATGAGGAGGAAGTAGCATACTAGGGGGTGTGAGGGAGAGCCCCGTAGGAGACAGAGACATGGAACAATCAGATCGACGGGTGGTGACAACATGAGTGCTAGCCGAGAGTAATCTGGTTTGGATATTAGAGCTGGTATTGCGCGGCGGGGAGCGGGCAAAGAATGGTGGTGGTGAGGATGAGAAGGAGGAAATGCCCTTAGTTGACCCACGACGCGTCGGGGAGCGCGCCAATGCTCACGTAAGATCGGAATGGGACATGACCCGTGACGTGGGCATTACCCTTCGGGTAACTATTATTGCCCTATCCTGTGCGGCCCAACTGGAGGCCCATGAAGACACCCGATGGCAAGGTGGACCACTACGGCGGTGCCAAATATGATTCCTTGAAGAACAAGACGAAGAAACAAATCAAGCAAGGAAAGTCTAGAACTAGGGTCTTTTGTAACCTAGTCGTACCCGGACAGATCTCTCGAGACCTGGCTCCCTATATAAGGGCCAGAAGAGGGGCTGCCGAGGGACACAATCAATCTTAGGAACTTTAGCCATCACAAGTCTAGAGCTAGGTCCACGTAGAACTTAGCCACTCGACGAGATCACAGCCGAAACCTTCGGCACCCCATTGTAACCCGATATTTTCATAATCAAGATCAGACATGCAGGACGTAAGGGTTTTACCTCATCGAGGGCCCCGAACCTGGGTAAATTGCTCTCCCCGCTTGTTTGATAACCGATGTCTCGTGTCAGCCTATAGGATTCCATCTACCCTAAGCCCCAACCTGAGGGCATTGCCGAGGAGTACCCTCGATAATTGGCGCCGTCTGTGGGAAGCCTGTCGGCACAAGGCAGGTCATCGGCAGTACAGGTCACGTCTGCAGTGTTCGTGCTGGAGTCACCAACGCCATCAGATACCAGAGATTCAGTTCGCTGCGGATCCTTCGAGTTCGTACCACACACCGAGGCGTCGCATCCGATCTCCACAGAATCACGTGGCAACATGGATGCTACTTTCGGTGGTGTACACTTCATCATCGATTCTAGAGGGTTTCTTCGCCTCCCTAGTTCAAATGCATCAAGCCCAAGAACTTCGGTTCCAGAAGATATCACGCCAGCAGCAGCCTTGGCAGTCCTACCCAGGAGTGCGGGAGAGGGGATCCGAAGCAGCTTCGGTGCCGTAGAGGAGCAAAGGAAAAGACGAAGGGACTCACACCGTGAAGAAGAAGAGAAAATCGTGACTCGCCCCCGACAGTATGAACGAGGATGCCACAACACGCAGCCGAGCAAGAATCGTCTTCGCACACCTTACCTATCGGCCACGGAGCAACTTGAAGCACCGTGTTATCTACATTCTTACATCGACCCAAAGGATAGCCTTGTAAAATCCAGTCATCTCCTCAGAAATTGTCGGCAGTTCCTCGAAATTCGGCAGTTCTGCGACGATCTTAGGGCCGAAGCCGCGGCAAGAGTTCACTCAATGGAGAGAAGAGCGGCATCCTGCGGTTATCCACCCGAACCATACATACCAGAACCGTACGTACCAGAAGGAGGAGACAAGTACGTACCAACCGAGGTGTTCCCAGAATCTCGCGGACAGGTTAGCATGATTCATAAAACCAGTTTTTCAAAGAGAGAAGTCAACAATGTTTCACGGGAAGTAAAGTACGCAGAAGTTGGTATGGTCGACACATCCGAATACATCGACTGGTCAGACCAAAGCATATCTTTTAGCAAAACAGATCACCCGAAGGCCGTTCCATGGCCTGGTCACGCTGCCTTGGTTCTTGAAGCACAGATCGGAGGGTACAACATGAGCAAGGTATTCATGGATGGAGGAAGCGGTCTGAATCTGTTATTCGCCAGCACAATGAAAGCAATGGGCTTAACAGTCGACATGCTAAGAGAGTCCGACACATGATTCCACGGCATCATACCAACCCGACCCGCTTACTCCCTTGGTAAAATATCATTGGACGTAGTTTTCGGTACACCTATCGACTTCAGAAAGGAGAAAATCAAATTTGAAGTGGTTGATTGGGAATCTCAGTACCACGCCATCCTCGGCAGACCAGCGTTTGCCAAATTCATGGCGGTACCCCATTACGTGTACCTGAAGTTGAAGATGCCGGACAACAATGGGACAACAATAACCATCAATGGAAGCTTTTCCCGTTTAGACAGCTGCGACAGGGATTTCCAGAAGATTGCCTCGAAGTTTGGGGCTAAGGAAGAACTCAATGCAGTCGACGCTATCACAGACCACACAAAGCCACCAGCCGATAATCGGAACGTAAGATCTGATGAGTTTGAAGTCACAAAGGAAGCAAAGAAACAACAAGTGCATCCCACTGACCCGAAGAAGACAGTCAATACTTCGGCAGATCTTGCTGTCGCATAGGAAAGCGTGCTCATCGAGTTCCACCGTGAGCGCTGGGAAATATTTGCATGGGAACCATCCGACATGTTAGGTATTCCCAGGGAACTCGCTGAGCACGCCCTCAATGTTTACCCAAAGGCCAAACCAGTACAGCAGTCGATGTGCCGGTTTTCAGAGCCGAAGAGAAAAGCAATCGACGAAGAAGTTAGTCAGCTCCGCAAGGCTGGATTCATTCGGGAGCTTAAGGAAGCCGAGTGGGTAGCCAACCCAGTCATGGTACCGAAGAAAGACACAACAGCTCTTCGCATGTGTATTGATTACACAAGTCTCAATAAGCATTGCCCTAAGGATCACTTCCCGCTACTTCGTATTGACCAGATAGTCGACTCTACAACAGGATGTGATCGTCGCTCTTTTCTCGATGCATACTACGGGTACAACCAGATCAAGCTCAAGAAAGAGGACCAAGAGTTAACCGTGTTCATCACCCCGCACGGCGTTTTATGTTACAACGTCATGACTTTCGGGTTGAAAAACGCAGGAGCAACTTATCAGCGATGTATGCAAGCCTGTCTTGGAGAGCGGATCGGAAGGAATATCGAAGTCTACATCGATGATATCGTGGTAAAGGCCAAGCACGCCGCTATTCTCATCGACGATTTGCGAGAAACCTTCGACAACCTCGACAGGTACAAAATCAAGCTGAACTCGAAGAAATGTTTCTTCGGGGTGCCAGGAGGACAAGTACTCGGGTACTTCATCTCAGCCAGAGGGATAGAGGCCAATCCATTGAAAATCAAAGCTATTCTCGACATGGAGCCTCCGAAGAGTTTGCACCAAGTGCAGCAGTTGGCAGGTCGACTGGCAGCGCTCAGCAGATTCATCGCCAAGCTAGGAGAAAAAGCTTTGCCCTTCTATAACCTGATGAAGAAGTCAGAAAAATTCGAGTGGACAAGCGAGGCGCAGGAATCTTTTGATAATTTAAAGAAGATCTTGTCGACATCCCCAGTACCCGTAACCCCACATGAAAAAGAAACGTTGCTCATGTACATAGCAGCAATGGTGCAAGTCTTCAGCAGCGTAGTTGTTGAAAGAGAGGAGGCAGGAATAGTTCATGGCGTGCAAAGACCCGTTTACTACCTCAGCGAAGTACTCACGCCAGCAAAACAGAGATACCCTCATCACCATAAGTTAGCATATGCGGTATGGAGAACAGCTCGCAAGCTGCGCCATTATTTCACGGAGCACCCGATTATTGTGCTAAGCGAAGCACCATTGAAGAATATACTTACTAACCCAGAAGCTACGGGTCGAGTATCCCAATGGGCCATCGAGATAGCACCACACGACATAATCTATGTCAATCGGACGGCGATCAAGTCTCAAGTCCTCCCAGATTTCGTGGCAGACTAGATTCAGTCGCAAACTCCGGCAGCACCCGACATGTCTGGCTCATGGACAATGTATTTTGACGGATCAAAGCGGAGTACAGGCGCAGGTGCAGGGGTAATATTGGTATCTCCACAAGGAGATAAGATGAGGTATATTTTACGTATGAATTTCTCCTTGCCAAAAAATAATGAAGCGGAATATGAAGCACTGTTACACGGAATGAAGATGGCAAAGGCATGTGGAGCAACCCGCCTGGAAATTTATGGAGATTCAAACCTGGTGGTGCAGTAGTCGATGAATTTATGCGACGCAGCAGTGATAATATGATTGCCTACCATCAATTATACCAGAATATGGAAGCCAAATTTGAAGGATGCGAACTCAAGCACATCGGCAGAGCCAGCAACGAGGAAGCCGACGCTTTGGAAAACATCCGATCCATGTGCTCCCCCATTCCAGACGGAGTATTTTATGAAGTTATCACCCAGCGATCGATCAAGGAGAAAGCATCGGCACCTCCAAAATCATCGGCTGATGATTCAGAAGCAAGCTTGCAGCAAACTGCCGAAGAATCTCCATCTCAATCCGCAGAGCAGATCCTCCTCCTCGAGCCCCTGTGGACTAGACCTTTTTTAGCATACTTAATAGAGCAGCAACTACCGGAGGATCCAGTGGAAGCCAGGCGAATTGTGAGACGGTCAAAAGCCTTCACTGTGGTGAACGGAGAACTCTACAAGCATAATATCTCTGATATCTTTCAAAGGTGCATTGCCATCGACGATGGAAATGCTCTGCTACGCGAGATACACGAAGGAACTTGTGGGCACCACGCAGGCAGCAGGGCCCTTGTGGCAAAAGCTTTCAGAGCAGGATTTTACTGGCCAACGGCAGCTTCGGATGCTCGAGACCTGGTCCTGATGTGCGACCCTTGTCAGCGTTTTGCACCAAAACCGCACGCTCCCGCAACAGATCTAATGACGATACCTCTCGCATGGCCCTTCGCACAATGGGGACTCGACCAAGTTGGACCGCTGCCAAGGTCATCGCCTGGGGGTCACACGTATCTACTGGTTGCAGTCGACAAGTTTACCAAGTGGATTGAGGCTGTACCTGTTCGAAATCAGAAAGCCGAAACCGCCGTCCAGTTCTTCAGGGGAATAACTTGTCGATTTGGCATGCCTCACAGCATCGTTACAGACAATGGAACTAACTTTGATTCCAAAAAATTCCGGAAATTTTGCGACGACGGTGGTATCAGACTGAAATTTGCCTCAGTGGCACATCCCCAAACCAACGGTCAGGTCGAAAGGATCAATGGTCTAATAGGAGATGGCCTCAAAAAGCGCCTTGCGGGTGCAGCTGGAGATTGGGTCGAAGAATTGCCATCTGTACTTTGGAGTTTGCGTACTACACCCAACAGATAAACTCAGTACACTCCGTTCTTCTTGGTATACGGAGCCGAAGCAGTTTTGCCAGCCGATGTTTGGTTCGAAGCCCCTCGGGTGACTGCGTACACGGAAGCAACTTCCAACAATGCGCTGCAAGATGCCGTGGACCTCCTTGACGAAGCTCGGGACATCGCCTTGGCAAGAACAACAGTGTATCAGCAGGCGTTAAGAAATTACCACAGTCGACGAGTACGCAATCGAAGCTTCAGTGTTGGAGATATGGTACTGCGACTAAAACAAGAAAGACCCCTGAAGCTCGAATCTCCATGGGAAGGGCCGTTCATCATCACTAAAGTGATACCAGAGGGAGCTTATCGTCTCAAGAATCCAGCTTCGGGTGAAGACGTTGCAAATCCATGGAATGTTGCACATTTGCGACGATTCTACGCATAGGATACAACTATCCTTTCCTTGTTATTTGGCAGCTCCTAAGCTTGTCTTATATTATGAATAAATTTTTTGATCGGGCTTCCACCCTTATTATTCCAGGCCTCATTATCCGAACAACTGTTCGGGGCCTCCGGTATTGGCTCTTACTCCCATCGGGAGCTCTGGCCAAAAATACGCCCATACTGTATCATTAACTAAATACTCTCATCGGGGGTTGCGGTTACTGATACGAAACAACCCATCCAAGCCTCGAGAAAATACGCGAGTGCTGCAGTCGATGGACATATTATTACAAATAAGGCTCAAACCGGTGCACTGTGTAACGAAGCCAAGCGCCTAAATCCCTTGATTATTCGACGGGTGTCGCTCTTACAGAACTTACACATCGACTCCGCAATAAACTTGCAATTACAACGGGGTCGTCGGGTGTGCAGGCTGACTTGATCACTCAGCCGCCCTCAACAAGAAATTATTAATCGAATTAGCAAATTCACCAAAAGTACATGATGTATAAAACACGCATTAAGTTACATATGGGATTATCCCTTGTAAGTACAAGGTCATTACATACATATATATGCATCATTTCATGGCAGGTTTCCTTGGTCTTCTCGGGCCTTTAGATCTCTCTCAATGTATGTTTCCATTCGAGAGATGATGGCATATGCGGGATTTCTAGCAATGTCATAATATTGGTTTAAACTCCTACTGGTATTTGCTATGGCCTCCAAATCTAAGGTCGGGTGACATGCTAAAACTGAAGCAAAAGCAAGTTCGGCGCCGGCCAGGAGTTCCTTCCGCACCAACGATCGAATCCTTTCACGGAGTCTTGAATCGGGTAAACAAAGCAGATAAAGTCTCGGGTGATTGGTCTAAAGGAAACAAGGTTATCCATACCATCGAGAGATGATCATGATATTTGTCAAAATAATAGTGCACCTTCTCTGCTCGATGTTCAAATTTGGCCACGACAACAGCCTTCGGTCGATGGGACCACAATTCATGCTTCGGGTGAACAACATTGGTCATCGCTTCGATCTTTTCGTGGATCCTTTTGTTTTCCTCTGATTCATCAGAAGCCACGACTGTTGAAAATCAAAAATCAGTCAAGGAGTATTCAAGCTTCGATAAAAATCGACAGATGGATGGACACTTACAGCTCAAGCTCTCAGTAGCAACGCGAAGACGGTCAAGAGCATGTTGTTCGACCGCAGTAGCAATCTCACTCTTTCTTTTCACCAATGCTGCCATTGCGTGAAGGGTGGTTATGTCTCTGTTTAATCGGGATATTTGGTCACGTAAACGACGAACAAGGTCGGATTCATCGCTAGCCGAAGAATTTAAAGAAGGATCGGCACGAGAAGAAGATGAAGGATTCTGCAGCACAATTCTCAGTTCAAAACGACATTAATAAAAACTCCCATCGGGAGCGCAGCAGCGTATATATTACATCCAAAAAATTGTTGGCACTGGCAACAAAGCCATAATAAAACAGGACTAGGTTAAACTGTATAAGGCCTTAATTACAGCGACAGAGCAAGAATTCATTCAAGGAAGAGCTGATGATGAGCCAGGGGCAGTTTCAGGCGCAGCTTTGGTCTTCGCTTCGTCAACTAGCTTGAGGAGTGATGGCGTGTATTTCACACGTTCGTTGGGAACCCCAGGAGGAAGGTATGATGCGCACAGCAGCAAGTTTTCCCTCAGAAAGAAACCAAGGTTTATCGAACCAGGAGGAGCCAAGAAGCACGTTGAAGGTTCATGGCGGCGGATGTAGTGCGGCGCAACACCGGGGATTCCGGCGCCAACGTGGAACCCGCACAACACAACCAAAGTACTTTGCCCCAACGAAACAATGGAGGTTGTCAATCTCACCGGCTTGCTGTAACAAAGGATTAACCGTATTGTGTGGAAGATGATTGTTTGCAGAGAAAACAAGAAAAAACAAGTATTGCAAGCAGATTTGTATTTCAAGTATTAAAGAATGGACCGGGGTCCACAGCTCACTAGAGGTGTCTCTCCCATAATATAAAAGCATGTTGGGTGAACAAATTACAAGTCGAGCAATTGACAAATAGAGAGAGCATAACAATGCACATACATGTCATGATAAGTATAGTGAGATTTAATTGGGCATTACGACAAAGTACATAGACCGCCATCCAACTCGCATCAATGCCTAAAAATTCCACCTTCAAAGTTATCGTCCGAACCCCTTCCAAGTATTAAGTTGCAAAGCAACAGTACAATTGCATTAAGTATGGTGCGTAATGTAATCAACAACTACATCCCTCGACATAGCGCCAATGTTTTATCCCTAGTGGCAACAAGACAACACAACCTTAGAACTTTCTCGTCACCGTCCCAGGTGTCAATGCAGGCATGAACCCACTATCGAGCATAAATACTCCCTCTTGGAGTTAAGAGCAAAAACTTGGCCGAGCCTCTACTAATAACGGAGAGCATGCAAGATCATAAACAACACATATGTAATAACTTGATAATTAACATAACATGGTATTCTCTATCCATCGGATCCCGACAAACACAACATAGAGTATTACGGATAGATGATCTTGATCATGTTAGGCAGCTCACAAGATCCAACAATGAAGCACAATGAGGAGAAGACAACCATCTAGCTACTGCTATGGACCCATAGTCCAGGGGTGAACTACTCACTCATCACTCCGGAGGCGACCATGGCGGTGTAGAGTCCTCCGGGAGATGAATCCCCTCTCCGGCAGGGTGCCGGAGGAGATCTCCAGAATCCCCCGAGATGGGATTGGCGGCGGCGGCGTCTCCGGGAAGGTTTTCCGTATCGTGGTTTTTCGCATCGTGGGTTTCGCGACGGAGGCTTTAAGTAGGCGGAAGGGCAGCGTGGGGGGCCACACGGGGACTCCACACCACAGGTCGGCGCGGCCAAGGGCTGGGCCGCGCCGCCCTATGGTGGCAGCCCCTCGTGGCCCCACTTCGTATCCCTTTCGGTCTTCCTCGGAAGGTTCGTGGCAAAATAGGACCCCGGGACTTGATTTCGTCCAATTCCGAGAATATTTCGTTACTAGGATTTCGAAACCAAAAACAGCAGAAAACAACAACCGGCACTTCGGCATCTTGTTAATAGGTTAGTTCCGGAAAATGCACGAATATGACATAAAGTGTGCATAAAACATGTAGGTATCATCAATAATATGGCATAGAACATAAGAAATTATCGATACGTCGGAGACGTATCAAGCATCCCCAAGCTTAGTTCTCGCTCGTCCCGAGCAGGTAAAACGATAACAAAGATAATTTCGAAGTGACATGCCATCATAAACTTGATCATACTATTTGTAAACATATGTAGTGGATGCAGCGATCAAAACAATGGTAATGACATGAGTAAACAAGTTAATCATAAAGCAAAGACTTTTCATGAATAGTACTTCAAGACAAGCATTAATAAGTCTTGCATAAGAGTTAACTCATAAAGCAATAAATTCATAGTAAAGGCATTGAAGCAACACAATGGAAGATTAAGTTTCAGCGGTTGCTTTCAACTTGTAACATGTATATCTCATGGATAATTATCAATGCAAAGCAATATAACAAGTGCAATATGCAAGTATGTAAGAATCAATGCACAGTTCACACAAGTGTTTGCTTCTTGAGGTGGAGAGAGATAGGTGAACTGACTCAACATAAAAGTAAAAAGAATGGTCCTTCAAAGAGGAAAGCATCGATTGCTATATTTGTGCTAGAGCTTTTATTTTGAAAACATGAAACAATTTTGTCAACGGTAGTAATAAAGCATATGAGTTATGTAAATTATATCTTACAAGTTGCAAGTCTCATGCATAGTATACTAATAGTGCCCGCACCTTGTCCTAATTAGCTTGGACTACCGGATCTTTGCAATGCACATGTTTTAACCAAGTGTCACAATGGGGTACCTCCATGCCGCCTCGTACAAAGGTCTAAGGAGAAAGCTCGCATTTTGGATTTCTCGCTTTTGATTATTCTCAACTTAGACATCCATACCGGGACAACATGGACAACAGATAATGGACTCCTCTTTAATGCATAAGCATGTGGTAACAATTATTATTCTCATATGAGATTGAGGATATATGTCCAAAACTGAAACTTCCACCATGATTCATGGCTTTAGTTAGCGGCCCAATGTTCTTCTCTAACAATATGCATGCTCCAACCATTAAGGTGGTAGATCTCTCTTACTTCGTACAAGACGGACATGCATAGCAACTCACATGATATTCAACAAAGAATAGTTGATGGCGTCCCCGTAAGCATGGTTATCGCACAACAAGCAACTTAATAAGAGATAAAGTGCATAAGTACATATTCAATACCACAATAGTTTTTAAGCTATTTGTCCCATGAGCTATATATTGCAAAGGTGAATGATGGAATTTTAAAGGTAGCACTCAAGCAATTTACTTTGGAATGGCGGATAAATACCATGTAGTAGGTAGGTATGGTGGACAAAAATGGCATAGTGGTTGGCTCAAGTATTTTGGATGCATGAGAAGTATTCCCTCTCGATACAAGGTTTAGGCTAGCAAGGTTATTTGAAACAAACACAAGGATGAACAGTGCAGCAAAACTCTCATAAAAGACATATTGTAAACATTATAAGACTCTACACCGTCTTCCTTGTTGTTCAAAACTCAATACTAGATATTATCTAGACTCTAGAGAAACCAAATATGCAAACCAAATTAGCAAGCTCTAAGTGTTTCTTCATTAATGGGTGCAAAGTATATGATGCAAAAGCTTAAACATGAGCACAACAATTGCCAAGTATCAAATTATCCAAGACATTTTAGAATTACTACATGTAGCATTTTCCAATTCCAACCATATAACAATTTAACGAAGAAGAAACTTCCCCATGAATACTATGAGTAGAGCCTAAGGACATAGTTGTCCATATGCTACAGTGGAGCGTGTCTCTCTCCCATAAAGTGAATGCTAGGATCCATTTTATTCAAACAAAACAAAAAACAAAAACAAACCGACGCTCCAAACAAAGTGCATAAGATGTGACGGAATAAAAATATAGTTTCAGGGGAGGAACCTGATAATGTTGTCGATGAAGAAGGGGATGCCTTGGGCATCCCCAAGCTTAGACGCTTGAGTCTTCTTAAAATATGCAGGGGTGAACCACCGGGGCATCCCCAAGCTTAGAGCTTTCACTCTCCTTGATCATATTGCATCATACTCCTCTCTTGATCCTTGAAAACTTCCTCCACACCAAACTCGAAACAACTCATTAGAGGGTTAGTGCACAATAAAAATTAACATGTTCAGAGGTGACACAATCATTCTTAACACTTCTGGACGTTGCATAAAGCTACCGGACATTAATGGATCAAAGAAATTCATCCAACATAGCAAAAGAGGCAATGCGAAATAAAAGGCAGAATCTGTCAAAACAGAACAGTCCGTAAAGATGGATTTTATTAGGCCACCAGACTTGCTCAAATGAAAATTCTCAAATTGAATGAAAGTTGCGTACATATCTGAGGATCATGCACGTAAATTGGCTTAATTTTCTGAGCTACCTACAGGGAGGTAGACCCAGATTCGTGACAGCAGAAGAAATCTGGAACTGCGCAAGTAATCCAAATCTAGTACTTACTTTACTATCAAAGACTTTACTTGGCACAACAAAACTCAAAACTAAGATAAGGAGAGGTTGCTACAGTAGTAAACAACTTCCAAGACTCAAATATAAAACAAAAATATTGTAGTAAAAACATGGGTTGTCTCCCATAAGCGCTTTTCTTAACGCCTTTCAGCCTAGGCGCGTAAAGTGTATATCAAGTAACATCAAGAGACGAAGCATCAACATCATAATTTGTTCTAATAATAGAATCATAAGGTAACTTCATTCTCTTTCTAGGGAAGTGTTCCATACCTTTCTTGAGAGGAAATTGATATTTAATATTACCTTCCTTCATATCAATAGTAGCACCAACGGCTCAAGAAAAGGTCTTCCCAATATAATGGGGCAAGATGCATTGCATTTAATATCCAAGACAACAAAATCAACGGGGACAAGGTTATTGTTAACCATAATATGAACATTATCAACTTTCCCCAAAGGTTTCTTTTTAGCATTATCAGTGAGATTAACATCCAGATAACAGCTTTTTCAATGGTGGCAAGTCAAGCATATCATAGACTTTCTTAGGCATAACGTAAATACTTGCACCAAGATCACATAAAGCATTACAATCAAAATCTTTGACTCTCATTTTAATGATGGGCTCCCAACCATCCTCTAGCTTTCTAGGAATAGAAGTTTCAAGTTTTAGTTTCTCTTCTCTAGCTTTTATGAGAGCATTTGTAATATGTTTTGTGAAAGCCAAGTTTACAAGCGCTAGCATTGGGACTCTTAGCAAGTTTTTGCAAGAACTTTATAACTTCAGAGATGTGGCAATCATCAAAATCTAAATCATTACAATCTAAAGCAATGGGATTATCATCCCCAAGGTTGGAAAAAATTTCAGCAGCTTTATCACAGAAGTGTCAGACAGCTTTAGCAGCTTTCAGTAATTTTGCGCGCTTTGCACTAGGAGTAGAAGCATTGCCAACACCAATTATTTTACCATTGATAGTAGGAGGTGCAGCAACATATGAATCATTAGCATTTCTAGTGGTGGTAATAGTCCAGACTTTGGCTACATTTTCCTCTTTAGCTAGTTTTTCATTTTCTTCTCTATCCCACCTAGCACGCAGTTCAGCCATTAATCTTATATTCTCATTAATTCTAACTTGGATGGCATTTGCTGTAGTAACAATTTTATTTTCAATATCCCTATTAGGCATAACTTTCGATTTCAAAAGATCAACATCAGAGGCAAGACTATCAACCTTAGAAGCAAGAATATCAATTTTATTGAGCTTTTCCTCAACAGATTTGTTAAAGGCGGTTTGTGTACTAATAAATTCTTTAAGCATATCTTCAAGTCCAGGGGGTGTATTCCTATTATTGTTGTAAGAATTCACATAAGAATTAGCATAACCGTTACCATTATTATAAGGATATGGCCTATAGTTATTACTAGAAGTGTTCCGATAAGCATTGTTGTTGAAATTATTATTTTTAATGAAGTTTACATCAACATGTTATTCTTGGGCAACCAATGAAGCTAATGGAACATTATTAGGATCAACATTAGTCCTATCATTCGCAAGCATAGACATAATAGCATCAACCTTATCATTCAAGGAAGAGGATTCTTCAACAGAATTTACCTTCTTACCTTGTGGAGCTCTTTCCGTGTGCCATTCAGAGTAATTAACCATCATATTATCAAGAAGCTTTGTTGCTTCACCAAGAGTGATGGACATAAAGGTACCTCCAGCGGCTGAATCCAATAAATTCCGCGAAGAAAAATTTAGTACTGCATAGAAGGTTTGGATGATCATCCAAGTAGTCAGTCCATGTGTTGGGCAATTTTTAACCAGAGATTTCATTCTTTCCCAAGCTTGAACAACATGTTCATTATCCAATTGTTTAAAATTCATTATGCTACTCCTCAAAGATATAATTTTAGCAGGGGGATAATATCTACCAATAAAAGCATCCTTGCATTTAGTCCAGGAATCAATACTATTCTTAGGCAGAGATAGCAACCAAACTTTAGCTCTTCCTCTTAATGAGAAAGGAAACAATTTTAATTTTATAATATCACCATCTACATCTTTATATTTTTGCATTTCACATAGTTCAACAAAATTATTGAGATGGGCAAGCAAGCATCATCGTAACTAACACTGCAAAATTGCTCTCGCATAACAAGATTAAGTAAAGCAGGTTTAATTTCAAAGAATTCTGCCGTAGTAGCAAGGTGGAGCAATAGGTGTGCATAGGAAATCATTATTATTTGTGCTAGTGAAGTCACACAACTTATTATTTTCAGGGGTGGCCATTTTAGCAGTAGTAAATAAAACAAACTAGATAAAGTAAATGCAAGTAAACTAATTTTTTTGTGTTTTTGATATAGCAAACAAGACAGTAAATAAAGTAAAACTAGCAACTAATTTTTTTAGGTTTTGATATAATGCAGCAAACAAAGTAGTAAATAAAATAAAGCAAGACAAAAACAAAGTAAAGAGATTGGGAAGTGGAGACTCCCCTTGCGACGTGTCTTGATCTCCCTGGCAACGGCGCCGTAAAATATGCTTGATGGCGTGTATTTCACACGTTCGTTGGGAACCCCAAGAGGAAGGTATGATGCGCACAGCAGCAAGTTTTCCTCGGAAAGAAACCAAGGTTTATCGAACCAGGAGGAGCCAAGAAGCACGTTGAAGGTTGATGGCGGCGGGATGTAGTGCGGCGCAACACCAGGGATTCCGGCGCCAACGTGGAACCCGCACAACACAACCAAAGTACTTTGCCCCAACGAAACAAGTTGAGGTTGTCAATCTCACCGGCTTGCCGTAACAAAGGATTAACCGTATTGTGTGGAAGATGATTGTTTGCAGAGAAAACAAGTAAAAACAAGTATTGCAGACAGATTTGTATTTCAGTATTAAAGAATGGACCGGGGTCCACAGTTCACTAGAGGTGTCTCTCCCATAAGATAAAAGCATTTTGGGTGAACAAATTACAGTCGGGCAATTGACAAATAGAGAGAGCATAACAATGCACATACATGTCATGATAAGTATAGTGAGATTTAATTGGGCATTACGACAAAGTACATAGACCGCCATCCAACCGCATCTATGCCTAAAAAGTCCACCTTCAGGTTATCGTCCGAACCCCTTCCAGTATTAAGTTGCAAAGCAACGTACAATTGCATTAAGTATGGTGCGTAATGTAATCAACAACTACATCCTCGGACATAGCGCCAATGTTTTATCCCTAGTGGCAACAAGACAACACAACCTTAGAACTTTCTGTCACTCGTCCTGGTGTCAATGCGTGCATGAACCCACTATCGAGCATAAATACTCCCTCTTGGAGTTAAGAGCAAAACTTGGCCGGAGCCTCTACTAATAACGGAGAGCATGCAAGATCATAAACAACACATATGTAATAACTTGATAATTAACATAACATGGTATTCTCTATCCATCGGATCCCGACAAACACAACATAGAGTATTACGGATAGATGATCTTGATCATGTTAGGCAGCTCACAAGATCCAACAATGAAGCACAATGAGGATAAGACAACCATCTAGCTACCGCTATGGACCCATAGTCCAGGGGTGAACTACTCACTCATCACTCCGGAGGCGACCATGGCGGTGTAGAGTCCTCCGGGAGATGAATCCCCTCTCCGGCAGGGTACCGGAGGAGATCTCCGTAATCCCCCGAGATGGGATTGGCGGCGGCGGCGTCTCCGGAAGGTTTTCCGTATCGTGGTTTTTCGCATCGGGGTTTCGCGACGGAGGCTTTAAGTAGGCGGAAGGGCAGCGTGGGGGCCACACGGGGACCCCACACCACAGGTCGGCGCGGCCAAGGGCTGGGCCGCGCCGCCCTCATGGTGGCAGCCCCTCGTGGCCCCACTTCGTATCCCTTTCGGTCTTCCGGAAGGTTCGTGGCAAAATAGGACCCCGGGACTTGATTTCGTCCAATTCCGAGAATATTTCGTTACTAGGATTTCTGAAACCAAAAACAGCAGAAAACAACGAATTGGCACTTCGGCATCTTGTTAATAGGTTAGTTCCAGAAAATGCACGAATATGACATAAAGTGTGCATAAAACATGTAGGTATCATCAATAATATGGCATAGAACATAAGAAATTATCGATACGTCGGAGACGTATCAAGGAGCTGATTAGCACATGTCACTGCCGATTGTTTGAAGGGCTCAAGATTGACTAGGCAATTGTTGTCATCTACAGGCAATGCCTTCGACAACTTTTCTAGCTCAGAGCCTAGTCCATGACCCATTAGTAGCTGGAAAGTAAGAACCGCCCCAAACAAACGGGAACGACGCTTAAGTACCTCTACAGGCTCAGAAGGGTCGATGAAGGAAGCATCTGCCATCTCGCCAAGAGTCTTGTCCTTCTTCATCTTCGGAAATATCATCGAGAATAACCTCGACAATGCTCCCTTGGTTTTTTGCAAAAGCCCAAGGACTTGGATGTTGGACTCAGTAGCGAGTGACAGGGTGTCAGACATGGAATCTTCCCGAAGCTTGCGGGCTCGATTGATGGTCACGTCGGCAACATCTGGAAGAGAATAGATAAGCAACCTGGAGGAAAGTATTGGAAAAGTAACACGCACGGAGGGGCTTACTCAACAAGTTTGTAATGGATTCACGGAGGACGCCTTCTTTTTCATCGGCTACAATAGCAACCTCGCGTCTAGCATCCTGCTCATCCTTCGTCTTCTGCTTCAGCTTCCTCAGCTCATCTTTCAGCAAGATGTTTTCACTTTGGGCATCGGCTGCAAGCTTGTTAGCCTCCAGCACTTGGTCAGCCGAAGTCTTGATGGTCTTCCGAAGATGAGCATTCTCGGACTCCAGACGAGTGAATTGATCAGCAAAATCTACCACGGCGTCAACTGTGGTATAAATTGGCTGCAAGGCAAAGGTTAAGAAATCTCAGTCAAGTATGGAAATCCATCATAAAAGAAGAAAGTCAAGCTAAATAAATCGCTTACATGGTCACGGGCAGCTGGTGGAACGGGGGCGTTGTCAGAAGGAATGACCTTCGACATCGGAATCTTCACCACGGCCGTCCTTGAGGGCGGCGTCGGTTCGGCAGGCGAAGGATTCAATTCCTTGCCTGACTCGGACTTCCCGGAGAATAACTTAGCCCTCTTTGCGAGAGGAACATCGTCGTCATTGTCAGAGCTGCTTGAAAGGCAAGGACGTTCATCATGCAGAATAAGGAAGGCTAGTTACGGAGAGAAAAATAGATACTCACGGGTCTAAGTCATCTTCGGTAGCAAAAAAAGCCTGTCAAACTTTTCGCAGTAGGGGGGCGATGCAGTTTCATCGGCATCATCATCTTGTCCGCTAGGACTCGATTCAGCCGTTGTGATCAGGTCCTCATTTATCCTCCTGCACCGCCTGCTCCTGGTGAGAATATCGTCTTTGGGGGCTTCGTCCCCTTGGACATCGCTGTCCTCAAGAACGTGCTGAGCATCCTCGGTCTCTTCGGAGTCCTCATCGTCATCCTCTAGTTCTACACCACTTTCGGGTGAAGGAGGATAACATTGAGCTACGGTGGAAGCCTGCTGACAAGTGAGAAATTAGTGGAAGATTGGATAACAGCATAATAATAGTAATCGAAGCAAATGCAGTAAAGGTTACCTCAGCCGGAAGGTGTTTGAGATCATATGGAGAGCGAGCCGAAGTCAGGACAATGTTGTCCTTCATGCTGAAGCAAGTAAGACGACGCACCTCGTCGCGAAGTTCGTCATCCGACAGGTCGGCAGAGCTGACTCTCGACTTGTCATCCTTACCAATATACATCCACAACTGGTGAGGCCGGGACATCAGTGGCTGCACCCGATGTTTTAGGAACACTGAGACTACCTCAGTGCCACACATCGTTAAGCCTCATGTGTTCTTTAGGTCTACGACCTGTTCGAACAACTCATCAGCTATAGCGCTTCTTTGGGAGACAAGGTGTTTCGCCAGGATTTCTTCGGCTGAGCCACCAGGACGTCCTGGAATGGAGGAAGGTTGGAGCGCCGCCCGGATACTGGGGTGTCTCGCAGGTAGAACCATTTATGGCGCCAGCCCTGGATGGATTCTTTCATCGGGAAGTTGAAGTAATCAACCTCCTTTCTAACAACAAAGCCAACGCCACCAACAATAGGAGGGCCATTGTTGTCATTGTGGCGCTTGACATAAAAGATTTTCCTCCATAAACCCCAGTGGAGATCAATGCCGAGGAAAGCCTCGCATACAGTGATGAAAATAGAGAGATGAAGGATGGAGTTTGGGGTCACCGCCGTAGCTGGATCCCATAGAAAAATAGAAGGGAACGAACAAATTCGTGGGCAGGAAGAGAGAGCCCACGAAACAGGAAGGCGACGAACATAACAGTGAAGCCCTTAGGGGGATTTGGGCGAGAAGATGGACCTTGAAGACGAATGTCGCTGTCGGATGGAGAGATGAGGCCAAGGGTGCGCAGCCTGTTCACCTCACGGTTGGAAATGGTGGAGGCGCCCCAATCACGGCTGACCTTGGTTGTGCCTGATGCGCTGGGCTCTTCTTCTTTCCCATGGCGTCCGGAGCTTTTGAGTGAAGGAGCAGAGGTGAAAGGAAAGGTTGAGAAAGAAGATGAGCAGTGTGGAAGCGTAAAAATGGGCTGATGGGAAATCGTGGCCATAACTCCGAAGCCATCGTGGGAGGTGGATAAGATCCAGTCGTACACGTGTCGCTCTAAAGAAAACGGAACCGGCGGCCCATTATTCCCACGCTGTGCGAAAATCGAGGAGACACCTCGGTCAATGCGCAAGCACTGGTCATTTCCTAAAAACTGCCTGCGCAGAAGTAGGGTGGACCCGCCAGGTCACGTCTTGTCAATCAAACCACAACAGTGGTGATGTCATTAATGATGTCATGGAAGGTGTCGATTCTGATTGAAGCATCCGAGGAAATATTAAAATCATTGGGTGGATCAACTTGAGTCTATGCACGTTGCAAATATCCGCACCTAGACTCGGGGGCTACTCCCATCGAGAGCGTTGTACGCGCACCCAATAAATTTGGACTCGAAGATCGAATCGTTTGGCTCGAGTCTGCGCCCGGTTGCAAGCACCCGTGCCCAGACTCGGGGGGCTACTCCCATCGGGAGCGCCGATTGCGCACCCGAAAAAACTTTTTTGCACTCCAGGATCATGCCCGGGGACTTGATTCTGTGTAGGGTAGCGTTGTTTTGCCATCGGCAGTTAACCAGCAAAGCTGGGTGATGACCCACAAGTATAGGGGATCGCAACAGTCTTCGAGGGAAGTAAAACCCAATTTATTGATACGACACAAGGGGAGCCAAAGAATATTTGTAAGCCTTAACAGTGGAGTTGTCAATTCAGCTGCACCTGGAAACAGACTTGCTCGCAAGAGTTTATCAGTAGTAACAGTTTTATAGCAGTAACAATAGTGAAATATCAGCAGCAGAGTAATGATACGTCTCCAACGTATCGATAATTTCTTGTGTTCCATGCCACATTATTGATGTTATCTACATGTTATATGCACACTTTATGTCATATTCGTGCATTTTCTGGAACTAACCTATTAACAAGATGCCGAAGTGCCGCTCCTCGTTTTCCGCTGTTTTTGGTTTCGGTAAATCCTAGTAACGAAATATTCTCGAATCGGACGAAATCAACGCCCAGTGTTCCTATTTTACCCGGAAGCATCCGTAACACACGAGAACCGCCAGAGAAGGGGGCAGGGCCACCACACCACACCCCGGCGCGGCCAAGGGGGGCGCCCCTAGGGTGTGGGCCCCCCGGAAGCCCTCCCGCGCCGCCTCTCCGCCTATATAAAGCCCCCGACCTAAAAACCTCGGGGCGTTCGACGAAAACCACAAAAACCTTCCGCAGCCGCCGCCATCGCGAAGCCAAGATCCGGGGACAGGAGTCTCTGTTCCGGCACCTCGCCGGAGCGGGGAAGTGCCCCCGGAAGGCTTCTCCATCGACACCGCTGCCATCTCCACCGCCATCTTCATCACCGCTGCTGCTCCCATGAGGAGGGAGTAGTTCTCCATCGAGGCTCGGGGCTGTACCGGTAGCTATGTGGTTCATCTCTCTCCTATGTGCTTCAATACAATAATCTCATGAGCTGCCTTACATGATTGAGATTCATATGATGATGCTTGTAATCTAGATGTCATTATGCTAGTCAAGTGAGTTTTACTTATGTGATCTCCGGAGACTCCTTGTCCCACGTGTGTAAAGGTGACAGTGTGTGCACCGTGTGGGTCTCTTAGGCTATATTTCACAGAATACTTATTCACTCGTTGAATGGCATAGTGAGGTGCTTATTTATATCTCTTTATGATTGCAATGTGTTTGTATCACAATTTATCTATGTGCTACTCTAGCAATGTTATTAAAGTAGTTTTATTCCTCCCGCACGTGTGCAAAGGTGACAATGCGTGCACCGTGCTAGTACTTGGTTTATGCTATGATCATGATCTCTTGTAGATTGCGAAGTTAACTATTGCTATGATAATATTGATGTGATCTATTCCTCCTACATATGCATGAAGGTGACAAGTGTGCATGCTATGCTAGTACTTGGTTTAGTCTTTTGATCTATCTTACACTAAAGGTTACTAAAATATGAGCATTATTGTGGAGCTTGTTAACTCCGGCATTGAGGGTTCGTGTAATCCTACGCAATGTGTTCATCATCCAACAAAAGTGTAGAGTATGCATTTATCTATTCTGCTATGTGATCAATGTTGAGAGTGTCCACTAGTGAAAGTGTAATCCCTAGGCCTTGTTCCTAAATATCGCTATCGCCGCTTGTTTACTCGTTTCTATTGCGTTACTACTGTCAGCATTACTGCCGCTGCAATACTACCACAATCAACTACACGCCAGCAAGCTATTTTCCGCACCGTTGTTACTACTTATTCATACCACCCGTATTTCACTATCTCTTCGCCGAACTAGTGCACCTATTAGGTGTGTTGGGGACACAAGAGACTTCTTGCTTTGTGGTTGCAGGGTTGCATGAGAGGGATATCTTTGACCTCTTCCTCCCCGAGTTCGATAAACCTTGGGTGATCCACTTAAGGGAAAACTTGCTGCTGTTCTACAAACCTCTGCTCTTGGAGGCCCAACACTGTCTACAGGAAAGGAGGGGGAACGTAGACATCAAGCTATTTTCTGGCGCCGTTGCCGGGGAGGAAAGGTAAAAGGCTCTCATACTCCGGTCCCGGGCATAAGTACTTTTCTGTTACCGTTGTGTGTGTGTGCTCGAAGCTATTTCCTTTAGATCCTGCAATTGCATCTTGTTGTTTCTTGTTTACACTAGTTTGGCATAATGTACAAGAGTGAGCTTCTTATTCTATTTCCTGATTTAAAACATGGATTGTTTGATGCGAAAATTAAAAAACCTATGAAATCTTCTTTGCATGCCGGTAGTAATATTAGTATGAACGCTTTGAACACCATTGTTGATAATGATATAGAAAGTTCTAAGCTTGGGGAAGCTGGTTTTCATGATATTTTTAGTCCCCAAGCATTGAGGAGAAAATTTTCTTTGATGATACTTTGCCTCCTATTTGTGATGATTATAATAGTGGTCTTTTGGTACAACCTACTATGGAGAGTGAATTTTATTGTGATTATACTATGCCTCCTACACTTGATGAGAATAATAATGATAGCTACTTTGTTGAATTTGCTCCCGCTACTACTAATAAAATTGATTATGCCTATGTGGAGAGTAATAATTTTATGCATGAGACTCATGATAAGAATGCTTTATGTGATAGTTATATTGTTGAGTTTACTCATGATGCTACTGAAAGTTATTATGAGAGAGGAAAATATGGTTGTAGAAATTTTCATGTTACTAAAACACCTCTCTATGTGCTGAAATTTTTGAAGCTACACTTGTTTTATCTTCCTATACTTGTTACTTTGCTCCTCATGAACTTGTTTATTTACAAGATTCCTATGCATAGGAAGCATGTTAGACTTAAATGTGTTTTGAATTTGCCTCTTGATGCTCTCTTTTGCTTCACATACTATTTCTTGCGAGTGCATCATTAAAACTCGTTTGAGCCCATCTTAATGGCTAAAAAGAAAGAACTTCTTGGGAGATAACCCATGTGTTATTTTGCTACAGTACTTTGTTTTATATTTGTGTCTTGGAAGTTGTTTACTACTGTAGCAACCTCTCCTTATCTTAGTTTTGTGTTTTGTTGTGCCAAGTAAAGTCTTTGATAGTAAAGTAAGTACTAGATTTGGATTACTCGCGTAGAAACAGATTTCTTTGCTGTCACGAATCTGGGTCTAATTCTCTGTAGGTAACTCAGAAAATTATGCCAATTTACGTGAGTGATCCTCAGATATGTATGCAACTTTCATTCAATTTGAGCATTTTCATTTGAGCAAGTCTGGTGGCCTAATAAAATCCATCTTTACGGACTGTTCTGTTTTGACAGATTCTGCCTTTTATTTCGCATTGCCTCTTTTGCTATGTTGGATGAATTTCTTTGATCCATTAATGTCCAGTAGCTTTATGCAATGTCCAGAAGTGTTAATAATGATTGTGTCACCTCTGAACATGTTAATTTTTATTGTCCACTAACCCTCTAATGAGTTGTTTCGAGTTTGGTGTGGAGGAAGTTTTCAAGGGTCAAGAGAGGAGGATGATATACTATGATTAAGGAGAGTGAAAGCTCTAAGCTTGGGGATGCACCCGGTGGTTCACCCTGCATATATCAAGAAGACTCAAGCTGTCTAAGCTTGGGGATGCCCAAGGCATCCCCTTCTTCATCGACAACATTATCGGGTTCCTCCCTCGAAACTATATTTTTATTCGGCCACATCTTATGTACTTTACTTGGAGCGTCTGTTTGTTTGTTTCTATTTTTGTTTGTGTTTGAATAAATTGGATTACATCATGCTTGTGTGGGAGAGAGACACGCTCCGCTGGTTCGTATGAACACATGTGTTCTTAGCTCATAATATTCATGGCGAAGTTTCCTCTTCGTTAAATTGTTATATGGTTGGAATTGGAAAATGATACATGTAGTAATTGCTATAATGTCTTGGGTAATGTGATACTTGGCAATTGTTGTGCTCATGTTTAAGCTCTTGCATCATATACTTTGCACCTATTAGTGAAGAAATACATAGAGCATGCTAAAATTTGGTTTGCATATTTGGTTTCTCTAAGGTCTAGATAATTTCTAGTATTGAGTTTGAACAACAAGGAAGATGGTGTAGAGTCTTATAATGTTTTCAATATGTCTTTTATGTGAGTTTTGCTGCACCGGTTCATCCTTGTGTTTGTTTCAAATAAGCCTTGCTAGCCTAAACCTTGTATCGAGAGGGAATACTTCTCATGCATCCAAAATACTTGAGCCAACCACTATGCCATTTGTGTCCACCATACCTACCTATACTACATGGTATTTTCCCGCCATTCCAAAGTAAATTGCTTGAGTGCTACCTTTAAAATTCCATCATTCACCTTTGCAATATATAGCTCATGGGACAAATAGCTTAAAAACTATTGTGGTATTGAATATGTAATTATGCACTTTATCTCTTATTAAGTTGCTTGTTGTGCGATAACCATGTTCATCGGGGAACGCCATCAACTCATTGTTGAATTTCATGTGAGTTGCTATGCATGTTCGTCTTGTCAGAAGTAAGGGCGATCTACACTGAGTTGAATGGTTTGAGCATGCATATTGTGAGAGAAGAACATTGGGCCGCTAACTAAAGCCATGATTCATGGTGGAAGTTTCAGTTTTGGACAAACATCCTCAAATCTCTAATGAGAAAAGAATTAATTGTTGTCAAATGCTTAAAGCATTAAAAGAGGAGTCCATTATCTGTTGTCTATGTTGTCCAGGTATGGATGTCTAAGTTGAGAATAATCAAAAGCGAGAAATCCAAATGCGAGCTTTCTCCTTAGACCTTTGTACAGGCGGCATAGAGGTACCCTTTGTGAAACTTGGTTAAAGCATATGTATTGCGGTGATAATCCAGGTAGTCCAAGCTAATTAGGACAAGGAGCGGGCACTATTGGTACACTATGCATGAGGCTTGCAACTTATAAGATATAATTTACATGATGCATATGCTTTATTACTACCGTTGACAAAATTGTTTCATGTTTTCAAAATCAAAGCTCTAGCACAAATATAGCAATCGATGCTTTTCCTCTATGGAGGACCATTCTTTTACTTTCATTGTTGAGTCAGCTCACCTATTTCTCTCCATCTCAAGAAGCAAACACTTGTGTGAACTCGTGCATTGATTCTTACATATTTGCATATTGCATTTGTTATATTGCTTTGCATTGACAATTATCCATGAGATATACATGTTATAAGTTGAAAGCAACCGCTGAAACTTCATCTTCCTTTGTGTTGCTTCAATACCTTTACTTTGAATTATTACTTTATGAGTTAACTCTTATGCAAGACTTATTGATGCTTGTCTTGAAGTGCTATTCATGAAAAGTCTTTGCTTTATGATTCAGCTTGTTTACCCATGTCATATACATTGTTTTGATCGCTGCATTCACTACATATGCTTTACAAATAGTATGATCAAGTTTATGATGGCATGTCACTCCAGAAATTATCTTTGTTATCGTTTTACCTCGCTCGGGACGAGCGGAACTAAGCTTAGGGATGCTGATACGTCTCCAACGTATCGATAATTTCTTGTGTTCCATGCCACATTATTGATGTTATCTACATGTTATATGCACACTTTATGTCATATTCGTGCATTTTCCGGAACTAACCTATTAACAAGATGCCGAAGTGCCAGCTCTCGTTTTCCGCTGTTTTTGGTTTCGTAAATCCTAGTAACGAAATATTCTCGAATCGGACGAAATCAACGCCCGTGTTCCTATTTTACCCGGAAGCATCCAGTAACACACGAGAACCGCCGAGAGAAGGGGGCAGGGCCACCACACCACACCCCGGCGCGGCCAAGGGGGGCGCCCCCTAGGGTGTGGGCCCCCCGTAAGCCCTCCTCGCGCCGCCTCTCCGCCTATATAAAGCCCCTGACCTAAAAACCTCGGGGCGTTCGACGAAAACCACAAAACCTTCCAGAGCCGCCGCCATCGCGAAGCCAAGATCTGGGGACAGGAGTCTCTGTTCCGGCACCCTGCCGGAGCGGGGAAGTGCCCCCGGAAGGCTTCTCCATCGACACCGCTGCCATCTCCACCGCCATCTTCATCACCGCTGCTGCTCCCATGAGGAGGGAGCAGTTCTCCATCGAGGCTCGGGGCTGTACCGGTAGCTATGTGGTTCATCTCTCTCCTATGTGCTTCAATACAATAATCTCATGAGCTGCCTTACATGATTGAGATTCATATGATGATGCTTGTAATCTAGATGTCATTATGCTAGTCAAGTGAGTTTTACTTATGTGATCTCCGGAGACTCCTTGTCCCACGTGTGTAAAGGTGACGAGTGTGTGCACCGTGTGGGTCTCTTAGGCTATATTTCACGTAATACTTATTCACCGTTGAATGGCATAGTGAGGTGCTTATTTATATCTCTTTATGATTGCAATGTGTTTGTATCACAATTTATCTATGTGCTACTCTAGCAATGTTATTAAAGTAGTTTTATTCCTCCCCGCACGTGTGCAAAGGTGACGATGCGTGCACCGTGCTAGTACTTGGTTTATGCTATGATCATGATCTCTTGTAGATTGCGAAGTTAACTATTGCTATGATAATATTGATGTGATCTATTCCTCCTACATATGCATGAAGGTGACAAGTGTGCATGCTATGCTAGTACTTGGTTTAGTCTTTTGATCTATCTTACACTAAAGGTTACTAAAATATGAGCATTATTGTGGAGCTTGTTAACTCCGGCATTGAGGGTTCGTGTAATCCTACGCAATGTGTTCATCATCCAACAAAAGTGTAGAGTATGCATTTATCTATTCTGTTATGTGATCAATGTTGAGAGTGTCCACTAGTGAAAGTGTAATCCCTAGGCCTTGTTCCTAAATATCTGCTATCGCTCGCTTGTTTATCGTTTTACCGCGTTACTACCGTCTGCGTTACTCTGCTGCAATATTACCACCATCAACTACACGCCAACAAGCTACTTTTCCGGCACCGTTGTTACTACTTATTCATACCACCTGTATTTCACTATCTCTTCGCCGAACTAGTGCACCTATTAGGTGTGTTGGGGACACAAGAGACTTCTTGCTTTGTGGTTGCGGGGTTGCATGAGAGGGATATCTTTGACCTCTTCCTCCCCGAGTTCGATAAACCTTGGGTGATCCACTTAAGGGAAAACTTGCTGCTCGTTCTACAAACCTCTCGCTCTTGGAGGCCCAACACTGTCTACGTGAAAGGAGGGGGACGTAGACATCAAGTAACAAAGACAA
>NC_061508.1:85226969-85248934 GCF_022539505.1 Lolium rigidum
AAAGCAAGACAAAAACAAAGTAAAGAGATTGAGAAGTGGAGACTCCCCTTGCAGCGTGTCTTGATCTCCCCGGCAACGGCGCCAGAAAACAGGCTTGATGCGCGTAAATGTACACGTCCGTTGGGAACCCCAAGAGGAAGGTATGATGCGCACAGCGGCAAGTTTTCCCTAAGAAAGAAACCAAGGTTTATCGAACCAGGAGGAGCCAAGAAGCACGTTGAAGGTTGATGGTGGCGAAATGTGATGCGGCGCAACACCAGGGATTCCGGCGCCAACGTGGAACCTGCACAACACAACCAAAGTACTTTGCCCCAACGAAACAGTGAGGTTGTCAATCTCACCGGCTTGCCGTAACAAAGGATTAACCGTATTGTGTGGAAGATGATTGTTTGCAAGAAAATAGTAAAACAAGTATTGCAGTAGATTGTATGCGATGTAAAGAATAGGACCGGGGTCCACAGTTCACTAGAGGTGTCTCTCCCATAAGATAAAAGCATGTTGGGTGAACAAATTACAGTCGGGCAATTGACAAATAGAAAAGGGCATAACAATGCATATACATGATATGATAAATATAGTGAGATTTAATTGGGCATTACGACAAAGTACATAGACCGCCATCCAACCGCATCTATGCCTAAAAAGTCCACCTTCGAGGTTATCATCCGAACTCCATTCAGTATTAAGTTGCAAAGCAACGTACAATTGCATTAAGTATGGTGCGTAATGTAATCAACAACTACATCCTTAGACATAGCATCAATGTTTTATCCCTAGTGGCAACAGACACAGCACAACCTTAGAACTTTCTCGTCACCGTCCCGGTATCAATGCAGGCATGAACCCACTATCGAGCATAAATACTCCTCTTGGAGTTAAGAGCAAAAACTTGGCCAGAGCCTCTACTAATAACGGAGAGCATGCAAGATCATAAACAACACATAAGTAATAGATTGATAATCATCATAACATAGTATTCTCTATCCATCGGATCCCGACAAACACAACATATAGTATTACAGATAGATGATCTTGATCATGTTAGGTGATGGCGTGTAACTCACACGTTCGTTGGGAACCCCAAGAGGAAGGTATGATGCGCACAGCAGCAAGTTTTCCCTCAGAAAGAAACCAAGGTTTAATCGAACCAGGTAGGAGCCAAGAAGCACGTTGAAGGTTGATGGTCGCGAAATGTGATGCGGCGCAACACCAGTGGATTCCGGCGCCAACGCGGAACCCGCACAACACAACCCAAGTACTTTGTCCCAACGAAACAGATGAGGTTGTCAATCTCACCGGCTTGCTGTAACAAAGGATTAAACGTATCGAGTGGAAGATGTTTGCAAGAAAATAGTAAAACACAATTGCAGTAGAATTTATGCTATGTAAAGAATAGGACCGGGGTCCACAGTTCACTAGAGGTGTCTCTCCCATAAGATAAAAGCATGTTGGGTGAACAAATTACAGTCGGGCAATTGACAAATAGAGAAAGGCATAACAATGCATATACATGATATGATAAATATAGTGAGATTTAATTGGGCATTACGACAAAGTACATAGACCGCCATCCAACCGCATCTATGCCTAAAAAGTCCACCTTCAGAGTTATCATCCGAACCCCATTCAGTATTAAGTTGCTAAGCAACAGCACAATTGCATTAAGTATGGTGCGTAATGTAATCAACAACTACATCCTTAGACATAGCATCAATGTTTTATCCCTAGTGGCAACAACACAACACAACCTTAGAACTTTCCGTCACCGTCCTCAGTGTCAATGCAGGCATGAACCCACTATCGAGCATAAATACTCCCTCTTGGAGTTAAGAGTAAAAACTTGGCCGCAGCCTCTACTAATAACGGAGAGCATGCAAGATCATAAACAACACATAAACAATAGATTGATAATCACCATAATCATAGTACTCTCTATCCATCGGATCCCGACAAACACAACATATAGAATTACATATAGATGATCTTGATCATGTTAGGCAGCTCACAAGATCCAACAATGAAGCACAACAAGGAGAAGACGACCATCTAGCTACTGCTATGGACCCATGGTCCAGGGGTGAACTACTCACTCATCACTCCGGAGGCGATCATGGCGATGAAGAGTCCTCCGGGAGATGAATCCCCTCTCCGGCAGGGTGCCGGAGGCGATCTCCCGAATCCCCCGAGATGGGATCGCGGCGGCGGCGTCTCCGGAAGGTTTTCCGTATCGTGGCTCTCGGCACCGGGGTTTCGCGACGGAAGCTTTAAGTAGGCGGAAGGGTAGGTCGGGGGCCACACGAGGGGCCCAGGGGTAGGCCGGCGCGCCGTGGCCTCGGGCCGCGCCGCCCTAGCTCCCGGCTGCCTCGTGGCCCCACTTCGTTGACTCTTCGGTCTTCCGGAAGCTTCGTGCAAAAATAGGACCCCGGGCGAAAGTTTCGTCCAATTCCGAGAATATTTCCTTACTAGGATTTCTGAAACCAAAAACAAGCAGAAACAAAGAACTCAGCTCTTCGGCATCTTGTTAATAGGTTAGTTCCGTAAAATGCATAAATATGACATATAATGTGCATAAAACATGTAGGTATCATCAATAAAGTAGCATGGAACATAAGAAATTATCGATACGTTGGAGACGTATCAGCATCCCCAAGCTTAGTTCTGCTCGTCCCGAGCAGGTAAAACGATAACAAAGATAATTTCTGAAGTGACATGCCATCATAATCTTGATCATACTATTTGTAAACATATGTAATGAATGCATCGATCAAAACAAAGGTAATGACATGAGTAAACAAGTGAATCATATAGCAAAGACTTTTCATGAATAGTACTTCAAGACAAGCATCAATAAGTCTTGCATAAGAGTTAACTCATAAAGCAATAAATCAAAGTAAAGGTGTTGAAGCAACACAAAGGAAGATTAAGTTTCAGCGGTTGCTTTCAACTTATAACATGTATATCTCATGGATATCGTCAACATAAAGTAATATAACAAGTGCAATATGCAAGTATGTAGGAATCAATGCACAGTTCACACAAGTGTTTGCTTCTTAAGGTGGAAGGAGATAGGTAAACTGACTCAACAATAAAAGTAAAAGAAAGGTCCTTCAAAGAGGAAAGCATCGATTGTTGTATTTGTGCTAGAGCTTTTATTTTGAAAACATGAAACAATTTTGTTAACGGTAGTAATAAAGCATATGAGTTATGTAAATTATATCTTACAAGTTGCAAGCCTCATGCATAGTATACTAATAGTGCCCGCACCTTGTCCTACTTAGCTTGGACTACCGGATCTTTGCATGCCATGTTTCAACCAAGTGTCACAAAGGGGTACCTCCATGCCGCCTCGTACAAAGGTCTAAGGAGAAAGCTCGCATTTTGGATTTCTCGCTTTTGATTATTCTCAACTTAGACATCCATACCGGGACAACATGGACAACAGATAATGGACTCCTCTTAAATGCATAAGCATGTAGCAATGATTATTATTCTCATATGAGATTGAGGATATATGTCCAAAACTGAAACTTCCACCATGATTCATGGATTTAGTTAGCGGCCCAATGTTCTTCTCTAACAATTTTGCATGCTCCAACCACTAAAATGATAGATCCTTCGGACAAGACGGACATGCATAGCAACTCACATGATATTCAACAATAGTTGATGGCGTTCCCTGAAGCATGGTTATCGCACAACAAGCAACTTAATAAAAGATAAAGTGCATAAGTACATATTCAATACTACGATAGTTTTTAAGGCTATTTTGTCCCATGAGCTATATATTGCAAAGGTGAATGATGGAATTTTAAAGGTAGCACTCAAGCAATTTACTTTGGAATGGCGGAGAAATACCATGTAGTAGGTAGGTATGTTGGACACAAATGGCATAGTGGTTGGCTCAAGGATTTTGGATGCATGAGAAGTATTCCCTCTCGATACAAGGTTTAGGCTAGCAAGGTTATTTGAAGCAAACTCAAGGATGAACAAGTGCAGCAAGACTCACATAAAAGACATATTGTAAACATTATAAGACTCTACACTCGTCTTCCTTGTTGTTCAAAACTCAATACTAGATATTATCTAGACCTTAGAGAGACCAAATATGCAAATCAAATTTTAGCAAGCTCTATGTATTTCTTCATTAATGGGTGCAAAGCATATGATGCAAGAGCTTAATCATGAGCACAACAATTGCCAAGTATCACATTATCCAAGACATTTTAGAATTACTACATGTAGCATTTTCCAATTCCAACCATATAACAATTTAACGAAGAAGAAACTTCGCCTTGAACATTATGAGTAAAGCCTAAGGACACATGTGTCCATATGCAACAGCGGAGCGTGTCTCTCTCCCACAAAGTGAATGCTAGGATCCATTTTATTCAAACAAAACAAAAACAAAAACAAACCGACGCTCCTAGTAAAGAACACAAGATGTGATTGAATAAAAATATAGTTTCGGGGAGGAACCCGATGATGTTGTCGATGAAGAAGGGGATGCCTTGGGCATCCCCAAGCTTAGACGCTTGAGTCTTCTTAAAATATGCAGGGGTGAACCACGGGGGCATCCCCAAGCTTAGAGCTTTCACTCCTCTTGATCATAGTATATCATTCTCCTCTCTTGACCCTTGAAAACTTCCTTCACACCAAACTTCAAGCAAACTCATTAGAGGGTTAGTGCACAATTAATAATTCACACATTCAGAGGTGACACAATCATTATTTTCACTTCTGGACATTGCATAATGCTACTGGACATTAATGGATCAAAGAAATAAATCCAATATAGCAAAAGAGGCAATGCGAAATAAAAGGCAGAATCTGTCAAAAACAGAACAGTCCGTAAAGACGAATTTAAAGCTGGCACCAGACTTGCTCAAATGGAAAAACTCAAAACTAATGAAAGTTGCGTACATATCTGAGGATCAAGCTCGTAAATTGGGAGATTTTTTCGAATTTTCTACAGAGGCCTGTGCCCAGATTCGTGACAGACAGCAATGCTGTTTCTGCGCAGCGATCCCAAATATAACATCAACTTTAACATAGAAACTTTACTTGGCACAAAAACATGATAAGGAGAGGTTGCTACAGTAGTAAACAACTTCCAAGACTCAACAAAACAAAAAATTGCTGTAGTAAAAACATGGGTTGTCTCCCATAAGCGCTTTTCTTTAACGCCTTTCAGCTAGGCGCAGAAAGTGCGAATCAAGTAACATCGAGAGTAGAAGCATCAACATCATAACTTGTTCTAATAATAGAATCAAAAGGCAACTTCATTCTCTTTCTAGGGAAGTGTTCCATACCTTTCTTGAGAGGAAATTGGTATTTAATATTACCTTCCCTCATATCAATAACAGCACCAACAGTTCGAAGAAAGGTCTTCCCAACACAATAGGACAAGATGCATTGCATTCGATATCCAAGACAACAAAATCAACGGGGGCAAGGTTATTGTTAACCGTAATGTGCACATTATCAATCCTCCCCAAAGGTTTCTTTTGAACATTATCGGCAAGATTAACATCCAAATAACAATTATTCAATGGTGGCAAGTCAAGCATATCATAAATCTTTTTAGGCATAACAGAAATACTTGCACCAAGATCACATAAAGCATTACATTCAAAGTCATTGAATTTCATTTTAATGATGGGCTCCCAACCATCTTCTAACTTTCTAGGAATAGAAGTTTCAAGCTTTAGTTTCTCTTCTCTAGCTTTTATGAGAGCATTTGTAATATGTTTTGTAAAGGCTAAATTTATAGCACTAGCATTAGGACTTTTAGCAAGTTTTTGTAAGAACTTTATAACTTCAGAGATGTGGCAATCATCAAAATCTAAATCATTATGAGCTACAGCAATGGGATCATTGTTCCCAAGGTTGGAAAAAATTTCAGCAGTTTTATCACAAGCAGTTTCAGCAGTTTTAGCAATTTCAGGCAGTTTTGTTCGCTTTGCACTAGGAGTAGAAGCATTGCCAACACCAATTATTTTACCATTGATAGTAGGAGGTGCAGCAACATGTGAAGAATTAGCATTACTAGTGGTGGTAATAGTCCAAACTTTAGCTACATTATTCTCTTTAGCTAGTTTTTCATTTTCTTCTCTATCCCACCTAGCACGCAGTTCAGCCATTAATCTTATATTTTCATTAATTCTAACTTGGATGGCATTTGCTGTAGTAGTAATCTTATTATCAATATCATTATTAGGCATAACTTTCAACTTTAAAAGATTAACATCGGAGGCAAGTCTATCAACTCTAGAAGCAATAGTATCAATTTTATCAAGCTTTTCCTCAACAGATTTGTTAAAAGCAGTTTGTGTACTAATAAATTCTTTAAGCATAGCTTCAAGACCAGAGGGTACATTCCTATTATTATTGTAAGAATTCCCATAAGAATGACCATAACCATTACCATTAGCAGAAGGATATGGCCTATAGTTATTACCGTAGTTGTTCCTATAAGCATTGTTGTTGAAATTATTATTTTTAATGAAATTCACATCAACATTTTCTTCTTGAGCAACCAATGAAGCTAAAGGAACATTATTTGGATCAACATTAGATCTACCATTCACAAGCATAGACATAATCACATCAATCTTATCACTCAAGGAAGAGGTTTCTTCAACAGAATTTACCTTCTTACCTTGTGGAGCTCTTTCCGTGTGCCATTCAGAGTAATTTATCATCATATCATCAAGAAGTTTTGTAGCCGCCCCCAATGTGATGGACATAAAGGTACCTCCAAGCAGCTGAATCCAATAAATTCCGCGAAGAAAAATTTAGTCCCGCATAGAAGGTTTGGATGATCATCCAAGTAGTCAATCCATGGGTTGGGCAATTCTTTACCAAAGTTTTCATTCTCTCCCATGCTTGAGCAACATGTTCAGTATCTAATTGCTTAAAATTCATTATGCTACTTCTCAAAGATATAATTTTAGCGGGAGGATAATATCTACCAATAAAAGCATCCTTGCATTTAGTCCATGAATCAATACTATTCTTAGGCAAAGATAGCAACCAATCTTTAGCTCTTCCTCTTAATGAGAAAGGAAACACTTTCAATTTAATAATATCACCATCTACATCCTTATACTTTTGCATTTCACAAAGTTCAACAAAATTATTGAGATGGGCAAGCAGCATCATCGAACTAGCACCGTAAAATTGATCTCTCATGACAAGATTTAGTAAAGCAGGTTTAATTTCAAAGAATTCTCGCTGTAGTAGCAGGTGGAGCAATAGGTGTGCATAGGAAATCATTATTATTTGCATTTGTGAAGTCACACAACTTAGTATTTTCAGGGGTATTCATTTTAGCAACGGTAAATAAAACAAACTAGATAAAGTAAATGCAAGTAACTAATTAATTTTTTTGTGTTTTTGATATAGAGAGCAAGACAGTAAATAAAGTAAAACTAGCAACTAATTTTTTTTTGTATTTTGTTTAGGTGCAGCAAACAAAGTAGTAAATAAAATAAAGCAAGACAAAAACAAAGTAAAGAGATTGGGAAGTGGAGACTCCCCTTGCAGCGTGTCTTGATCTCCCCGGCAACGGCACCAGAAATTTGTTGTTGCCGTGGGAGTTAGCAATCTCTGTGGTGTAACTTTTTCTTCAGTTCCCCGGCAACGGCGCCAGAAAAAGAGCTTGATGGCGTGTAACTCACACGTTCGTTGGGAACCCCAAGAGGAAGGTATGATGCGCACAGTAGCAAGTTTCCCTCAGAAAGAAACCAAGGTTTAATCGAACCAAGTAGGAGCCAAGAAGCACGTTGAAGGTTGATGGTCGCGAAATGTGATGCGGCGCAACACCAGGGATTCCGGCGCCAACGCGGAACCTGCACAACACAACCCAAGTACTTTGTCCCAACGAAACAGTGAGGTTGTCAATCTCACCGGCTTGCTGTAACAAAGGATTAAGCGTATCAAGTGGAAGATGTTTGCAAGAAAATAGTAAAACACAATTGCAGTAGAATTTATGCTATGTAAAGATTAGGACCGGGGTCCACAGTTCACTAGAGGTGTCTCTCCCATAAGATAAAAGCATGTTGGGTGAACAAATTACAGTCGGGCAATTGACAAATAGAGAAAGGCATAACAATGCATATACATGATATGATAAATATAGTGAGATTTAATTGGGCATTACGACAAAGTACATAGACCGCCATCCAACCGCATCTATGCCTAAAAAGTCCACCTTCAGAGTTATCATCCGAACCCCATTCAGTATTAAGTTGCTAAGCAACAGACAATTGCATTAAGTATGGTGCGTAATGTAATCAACAACTACATCCTTAGACATAGCATCAATGTTTTATCCCTAGTGGCAACAGCACAACACAACCTTAGAACTTTCTGTCACTGTCCCAGGTGTCAATGCAGGCATGAACCCACTATCGAGCATAAATACTCCCTCTTGGAGTTAAGAGTAAAAACTTGGCCAGAGCCTCTACTAATAACGGAGAGCATGCAAGATCATAAACAACACATAAACAATAGATTGATAATCACCATAATCATAGTACTCTCTATCCATCGGATCCCGACAAACACAACATATAGAATTACATATAGATGATCTTGATCATGTTAGGCAGCTCACAAGATCCAACAATGAAGCACAACAAGGAGAAGACGACCATCTAGCTACTGCTATGGACCCATGGTCCAGGGGTGAACTACTCACTCATCACTCCGGAGGCGATCATGGCGATGAAGAGTCCTCCGGGAGATGAATCCCCTCTCCGGCAGGGTGCCGGAGGCGATCTCCCGAATCCCCCGAGATGGGATTCGCGGCGGCGGCGTCTCCGGAAGGTTTTCCGTATCGTGGCTCTCGGCATCGGGGGTTTCGCGACGGAAGCTTTAAGTAGGCGGAAGGGTAGGTCAGGGGGCCACACGAGGGGCCCAGGGGGTAGGCCGGCGCGGCCAGGGCCTGGGCCGCGCCGCCCTAGCTCCTGGCTGCCTCGTGGCCCCACTTCGTTGACTCTTCGGTCTTCTGGAAGCTTCGTGCAAAAATAGGACTCTGGGCGAAAGTTTCGTCCAATTCCGAGAATATTTCCTTACTAGGATTTCTGAAACCAAAAACAGCAGAAAACAAGAATCGGCTCTTCGGCATCTTGTTAATAGGTTAGTTCCAGAAAATGCATAAATATGACATATAATGTGCATAAAACATGTAGGTATCATCAATAAAGTAGCATGGAACATAAGAAATTATCGATACGTTGGAGACGTATCATTAGGCAGCTCACAAGATCCAACAATGAAGCACAATTAGGAGAAGACGACCATCTAGCTACTGCTATGGACCCATAGTCCAGGGGTGAACTACTCACTCCGGAGGCGATCATGGCGATGAAGAGTCCTCCGGGAGATGAATCCCCTCTCCGGCAGGGTGCCGGAGGCGATCTCCTGAATCCCCCGAGATGGGATTCGCGGCGGCGGCGTCTCTGGAAGGTTTTCCGTATCGTGGCTCTCGGTACTGGGGGTTTCGCGACGGAGGCTTTAAATAGGCGAAAGGGCAAGGTCAGAGGGGGTCTGGTGGGGCCAGACACTAGGGCGGCGCGGCCAGGGCCTGGGCCGCGCCGCCACCATGTGTGGGCCCCACGTAGCCCCTCTCTGGCGACTCTCGGGTGTTCTGGATGCTTCCGGGCAAAATAGGAACCTGGGCGTTGATTTCGTCCAATTCCGAGAATATTTCCTTACTAGGATTTCTGAAACCAAAAACAGCAGAAAACAACAACTGGCTCTTCGGCATCTTGTTAATAGGTTAGTTCCAGAAAATGCGTAAATACGACATATAATGTGCATAAAACATGTAGATATCATCAATAATGTAGCATGGAACATAAGAAATTATCGATACGTTGGAGACGTATCAAGGTTTCTGGTTGTTCTTCCTCGAAAGAACCAACAGAGGTACCGTCAGCAGCTGGATTTTCCAGTTTGGGTGACTGGGAGTGCCTGAGAGTGTTCTTTCTTGCCAGCGAACACACAAAATCTTTGATGCCAACACTAGTTACGTTTCGTTATTTTACAATGTTTTAAATTTGTGTCAACCATGGTTCAAACTATGTATTAGTTTGTGAAAACAATGTTTCAAAATATGTCTTAGTTTGTGTAAACCATGTTCCGAATTATGTATTAGTTTGTGGAATGTTTCGTCTCTCTATTGAAATAAAAATGCAAAAAAAAACAAAAAAAAGAGTATTTTAATGGTAAAAAAATGTTTGGGAGCGGCGTTTGGGGGACGCGGCGACACGAACAAAACACGTCCCCCAAACGCTCGATCTGGCGCCATCTGGGGGAAGGTTTGGGGGACGCAGCTGGAGATGCTCTTAGGGTTTGGGTGGAGCTCGCGAGGCGGCGGAGAAGTGAAGTCGCCAGAGGGTGAATAAGGAGGGCCGAGGAGAGGGCTTGAGGTGGCACACTCCGGCTAGGCAACAACCCACAGCGTCGGACGGTCCAATTGAGCGGTGCGAGTTGAGATCTCCGTTCTGATATTGGGAGCCAGCGGGTGGCGGCGTGGGGCATATCGATCTGCTTAATAAAGGTGGTGGTCCTTGGATTCTTCTCGCTCTAAGACGGGGTTCGGCTTGATGTCTTCCCTCATTGATTTGGCCGTTGACCAGTTCTGGAAGGCTCCATCGACGATCTCCATTGGACGCCCGATGCTTGTGGATTGCTGGAACGGAATAGATTCGGTCGTGTGCACCCATATTTCTGGCCATGCAAATTTAGGAGGGGGTGACGCGAAGCTTCGCTGTCTTTTGCCATCATGGAACATATCGGTTTTCGATTTTCATGGAGAAGACGGTGGTGGTGAATGTCTTTACGTTGAGGTCTGAGTATAGTAATGGTAGGTTGTGTCTTCGAGGCGATGATAATTTTGCTTGGTGTTTCTTGACTTGCAGTAGCCGCATCAGTAAGCAGGGGCGCCAACACAAGAGGAGTACCGAGTTTTATCTTTTAAGGTGAAAATGTAAGATCTAGCATTAATTGGTTGTGCTTGTCAATAACCTTGTTGAAGGCATTGTTTTGAGAGCGCGGACTTTCTCTATGGTGAAAACCTACGATCTATGATCAGGCAAAGATGACGCTTATGCAATGTTTTTTTCTTAGAAGTGTCGCTTTTAGAAAATTAGACACCCGATGCTGTCTTGGTAATGGGTTCTTTTGGAGAATTAGACTCCCGATGCTGTCTTGCAATGGGTTGTGTTGCAGCTACAAGGTTTCGATCGCCGCAGCTGGATCTTTTGTTCTTTCTTCTTGTTCTTTTTACAGACGGTTATGTGCATCCATAATATATACTTAATACATTTCGTTGTTGCGGAATGTAATTGGCATCTTCAAGTATTAATGTATTTCTTTTGTGAAACAAAGTTATAGGTCAATATTTTTAGTCTTTTTCTTGAAGGAACTTTGATAGTTGTAGTTGTTTAGAAAGAAGATACCGCCGTCAAAACAGGTCAGTATTACCGTATATTTCTAGAGACTCACGAATTGGCACAATGCTTTTAGAAGGCCCTGAAATCCTTTTTGTTTTTGGTTATTTGTTTTCGAGGGGATGGAGACCCTAAACTGAAATTGTGACGACAATGAACTGAAATCGATGCATGCGGCAGTTTGCTATGTCCAAAATGGACATTTTGACCGAAAAGTCATTTTGCATCCTAGACACCAGTGCTCTCATCATATTAAATGTTTTGAAAAGAATATTTATTTGTTTTAAAAATTATGTAACAAAATTATATAAGGAGATGATGATGTATCCCACTAACATACAAAATCTCAATTATATATGCTTTTTTATTTTCTGAGTACACAAAAATGATAAAGCTTGATTTCTTTTTAAAGATTTGAATCGGTATTTTGAGATGCACTCATTTTTTATTTTTATGTAGCCTAAAATACACATTATTTCAGTTGAAAGTTTACACGTTTGTGGGATACATTATTGCCTACAACATAACTTATTTTCAGATTTTTCTAAAATTTAAAAATATGATTTTTAATCACTTTTATACAGAAGGATCAATGGTGCCTATGTGCACCAAATCTCCATCCCATTTTGATCCGGAAATAATGACGAGCACCGCAAGAAGCAGCAACAATCGATCGGCCGCTGCCGTTGCAGCTGCAACTTCCAAACACGCAGGTCGTGTGTGTGGGCGGAAGGTAAGCTCGTGCGCCGGAGAAGAGAAGGGATAGGATCATAGGATGCGTCGGTCGTACCAACATGTCACGCCATGGCACCGTTCTCGCGCATGCAGCTCAGGTGTCAGCCCCGTCGCCACGCACCCACCCGACGTGGCAGCCCGCCATGGCCTGCGCACACACTGCCGCTCTCTATATAGCCCGACATCTTACCAGGGCGCCACACCACCGTCGACCTCCGCCGCTTTAGCTACTGAACTCGCCATGTACACGGCCACGGCGTCGCCGCGCGCGCACCGGCAGCAGCAGTACCAGCCGCTGCGCCACATCGAGGGCCTCACGCTCCGGTCCGCGCTCCGCAGCAACCCGCAGGCGTCCGCGCTGGCCGTGGCCGCGCTCCTCGTCCCGCTCGGCGGCGCGCTGCTCGGCCTCTCCGGCCTCGTCCTGCTGGGGACGCTCTCCGGCGTTGCCCTCGCGGTGCCCCTCGTCGTGGTCTTCAGCCCCGTGCTCGTGCCCGCCGCGCTCGGGGCGGCCCTCGCCGTGGCGGGCCTCGTCGCCGCCGGCGCTCTGGGCGTGTCGGGACTGTCGACGCTCGTCTGGATCGCGGGGTACGTTCGGAGAGGCGGCGCCCGCGGCGACACCGGCGCGGTGGCCGGGATGGTGGTGAAGCCTCTGGACAGCGGGAAGCGGCACGTCGAGGAAGGGGCGCCGCCGACGTTCGTCGGGCACCGGCTCCGAGACTCGGGGGCGGGCGGGTTGAGCAGCAAAGCGAAGGACGTCGCCATCGCTTCTTAGACCTGTACTGTACGGGGTGAACGTACGCCGTCGTGTTGAGCGGTCTTGCAAGATCAAGATGTATGCATTTAGCTCGTCGAAATCATTGTATATGTACTGTTTAGTTGATGAGAGACTAGATCAAGAACGTTATCGCAATAACATATGCAGACTAGACCGAGAACGTTATCGCAATAACATATACTTATAAGTGGGTTTCATTTGACCCTGGGCCATTATGTCCAGTATCGTAACTGATTGTACGTTTCAGCACTTGTTCAAGCTTCTTTGCTTGTGCTCTCTGTTTGAAATACATCCTGACCTTAGAATAAGGTTTTGTTGTTATCAACAGGAGAGTGGGCGAGCGAAAACAACGTAATTTTTAGATTTGAGCACTGTTGGTTTCAGCGTCCTGATCTTGGACAAATGGCATAGCATGTCTGGCTTTGATTAAGGAACAAATTGAAAAGATGGAACTGTAATGTAGAAGGGGTTTACAAGAGATTAGGAAAAGCCTTGTCGACAACATTGAGAGATTAGACAAGCTTGCTGAAGCTAGTTCTCTCAGTGTTGAAGATAGGGATTTGTTGTACACTTGTAGATACCAATTGAAAATTATTACTAAAGAAGAGGAAACTAAATGGCTACAGAGGTTAAAACAAAAAGAATTATTTGAAGGAGACAGTAACACAAGATACTATAATTTGAAAGCTAACGGTAGAAGAAGTAAAACCTGAATAACATATATGCTTAAAATAAGTAGGTGGGTTTTGTTAGACTCTGGACCATTTTGCCCAGTATCGAAACTGATTATACGTTTGAGCACTTGTTCAAGCTTCTTTGCTTGTGCTCTCTGTTGAAAGGGAGAATTGGTTATTTACCCAAAAGTTCACCTGCCTTGGATTATCTACCCAAAGTTGACTATACATTGGTTAATTACCCAATAAGGACTTGAAAGTAAAAAAATAATTATAGGAGGACCCTAACTAGAGCTGGTCATGACACGTTCGACGGGGAGTTCGTCCTTTAGATCGCACAAGCCCTTATCGAACCACCAGTTCAGCCATACACCAGATCAAAAAAAGTTCACGCATGCACGTCCCGTCCGCGCCGCTCCCGACGGCAGCGTCTACCGCTGAGCGACGCCATCACAGCCATCCGACGCCATTGTAGCCGTTCCGGCGCCGTCCGCCCTTCAGCAACGCGTTCTGCTCGTAATTGTCACCCTTGCCGTCGTCCGGCCGCCGACAGCCTGTGCACAGTATACGTCCCTGATCCCCACCTTACTGTGCTCTTTCTGATGTTGTATCGCGAGTGCCTCCAAAAATTCATGCCTGTTCTACCTTACAAGTGAGTCGACAATTGATTAGTGTTGATTCACCCTGAGGTAATTCGCGACCTGATTCATATTGCTTCAGCCTGCCATATTCTTGCTTGTATAAAATTTCGACAAAGATTCCTGGTTAGAATTAGTGGCCAAACCTGCGTGCATGTATGGTGGCCAAAGAGGTGCGAACACACCCTACACAAGTCATTTGTCCATCAGATAGTATAAGGCTATCAGATATGTGATCCTAGAAGATGTCGCTCTCAAACTGCAGCGCTCCAGCTGCCTGCTAATTTATACTCAACTAGATTTAGATGTGCGCCTTGGCGCACGACCCCGTTTAGTTCATGTTGATATTCATTTTGTATAACAAAGGTAAAATTTGACTACCAACATGACAAAACATTTCTTAGGTTTTACAAAACGGTGTCTCCAGAATGAAATTGGGATAAAGCACACGAAACTACCTAACATGATATGGCATCTAATACAAAATCCATGCCATGTAATCAGCAAATCAACAATGAATTAACCAATTATTTAATCAGATGTGAATCTTTGAGATTTCTTTATGAAATATTAAAAAAAAACATCACTGGGAAACACAAGGAAATACATACCGATGGTAGTCTAGTAAGAGTAACACACATTGCTCCTACATACATAAAAGTTACATATTGGAGAGCACTGGGAAATACACATCAGTGGTAGTCTTAAGCTCGAGCAAAGCACACTGCTATACATACATATAATTGTTACATATACAAAAGTCTCGAGAAAATACAGCTAGTAGATGCATGCTCAATCTCTAACCTTCTTGAGTTGCAAGACGAATGTAGGTAGATACAGTAGCATTATCTACTCGTCACCACTGAGAAGCCACGTACCACTGTAAATAACAGGTTATGAAAGTGGCAAGCATATTCAATGTATTTTTCAATGAGGAAAAATGCTAATAGATATAAATAGGAGTAGAAGGATATAATGAACCGATAAACCACAATAGTTATCAATTTCTCAGAATGAGACATGCCCTTTTTGAATCAACACAATTTATGCCTTTATTACTTCATATTTTCAGGTTTCCCATACGGATTGATGCCTTTTTTGTATGCAGAATTAGGGATAAGCCTCTACTCCCCTATTCAGAGCTCTTGTAATATCATAACCCCGTAATATATTTATCAGGCCACTGGTTAGGACTTTGTATATTTCCCTTTCGCTTTCATGAAGTAGTAAGTTTTAAAATTTTGAACCATTACCAACTCGAACAGTCTTTTTTTTTTTGCTTTCATAAAGGGCATACACCTAATGCTTTGTAATACCTACCATGGGTATTTCCTTTTTCACAAACAAAAAAACATGACTGGGTCTGGACATTGTCCTCAATATATACGCCAAAATGGATTCATTAATTTTCCAGTGCATAAATAGCTAAATCAAATCTACATTCCAATCTGCAACTAAATACAAAAGATACGTGGGCAATGTTAAGCCCAAATGTTGCATATATAAGCTTCTATATATACTACATAATATAGATGTATTCTTCAGACAAATAAACTTCAGAAAAACATCAAACACACAAGATGTGATGTTTTATAGTCGAGACAAGGGTCACTTACCGCCGCCATGTAATTTCTTCGAGAACGGCAGCACCAAGAAAAAGGCATACATACATTTCATTAGGAACCTCGACATAAAGCATCACTCATGCCTCCTCAAGAAGGCTTTCCCTGAAATAATAGATAAATATTTTGACCACATTTACTTGACAGGTAAAAAAGGAAGTAAGCTTAGATAGATTGGCAAAGACTAAAGATAAGAAACCAGAAAATGTAAAGGGACTGGCTCATGACACATCAATTGATAATTAAGGGATATGTTCAACAACCTGCTTGAACATATGAAGCTGAGAGTGCAAGTACATTATAATGGTCTAAAATTACATATTGTAGGATGCCAAAGCAATATTTTTAATATGGGGGCCTATTTATTCGCTCAAACTGAATGGGGCTTTGCATTTTGAGCTATTAATCGCAATCATGAAATGTCCTGCCTTTCGCCTTGAAGATGTGGTTCATATCCAGAGATTAAGCACTGATAATCCAAAAATGCAGCCCAAATAAATAACAGTACATGTATAGAAAAGGCACATAAATGGTAAACCACATGAACCAATGGTTTTTGAATGAAAGAACTGAAGATTTCTCCCACGATCACACATACACATATACATATAATTGCATGATAGCATATAGCTAGGGGGAAAATCATATATACGAACAAAATAAAAGCCATCCAAGTTGGTCACATGAGACCTGAATATGATTCAGTCGCACATCTAGTTTAGTCAGAACAGACACCCAATTTATTGCTCAAACTTTTGTCTTTTATGGCCTAGCTGAAATTCATGGGTAAACTTAAGAAACAAGGAGACCGAGAAAATTGCCAGAAATCAATTATTTTCTAGAAGACCAATTTACCACCAAGAGCTCCATACTCGATTAGATTTTGATATCAAACATGCATAAAAAAACAAAGGCAGAGTAGTGTAGAACAACTGACAATGTGATACAGAGCACATTAAATTCATAGGAATAATATAAAGTCCACATGAGAAAATGTCAACTGGATTTTTATAAATAAACAGAATTAGGAATGGGATTTGCTCCAGGCAGACCTAGCAAATCAATAACAAACAACGACAGCACACCAAATGAGAAACATTAAACTGTAGCAAAATTACGAAGTCGCTCCTAGTGAAATAACATGAAGTAGATGATGCTTAAAAGTAAAAAGGGCAGATACATGTATTCCTTGGTGTCTACCCGTATTTGAATAGAGACCAACGATTCTATACATGGTGTCCTTAGTATGTTAGTAACATTGTGCAAAGACAGCAATATCGCTAGTACCAACGCCCTGCTCTGACCGAGGATATCCATCCCAATGCGCTGCGAGGATCTGACCAATCACCATGAATCCCACAAACATTAGTCTCTTTTCGTATCTCGGCATCGCCAAAAAAAAAACTTGGAGCAAAGCACGAGCAAGGAGAACATCCTGAACGACACCTTCTAGCAGGTAGCAAAATTAGCAAGGTACTATAAGAGAAATAATTTCAATTGTCTAATCTTTTCTTCTTTCAGGGAAATGCTAAATGTATTTTAATCAACTAACCTTCCTTTATTTCAGGTACCTTTTGGTAAATAATGTAAATCTTAGATCAAAATCCTTGTGCATATATGATAGATCTTAAATGTCATGTCGACCTGCACAAGTACCAAAAGTCAAATATTTTTTTAGACATGACTACAGTAGCATGCATATGAAGTAATCCGAATTACTAACACTACTGGAACTAATGGCGCACCTATCTTCAGTAAGAATCACCTTTTAATACTATTATTACTTTCATAATTCTTTTCAGAAGTAATATAAGTCATTAGATAAAATTATTTTAGCATACACCTAGCACAAAACAACAATGAAATTTATATCTTTTTAGAAACACATCAATTATTAAAATATTCAAAGAAACGCCTTGCATGTTCTAACCCATAGGGATATGCCACCATGGAAATCTTCTGCACCAGGAGCAGTTTCCAGCGACGACATCGTCGCTCCGGCCGGCACGGATGCAACCCAATCAGCTTGTCAATTCTACTTCTTGCTGTAGGTTAAGCCCATCAAAAGTGGTACTCTTTTTTCGAATCTTATGATGCATGGGAACTATGAGTAAATAACTAACCTCGTACAAATTTCAGCCTATCGGGTTAAAGCGAAACTGGTCAGGACTATACCTGGCTTTTCTCCAAATATGTCTACGTGTGTGTAAAAAGTAACAATATAAAGTTTTGTTTAGCTCAAGTTTGCTGGACTTAAATCATCAGTTAAAACGAACCGAAAGCTATACCTGAAGCATGGGAAATAGCTTTCTCCTGGGAGAAGGTTCTGGCGAAAGCAGTTCCTGGGTTCTCCCTTCTCTGGCCTTGTTCCTCCTTGCGATGCCATTGTTGGTGTTGCGTAGCAGCAACCATCTAAATAATTGGATCAGTATGTCATTAATAATATTCATATATCAGACAGTTACATGAATGACATACAGAAGTCCGAAATTTCCTTCAGAAAAGAGGAAGGGTTCATGATTTCTTTCAGCCGTATGCATTGCAAAACAAGTAATGGAAGGATTGGTACCAACCCATTACAAAGAAAGGAAAGGTAAGCACAGCTATACCTGAAGCATGGAAAATAGCTGCACCGGCAATGAGATAAGCCCACCGCGTCACTGTTATTTGCCTTCACAATGAAGGCTAATATAGTAGGTGAGATTTCAAAAAAAAATTGAAATGATACTTCAAAGTAAGAATGATAATTCTTACTTCAATAAGTTTCCCAGAAAAATTACACCAACAAAATAGAGTCCTCCCGGACCAGCAACCATTGCCCTCTCTGATGCATTTGCTTTACTGTAAAATAACCTGGCTGCATATGAAGACAACAGAAAGGACAAATGACATAATTCAGATTTCAAGATAGCAAATTTAAAACTGATGACAAATACCCTCTAATGCATCAAACAGAAATACACACAGAAATTTTTATCTGGACTCCATTGCAGTTCATTGTGTAATGTGAGACATATGATTCCAAAGAAACGTTGCCATCCAAATATATACTAATTATACAAGTTCAGTGTAAAATAGCATAGTATGGAGTAGAAGTTCAAATGACTAAATTGAATATCAAACTGGATTCCCATGGTTTCTCTTCCATAAACATTTCCATGCCAACGAACATAGTAGACCATTTGTGCGAACATATTCTCTGCTAACACCTCCTTTTGATGAAGCAGTAGGTTGTAGCGATGGGAAGCTATAAAGAATGCTTGGCCTGCACATAAGAATAAAAAAGGTCACAATTCCATGGACAAGAACTCACAGGATCTACCATCCCAAAAATCTCACATTTGAGTTGAAAGGTTCAATTTAGAGAAGGAGATGTCCGTCAGTGTAACCTGTAGATATAGAAAACTTCGTCGATGCTGCATCGGGTGGAATCGACGTGGCCGGAGGAGAGGTCCAGAGCAGCGCTGCCTCACCACTCTCTACATCTAACCATCCTCCTGGTGAAAGTGTGTACCAGCGGCTCTGCTCAGCCATGGGGATAGATTGACCACATGGACTGCTTGGCTTCATCATCGTGGTACAGAAGACATCCAACTCTAATCAGGTTTCACGAACATGGGGAGAGGGCGGCGTGCTTATACTCGATGCCTTTATCAACTGATTTTTTTAACTGCATCAAATGGTGGAGAACATTCAACAAATCAGATCGGTACAACATGGAAGCAAATCAGAACCCAAAATAAAACAGTAATCTCAAAGTCAACGTTGAGGAAGAAAAAATCCACCAACTATATCCATGATTTAGAAGTGGGAAGATGAAAATGAAACCGCATCAACCTGGACTTGCTCCAACGCGCGGCCTGAGCCGTGCTGGCAAACAGATGCTGCGGCTGCTTCTCGCCACGGAGCCGGCGAATTGGCCGCCATACGTACGGACGCCGAGGAGGAGGGCCAGCAGCAGCGGCACTTCCTGCACCCCCTCCCGTGCGCTGAGGAGGACGGCGTTGCTCCTGCTGCTCCCGAGTCCCGCCATCTACCTGCCGCCTTCGTCTGCTCCGTGCCCGACGAAAAAGCGAGGAGGCAGAGCTCGATGGAGACGAGGACATCGGGTTGGGGGCCGGGCTGGGAAGAGGAAAAGATAGGAAGAGCAAAGGTGGGAGATGCTAGTTGGTGGCGGCCGCGACGGGAGGAGAATGAAGGGGATTGGGGAGTAGAGGAAAAGGGGATTGGAGGCTGAGCACGACACGGGATTGGGGGCGGCTAGGGTTTCACTTGGACTTTATACCGTGCTGTAAAAAAACGGACGGCTGAGATCGATTCTGAGGAGAGATCCGACGGGCAGTAACTCAATTTGCTGTGAGTGCCCCATGAGGTTGTGGCAATTATACCTTTAGATAGCCGATGCTAACTATAGTTTCTAATTTACAGAAAACCCCTTTTGGGTAGATCATAAACACAACTAAGCTTGTTTAGGGTAATTAACCAATGTACAATCAACTTTGGGTAGATAATCCAAGGCCGGTGAACTTTTGGGTAAATAACCAATTCTCCCCTGTTGAAATGCATCCTGACCTTAGAATAACATTCTTTTTGTTCTATTTTTGATTCGATGGTGGAAGTTATGTTCGGCGAATTTCATGTGATGGGTTGGTTTTCATATTTATTGGTGTGGTTTTGGGAAAACTTCTAGATTAGTCTTTTTGACTTACGATTATCATCATTGGCAATGATGCGATTCTATAGCAATGATGCAACCTGGTCAATTTTTATATTTCAATCCGATCGATTTTTATATTCATTTATGTGATTTTACTTTTCATTTTTATTTGGGTGTTTCAATTGATCTACGATTATCATAGTTGACCGACGATTATCGTCACTCGTAATGGTATAATTGCTATTAGTGTAACAATGTGATCTGATCGGTTTTCATATTTATTGATGTGGCTTTAAGTTAGGTTTTGGATTAGACTCTTTTGATCCATAGTCATTATTGATTGGTTAATTTTTATATTCTTTGATGTGGTTTCAGGTTAGATTTTGGATTAGTATCTTTTAGTCCATAATTATTATCATTGGCAACGGTACGATTGTTATCATGGCAATCCTTGATGGTTCTTTGAGATAATGACGACGGCACATATTCGGTTCGCCCTAGTGTTTTAGTTATTGATAAGCTTTAGTTGGCTCCGAAAAACACTCGCTAATATTTGTAGTCATCGACAAGCTTTGTTTGGCTTTGGTGATATAGGACGAGAACAACTTTGGTTGGCTTCGGAGATATAGGACGAAAACAATTTCGGTTGGCTTTGGTGATATAGGGCCAGAACAGCAGTGCCTTTGGCTACCAGTAGGTACTAGTACATATAGTCATCGAGACGATCCAAAGGCTAACTAAATGTAGTACTTTTTGTAGTATTTATACTACCACCAATGATTAATAATAGACCGACATAATTTCTTTAAAAAAGGTGGTGAGATATCCGATCTGATTGTTTTTTCTTTAGAGGTACATGAAATCTTCTTGATAAGAGTTGATGGTAGCGGTGGTTAGCGAATTAGAAGTGTTTATGTTTGATTTGGGTATTACTTTCCCCCTCCCCCTCTCGTCTTGCTACAATGCTTTCAGAGTCTCCACCAGAGACTTGGTCGGATCGGCCTCCCCGCCGGCGTAGCCGGTCGGAGATGGCCTACGAGAGGCGCCGAAGTTAGATTAGTGTTTAGTATTAGTAGATCTAGGTTGTTCAGGATTTATGCTGGTGTTTGGGGATATGCTGGGAGGCGGCTGTCAGATCTTTCGACCGAGATTTAGGGCTTCCCTGCAGCCCCATTCTTCAGCATGGTACTCCGACGGTTGGAGTCGGCAGCGGTGAAGAGCTAGGTGGCGGGTTCCTCAACAAATAAAGGGCCTTTATCTCGTGCTGAGCTCAAGTTCTCTTGTTGCTGCTTCACCTTTCCCCGGCCGGCCGTGGTGGCGAGGGGGAGGTGGAGATGCGGTTGTACACATGTGGTGACCCGGCATACCACTGCATGGTGTAGTATGCAAGTCTGACATAACACCA
>NC_061508.1:85249034-85330520 GCF_022539505.1 Lolium rigidum
TGCACCAACAGTTCGAAGAAAAGGTCTTCCCAACACAATAGGACAAGATGCATTGCATTCAATATCCAAGACAACAAAATCAACGGGGACAAGGTTATTGTTAACCGTAATGTGCACATTATCAATCCTCCCCAAAGGTTTCTTTTTAACATTATCGGCAAGATTAACATCCAAATAACAATTCTTCAATGGTGGCAAGTCAAGCATATCATAAATCTTTTTAGGCATAACAGAAATACTTGCACCAAGATCACATAAAGCATTACATTCAAAGTCATTGAATTTCATTTTAATGATGGGCTCCCAACCATCTTCTAACTTTCTAGGAATAGAAGTTTCAAGTTTTAGTTTCTCTTCTCTAGCTTTTATGAGAGCATTTGTAATATGTTTTGTAAAGGCTAAATTTATAGCACTAGCATTAGGACTTTTAGCAAGTTTTTGTAAGAACTTTATAACTTCAGAGATGTGGCAATCATCAAAATCTAAATCATTATGAGCTACAGCAATGGGATCATTGTTCCCAAGGTTGGAAAAAATTTCAGCAGTTTTATCACAAGCAGTTTCAGCAGTTTTAGCAATTTCAGGCAGTTTTGAACGCTTTGCACTAGGAGTAGAAACATTGCCAACACCAATTATTTTACCATTGATAGTAGGAGGTGCAGCAACATGTGAAGAATTAGCATTACTAGTGGTGGTAATAGTCCAAACTTTAGCTACATTATTCTCTTTAGCTAGTTTTTCATTTTCTTCTCTATCCCACCTAGCACGCAGTTCAGCCATTAATCTTATATTCTCATTAATTCTAACTTGGATGGCATTTGCTGTAGTAGTAATCTTATTATCAATATCATTATTAGGCATAACTTTCAATTTTAAAAGATTAACATCGGAGGCAAGTCTATCAACTCTAGAAGCAATAATATCAATTTTATCAAGCTTTTCCTCAACAGATTTGTTAAAAGCAGCTTTGTGTACTAATAAATTCTTTAAGCATAGCTTCAAGACCAGAGGGTACATTCCTATTATTGTTGTAAGAATTCCCATAAGAATTACCATAACCATTACCATTAGCAGAAGGATATGGCCTATAGTTATTACCAGAGTTGTTCCTATAAGCATTGTTGTTGAAATTATTATTTTTAATGAAATTCACATCAACATTTTCTTCTTGAGCAACCAATGAAGCTAAAGGAACATTATTTGGATCAACATTAGATCTACCATTCACAAGCATAGACATAATCACATCAATCTTATCACTCAAGGAAGAGGTTTCTTCAACATAATTTACCTTCTTACCTTGTGGAGCTCTTTCCGTGTGCCATTCGGAGTAATTTATCATCATATCATCAAGAAGTTTTGTAGCCGCCCCCAATGTGATGGACATAAAGGTACCTCCAGCAGCTGAATCCAATAAATTCCGCGAAGAAAAATTTAGTCCTGCATAGAAGGTTTGGATAATCATCCAAGTAGTCGATCCATGGGTTGGGCAATTCTTTACCAAAGTTTTCATTCTCTCCCATGCTTGAGCAACATGTTCAGTATCTAATTGCTTAAAATTCATTATGCTACTTCTCAAAGATATAATTTTAGCGGGAGGATAATATCTACCAATAAAAGCATCCTTGCATTTAGTCCATGAATCAATACTATTCTTAGGCAAAGATAGCAACCAATCTTTAGCTCTTCCTCTTAATGAGAAAGGAAACACTTTCAATTTAATAATATCACCATCTACATCCTTATACTTTTGCATTTCACAAAGTTCAACAAAATTATTGAGATGGGCAGCAGCATCATCAGAACTAACACCGAGAAAATTGATCTCTCATAACCAAGTTAAGTAAAGCAGGTTTAATTTCAAAGAATTCTGCTGTAGTAGCAGGTGGAGCAATAGGTGTGCATAGGAAATCATTATTATTTGCATTTGTGAAGTCACACAACTTAGTATTTTCAGGGGTATTCATTTTAGCAACGGTAAATAAAACAAACTAGATAAAGTAAATGCAAGTAACTATTTTTTTTTGTGTTGTTGATATAGAGAGCAAGACAGTAAATAAAGTAAAACTAGCAACTAATTTTTTTGTATTTTGATTTAGTGCAGCAAACAAAGTAGTAAATAAAATAAAGCAAGACAAAAACAAAGTAAAGAGATTGAGAAGTGGAGACTCCCCTTGCAGCGTGTCTTGATCTCCCGGCAACGGCGCCGTAAAAAGAGCTTGATGGCGTGTAACTCACAAGTTCGTTTGGAACCCCAAGAGGAAGGTATGATGCGCACAGTAGCAAGTTTTCCCTCAGAAAGAAACCAAGGTTTAATCGAACCAGTAGGAGCCAAGAAGCACGTTGAAGGTTGATGGTGGCGAAATGTGATGCGGCGCAACAACAGGGATTCCGGCGCCAACGTGGAATCTCGCACAACAAAACCAAAGTACTTTGTCCCAACGAAACAAGTGAGGTTGTCAATCTCACCGGCTTGCTGTAACAAAGGATTAAACGTATCGAGTGGAAGATGATTGTTTGCAAGAAAACAATAAAACACAAGTATTGCAGTAGAATTGTATGCTATGTAAAGAATAGGACCGGGGTCCACAGTTCACTAGAGGTGTCTCTCCCATAAGATAAAAGCATGTTGGGTGAACAAATTACAGTCAGGCAATTGACAAATAGAGAAAGGCATAACAATGCATATACATGATATGATAAATATAGTGAGATTTAATTGGGCATTACGACAAAGTACATAGACCGCCATCCAACTGCATCTATGCCTAAAAAGTCCACCTTCAAAGTTATCATCCGAACCCCATTCAGTATTAAGTTGCTAAGCAACGGACAATTGCATTAAGTATGGTGCGTAATGTAATCGACAACTACATCCTTAGACATAGAATCAATGTTTTATCCCTAGTGGCAACAAGCACATCCACAACCTTAGAACTTTCTCGTCACCGTCCTGCATTCAATGGAGGCATGAACCCACTATCGAGCATAAATACTCCCTCTTGGAGTTAAGAGTACAAACTTGGCCAGAGCCTCTACTAATAACGGAGAGCATGCAAGATCATAAACAACACATAAACAATAGATTGATAATCACCATAATCATAGTACTCTCTATCCATCGGATCCCGACAAACACAACATATAGAATTACAGATAGATGATCTTGATCATGTTAGGCAGCTCACAAGATCCAACAATGAAGCACAACAAGGAGAAGACGACCATCTAGCTACGGCTATGGACCCATGGTCCAGGGGGTGAACTACTCACTCATCACTCCGGAGGCGATCATGGCGATGAAGAGTCCTCCGGGAGATGAATCCCCTCTCCGGCAGGGTGCCGGAGGCGATCTCCTAAATCCCCCGAGATGGGATTCGCGGCGGCGGCGTCTCTGGAAGGTTTTCCGTATCATGGCTCTCGGTACTGGGGGTTTCGCGACGGAGGCTTTAAGTAGGCGGAAGGGTAGGTCAGGGGGCCACACGAGGTGCCCAGATGACAGGGTCGCGCGGCCGGGGCTCGGGCCGCGCCGCCCTGTCCCCCGGCTGCCTCGTGGCCCCACTTCGTTATCTCTTCGGTCTTCCGGAAGCTTCGTGCAAAAATAGGACCCCGGGCGAAAGTTTCGTCCAATTCCGAGAATATTTCCTTACTAGGATTTCTGAAACCAAAAACAGCGAGAAACAACGAATCGGCTCTTCGGCATCTTGTTAATAGGTTAGTTCCAGAAAATGCATAAATATGACATATAATGTGCATAAAACATGTAGGTATCATCAATAAAGTAGCATGGAACATAAGAAATTATCGATACGTTGGAGACGTATCACTCAGCATAGCTGCCCTTCACGAAGAATTCAGCATCCATCCGAAGAAGTTCATCCATCATATCTTCGGCAACGGGAGTAACAATATCATCATATTTGCCGAAGTTTCTTTTCCTCTTCGACATCTTGGCCAAGCACTTTGGAACAATCTGCCCCACGTCTAACTTCGAGTAGCAAATCTTTATCATAATCATAGCAAATCTTGCGCCAGCAGCCAATTGGGCCCGCACAAAGCCGTGGATCCGAGGAGCATCCCGAAACTTATCCATTAAAGCAGGAAGAGTCTCTGGCATCTTGTTCCGAGGAAACATGGTGCCATAAACCAGAGACAGAGTCCTTGTACAGAAATCGAGATAATCGCGAACCTGGAGTGCGCGATCCTGAAACCTGACAATCTGGCGAGTTCGTTCAGGTGTGCCCCAAAAACATACTCCATGATCTTTGGCAAGACGAGGAAGTACATTGGATCGAGCTTCGACACGTTCATCTTCAGTAGTAGCATCCAAAAAAGAACCTATTTTTTACAAGAACCAGTGAGCAATGAGAAGACAAGCAAAAAGGAAAAGAAAAAGCACGACAATGAAGCATACCTGCCATATCCAAGCTAGCATCTGTCAGCAGTTGAAGCATACCATTTTCGCGGGTTGTAGCCGCAGCAGCTTCAGCAACAGCGGCGTCCTTTTTAGTTATGGCATCTTGAGCTTGTTGAAGCGCAATTTTCTCCCTCTCAGAAGATTTTCGAGACTGTTCCATGAGCATAAGGGATTGCTTCTTCATGGATTGAAGCTGTTGTCGAAGTTCTTCCAAATCTTCTGCCAAATCCTTACTCGCGGAATCTTCAATGAATTTAACAGCGACAGGGGTTTTCTTCGAAGAAGACGAAGGAAAAACTTCGGAAGGACCAGGAATTGACGTATAGTTGTCAAAATTAACTGAAAAAAGAAACGTCGACATCAATCATTGAGAAAAAGATAGATTTCCATTCATTCTCATAATATATACATGTTTGTTACAAAAGAAGGACCTCTAGAAGACCTAATCATCGCCAGGAGCACTATGGCGGCAGTACTACAAGAAGGAGGTAAACTAAGAAGAAAAACAAAGCAAAGGGCCATTCAACTAGACCTCCGGCCTTGATGAGCTAGGAGTTGAAGATGGCTTGATCCCGAGATAAGACAAGATTTTCTTCGTGTTAAGCTTTGCGGCCTTGATCAACGATCGCCATTTTGCTTGTTCTATCTGCTCCGTGTCGCCCACTTTTGCCCAGTCAACAGTCTGTTGACTATCAGCAACCAAAGCAACAGTGCTTTCAACAGCAACCTTCATATTTTCACGACGCATCTTCAGCCCAAGATCTTCTGGTGGATTAAAGCACTTGGCAAGAGCAAGGAAAGTCGCGGGTTCCTCTTTCTTCGGGAAAAAGTAGGGGAAGAGCCGCGACAGTCCTGCTTTGGCTTGATCAATGCCCTTGCGTGCTTCTGTCCCATGAAACTCAAGGAATGAAACGGCGTCAAGAAGAGGATCATTGTCGGGATCTTCAAGCTCAAATGCTTGAGAGGTCTTACCTGTCAAGATAGAAACCTATTGATCAAGAAACGAGTACAAGAAAGAAAGTCCAAAGGAAAAAAATATATGAAGCGGTTCAGGAACTTACTGACAAAGCGACGATTTTGTGACCTTATACGCTTAAGGATCGCATCTTCACGAGCAGATTGTGCAGTTATATGCTCGCTTAGCGAAGTCTCGGCATCGTGAAGTCGCTTCCTCAGATCTTCGACACCAGCAGCATCGGCCTTGGCTTTGTCAGCTTCTCGCCTAGCTTGAACGGCATCTGACTCGGCCTTCTTACGAGCCTCTTCACTTTGCTCTAATTTTTGAGCAAGGGTATTGGCACGCTCGTTGACCTCCGCCAGTTTTTCTGCAATGAAAGTTAAAATTAGTTAACAAACATCGACAACAAAGGAGTAAGAACGAAAAAGCAAAAAGAAGCAGCCAGGCATTACCTTCAGCTTTACTGGCATATTCACGATACCCAATGAATTGGGCACCAATGCGAAGAAGCTCTTTAATCGTAGGCTATCAAGGAAGGACAAAGAAGGAAATGTCGGTATGGGAAAAACGATGGCAAGCAGAAGTAAACGGAGGAAATATAGACAGTGACAAGCAAATTAAAAACTTACATCATCCAAGAGAGGGTTAGAGGAGCTACTCAATTGGAGAGTAGGCTCCGGGATTGTTTCAATCCTTGACCTTTTTGGTGAAGGGACAAGGGGGCTTGAAGGAGGAGTAGCAGCGCCGACGTTTTGTTGAGGAGGCGAAGTTTCTTCTCCTTCAACTGGCGTCTCCGAGGCGACTAGAGTATGTGACGTGCTCGTTCGAGCCGCCACATCAGAAGCTGGTACTCCTTCCTCATCATCACTACGATTAAATGTTGGCAACATAAAAAGCAAGATAGACAAAAATCTTCAAGTGAATCAAAAATAAGAAAGAGAAGGAACTTACAAACTGATGAGGGTCTCGAGATATGGATCATAAGCTGCCTTCTGGCGTGAAGGAACAACTTCTTCGGGCTTGGAGGTGCCGGAATCTTCGACATCATTCCTCTTCCTTTTGTTCTTTGGGGAGACAGCAGGAGGAGGAGATTGTGCCGATGCAGTGGCTTCAGAGGCACCCTCCTTTTCATCAGATCCCGCAGATTTTCGAGAATCCGCGGGTTCATTCACAAAAGAGGGGGCATCTTGGTTATCGTCGGAGATAACGGCCCTTTCTTCGACTTCTCCACCTTCAGGAAGGGGAGGAAGCGAAACAAGATTTGGGTGGTTCTATATAAAAAATAAGGGAAGATGTCAACAAAGGAGTTACAACAAAAATAGCAAGGCAATAACAAATTACGCGACAATGTTTACCTCAGGAAGCGCATTGGTGGCGCTGTATGGTTTTACACGACAAGAGGAAGGGATAGGATCTTTTTTGTTAAGAGAGGAGATTTTTCGGACAAGCCTTTCCAAATCCTTGACTTCCGCATTCGTCGACAAACGATCCGTGTCTTCATCGCTAGCATAATTCCAGAGAGGGTTTTTGCGAGCCTGAAGAGGCTGCACTCTGGTTCTAAGGAAATACGCTGTAATTTGGATACCTGACAATTCTTTGCCACGAGTATTCTGCAACTCATGGATACGAGTCATCAAGGCCTCTGTCGAAGCTCTTTCTTCCTCGGTAGCCTCTGCATCCCAAGAACGGCGGCGAAGGATTTTTTCGGCTCCATCAAAAGGAGGGATATTGTCTTCAGCACATCCATGGTTCTCCTCCCTAATATACAACCACTTCTTGCGCCACCCTTGAACTGAATCAGGGAGTTTCACGTCGAAGTAATTGACGGTGGAGCGAACAGAAATAACAATGCCGCCTATATTATAGGCGACATTGGGAGAGCCATTACGGCGACAGAAGAAAATGCGCTTCCATAATGCCCAGTTAGGCTGGACACCAAGGAAGGCCTCACAGAGGGTGATGAAAATAGAGATATGGAGGATTGAATTGGGCGTGAGGTGGTGAAGTTGAAGACCATAAACAAAAAGCAATCCACGGAGAAAAGGATGAATGGGGGCGGAGAGACCGCGGATGAGATGATCGACAAAACTTACCCGATACCCCATTGGAGGGGTTGGGTAGCTTTCTTCACTGGGGAAGCACACCGCTTTGGGTTTCTTGCTAATCCCCAGCTTCTTCAGGAGATTGATGTCCTGGTTGGTGATCTTGGACCTTTCCCATTCCGCAGTCCCTAGATCTACGGCAGCCATTGATGATTCAGGCGTGGTGTGCTTGGTCAATCGACGCGGTGGCATCAACAATGGCGTAGGAGCACGGCTTGGAGAAGATGAGCTCAAGGAGTCGTGGGGCGCAGGAGAAGATTTTGCAGAGGGGAGAACGGCGTGAGCAGAAGTGCTCGAGGAAGAAGAAGAAGATCTTATATAAGGGTGCGGCGAAACGTTGGACCGTTGGATGGAAAAAACGTGTGGTAGATGATAACCACATAAATACAAGGGTAAAAAGGTATTTTAACACTGGAGAGGTTACGGAACGTGTGCCAGAAAAAGTGGAGAACGTGTGTCCCCCACTTGCACGAGTGTCAATCAGATGAAGAATTTGGACCCACAAGGCAGTGAGAGGAGCGGTTTTCGCATGTTTCCAAAATAGAAATCGTGGCTATCATCAGCAATGACGTCATCATGGTAAAAGAAAAGCTCGACTATGAAGTTGGGAGAGATTATCGACAACGGAAGATTATTTCGGGAGACTTTGATCAAATACAAGTTTTTGCCCAAATGCTCGGGGGCTACTTTGGAAAAATAGAAAACTTCGAGTATGACAAGATAGAAAGGGCGAGAGCCTATGACCAAATGCAAGCATTTGTTCATAGCCTCGGGGGCTACTCCCATCGGGAGCGCTGCTCGCGCACCCGATAAATAGGAAAATATCGAGAAGGATTATAAATATAGCGGCAAAGGATACTAATCTGTGGAGCCTACACCCAAGCACAAGTTCTTGGCTGTAGCCTCAGGGGCTACTCCCATCGGGAACGCTGTTCGCGTGCCCGATGAATTTTTATCAAAAGGAAAAAATAGAAGTGAGTATATTTCGAGTTACATAGATAACTCTACATATACTCCCATCGGTAAGACAAAATAAGTCATTAAATATGACTCGATAAAATGTGCTATTCCAACAGCCGAAAAGCACTCGACAATATATTCTCAGAGCGCTAAAAGTCGCGAATAAATCTCTGAATGCCGCAAAACTTTGCGAAGGTAAGACCCCAGATCCGTTCTGAGCGGCGTGGCACCGTCTCTGACGGCGGACTGCTACTTTTTTCCGTATCAACATATACGAAGAAAAATCCTAACGGACGCGTTAGGTACCCGATAAAATATGACTGGGACTCGACAGAATGGTAAGACCTTAAGTGGCACCTGTCGAAGTTTTCACCAGTATCCCGAGATCATGTCCAGGGACGTGATCTTGAAGTAGGTTTTTGCGGATTGCCACTAGAGCAGTTAACTAGTACCTGATCCGTCAGATGAACTAGCCCCAATTACCGTTATCCCTGTACAAAATAGTATTTGTATATCAAAAGATTATGTAATGAGTAAAGTTGGAGATTTTCCCTGATTCTTCGATTCAAGAAAAATCTCGGGGGCTACTGACATAGGCATCCCCAATGGGCCTGCCGAAGATGGTACTCGGGGTTCACTAAAGGCCCAGGACTCGAAGAATAAGAAGACTTGGAAGCCCATTTAGTTTTAAGGAAAGATAGTTTGTATTAGGAAAGATAGAGATTTGTAATCTTACGTGTTGGGTACGAAACCCTCCCGAACTCTGTAACTTGTGTATTACGAAACCCTCGGCTCCACCCTCTATATAAGGGGGAGTCGAGGGACGAAGAAAGGATCGAATCTACTGTCAACATAACCCTAGTTTTACAATCGTCGAATACTTTTCGGCTGAAACCTTCGAGATCTACTTGCCCTCTACTTCTAGCAAAACCCTAGTCTACAATTTGTAGGCATTGACAAATTAATCCTTTGTCCAGGCCCGTATTTGAGGCATGTGCAAGGTGAGCGACCGCACAGGGCCTCTCAATTAGGAGGGCCTCCAAATTACTATTATTACTGCTAATGACCAGTTCAGTTGGGGCTAATCAATATTTTAGTAGGGCCTAATCAAAACGTTGAGCAATACTATGGTCTCGAAATCTGCCACCGAATTAACTCAAGAGGCCCCATGTCACCTACACATCTATCTTTCTCTCTTTTCTTTGTTCAGTCTCCCTATAGCTGCTCCTATATATGCAGATTAATTATGTCGTTAGTTGGCAGAATAAATCTGTAGTACTCCATCGGTAGTCTATCATTGATTTCTTTGATGTTTTCTTCTCAATTCCACATCTCTCTGCTAGTAGTACTTCTCAAAGATGGCAGTTGGTACATTTCTCCCAAAGTGTGTAATACTACCTTCGTTTCAAAAATAAGCGACTCTATTTTTTTGTAAATACGGATTTATCTGGACACATGTTAATATGTGGATACATCCAAAACTAAATAATCTAAGCACTTATTTTGGAACTGAGGAAATACTTTTGAATTTTGGTACTCCCCCCATCCCATAAGTGACTCAACTATTGTTAGATACAGATGTATCTAAAATTAAAATACATCTAAATACATTATCTACACAAAACCGAGTCACTTATTTTTAGAGCGGTTTAGTAGTAATAGGTTTTTAAGATGTAATTTCTTCTAAAAGTTGCACCACCAAAATGATATTTATTACAAAGCATGTTCTCCGTTATTGCAAATAGTTACGCCGAGGGCCTAATTTCTTGTTTGGCACAGGGCCTCTATTTTCTCAGGTACGGCCCTGCCTTTGTCACTATGTCCGTCAGCCTTCACCGGTTGACTAGAACTTCATGGAGTTCCTTTCCGGCCACGTTCGCAGTTCCATATCCCGGAACAGGGAGTGACTGGTCACAGTTCGTTACACTCTGTAGAGGTGTGTTGCTTTACTCATAAGAGATCTTAACCTTGGTGCCAACCGAGCACGTTACCCGTCCACACTTCCTTTGGTGTGAGGCCCCGTATAAGGTCCTAGTCAATCATGTTCCTCCGCTACCTCGAACACCCACCCTTTGTTGCAATCTCCGACCCTGGGTCCACGCCGGTCCTGTTACACCAATTAAGGATGGACCCCGACCACGACGTCAATGTAGGGCTCTACCATACATTCCTATGCCGGCAGTTGCAACCCATCATAGACCACATTACCGTGGGAACTTCTACGGGTTTCCCACCCTGCATCTTGTCTCTCGAGATCAAGTGCATACAGTAATGCGCATCCGTTGATGAACGAGAGGTGGAAACACTTTTGACTACTCCGTCCCACTCCAGATCTTATGGTGAACACGGGTTTTACGGCACAAGAATCACTCGACGACATTTGTTGTTTAATCCTAGATGGATATAAACCCTTGCAATGGAACCTCCACCATATCAACACAATCCATGGTTCCATTGCCCACCACTTAGTCATATTCATAGTTATGAAAATAGTGGTTTTGCTTTTTATGCAATAGTGATAAACATAGTACTTTGCAAGTAATTTGGTAAAAATACTCAAATGACACGAGCAAGCGATGAACCTGCCTTTCTTGACTGCAAGATTATGCAGACAAGGTCTTCGATACGCAATAACTCCAAGTTCTGAAATAGCATCATCATCCGGTAAGGATGATGTTTGAAAGATTGGCAAGGATGCAATAATGCATAAGTATGAGATGCAATCGCTCTAAACGTGACCTAACCCCGTTGATTTAGGATTAGTGAGTTGTAATGATTAGTTCATTGTGTGTTGCACTTTTAGAGTGATTCGCAAACAAGGTTCTTATTAATGGTTTGATTACTTGGTATCATGTACAAGTTATATAATAAAGCATAGTAATCAATTGAGCACACAAGGAATGATAATTGGCATAATGTTAATATGTAAAGAACAGTTGTCAGTTTTAGTACTATATGGCATGATTAATGATTACTTATTATATTCTTCAAAAGAATAACTTTTGAAGAACATGTTCTTTAATAAAGAACAAGTATGACAATTAGGTTTGTGGTTTCTATAGTGTATTATGGTTCCAAGTAGTTTCTGGATTAAGCATTAGATGGATTGCAACAAACTTGGATTGGGTTCCTAGTCATGTAATGGTTGCATGATTTGGTTTAAGCAAAGGCATATTAAGCATTTTATTATAAGTGGTTACTATCATGGTTGGTATACCTTACTGGTGATAGATAGCTAGGGCTTATAGGTCCTATTAGGCAGGTTTGATGATTACTCTTTATTTACTTCAAAAGAATAACTTTTAAAGAACATATTACTTAAGTAATAAGAAGTATTTCAATTAAGGATTATGGTGTCTAGGGTTTGCTATTGGATCCACTACGTAAAGAATAGTTGGTTCCTAAATAGGATGATTCATAATTCTTTAGTGCTTGTAGGGTTTAGTGGAGTATGGGTATGTAAGGGAAAATACTAAACATGGTTCCTATTAGGGTTGATCAAATTGGTTTTATACTAAATATGGTCAATTAAGGATGTTGACCTTGGTAATAGGATCTAGGGTTTACACTTAGGTGACCCTACTTGATAATCTAGGTTTTATTTGGATGAGTACATGAAATATCAACTTATTAGTAGTAAAGCTCTTCTACTATTTTATGAGAACAAGGACATGTATTTAGTTGTTAATTATGGATCTATAATGAATGGTAAGGTAGTAAGATTACATTTCATGGTTTCCTATGGTTGTAGGTTTTACATGCAATTATGGAGCTAGGGTTCTTAGTAGGATTTAGGGTTTTAGGGTTCACCATTAAGTGGTACTAGTTGGTCACATAAGGTCTTATGCAAAATGAAGACATGGAATCATAACTCTATTTGCATTTGAGCTGGTATTATCTTACTAAAACATGAGCATGTATTATTTTTCTTAGTTTGGATCTATGGGTAGCGGTTGAGTTTATATGATCACATGTTATAAGCCCCTAGGGTTTTAGAGTTGCATTGTTAAGTAAAAGCAATTTAGGGTTTCATATGAATTAGGGTTCTAATCATAATGAAGTTAGGGTTTACTGTTTGTTAAATAATTTATAAAGTAATAACTAGTTGAGCAAGGTTTAAGTTAAGGAATCACTTTTAAATACAAAGTAATATTGGGTTTAATAATAATATTATTTTGTTATTATGTAAAGAAAATGATAATTAGGGTTAACACATTTTTAGGGTTGAAATACCAATAAGGATAATATTAACGATATTATGATAAAATTACTTTTATTGTTTTCTTCATCCACAAAATAATTATTAGTTATTTAAGAAATTTTACTAATTATTGAATATTATTGGAATTTTAAGATTTAAGAAATATACTTCAAAAAATAGAGTAAATTTATGCTTTTGCTTTTTTTAAGTATTTACTTTATGGATATATATATATATATATATTTAGAAGTCACTTATTAAATAAATTGAGTAGTGGAATTTGTTTTTATTATTTAATCTCTTGATTTATTCCAAATCAAACAAACAAAACAAAAGAGAGAAAAATAATTTAATGTTCACTTGGGCTGAGCCCAAGCGGTTGAACCCGACCGAGCCGACCCTCCCCAGAGCTCTCTCTCTCATTCCCTCCTCTCTGCCTCACGCACGCAGATATGCACGCACGGACGAGCTCGTGCCTCCGACCCCTGGTTCCGCCGGCGATGTCGCCTGTCTCCGGTAGAACCCGGCCACCTCTGGCGTTGCCACCTGTAGGTAAAGCTCGGCCATCCTCTCCTCCCCTGGTTTCTCTTCACCACGATGCCCGGCCGCCAACACACGCGCGCCCGCGAGGATCCCAGCCCCGCCGTGCCGCCACTTTCTTTCGGCTGGTTTCGGCCACCTCTGGCGCCGGCGTGGTATGGGTTTGTTCCGCCTCGCCTCTCTCTACCCCTCACCCTGGTCGATTTAATTCTTGTGGCCTTTCCCGTTTGCCCCCAACCTGAAAACCCTAGCTGCTGCCGGTGGTGCCACATCGCCGGCCTCCTCTGGTGCCGCCATATATTCCGGCGTGCCTCTGATACGTCTCCAATGTATCCATAATTTCTGATGTTCCATGCTTGTTTTAGGACAATACCTACATGTTTTGTTCACACTTTATGATGTTTTGATGCGTTTTCCGGAACTAACCTATTGACGAGATGCCGAAGTGCCAGTTCCTATTTTCTGCTGTTTTTGGTTTCAGAAATCCTAGTAAGGAAATATTCTCGGAATCGGACGAAATCAACGCCCAATACCCTATTTTCACCGGAAGCTTCCGGAACACCCGAGAGGGACCGGAGGGGGGCCACGGGGCCCCACACACTAAGGCGGCGCGGCCCGGGGGGGGCGCCGGCCTGTTGTCTGGCCCCACCAGGGCCCCTCCGAGGCTCCCCTTTCGCCTATATAAGCTCCCTGACCTAAAACCCCGAGAGGAATAAGCCACGGTACGAGAAAAGTTCCAGAGCCGCCGCCATCGCGAAGCCAAGATCTGGGGGACAGGAGTCTTTGTTCCGGCACGCCGCCGGGACGGGGAAGTGCCCCCGGAAGGCTTCTCCATCGACACCACCGCCATCTTCATCACCGCTGCTCGTCTCCCATGAGGAGGGAGTAGTTCTCCATCGAGGCTCGGGGCTGTACCGGTAGCTATGTGGTTCATCTCTCTCCTATGTACTTCAATACAATAATCTCATGAGCTGCCTTACATGATTGAGATTCATATGATGATGCTTGTAATCTAGATGTCATTATGCTAGTCAAGTGGGTTTTACTTATGTGATCTCCGGAGACTCCTTGTCCCACGTGTGTAAAGGTGACGAGTGTGTGCACCGTGTGGGTCTCTTAGGCTATATTTCACAGAATACTTATTCACTGTTATGAATAGCATAGTGAAGTGCTTATTTATATCCCTTTATGATTGCAATGTGCTTTGTATCGCTACTAGTCTATGTGCTACTCATGTGATGTTATTAAAGTAGTTTATTCATCCTGCATGGTGTAATGGTGACAGTGTGTGCATCCTGTAGTTCTTGTCGTAGATTATGATCATAATCTCTTGTAGGTTATGGAGTTGATTATCGCTATGAAAGTATTTTTTTTTGAGAATCGCTATGATAGTATTGATGTGATCTATTCCCCCTTTCATAGTGTAACAGTGACAGTGTGTATGCTATGTTAGTACTTGGTTTATTTTGCAAAGATCTATTATGCTCTAAGGCTACTTAAATATGAATACTGAATGTTGTGGCGCTTGTTAACTCCGGCTTGAGGGATCTCTTGTAGCCCTACACAATGAATGGTATTTGTCATCCAACAAAGAGTGTATGTAGCACATATGAGAGAAGTTATTATTTATTATGCGATCAATGTTGAGAGTGTCCACTAGTGAAAGTATCCCTAGGCCTTGTTTCCAATACTGCAAACACCGTTATTTACTGTTCTCATCGCATGTTTACTTGCTGCCATATTTTATTCAGATTGCTATTACCACTCATATACATCCATACTACTTGTGTTTCACTATCTCTTCGCCGAACTAGTGCACCTATACATCTGACAAGTGTATTAGGTGTGTTGGGGACACAAGAGACTTCTTGTATCGTGATTGCAGGGTTGCTTGAGAGGGATATCTTTGACCTCTTCCTCCCTGAGTTCGATAAACCTTGGGTGATCCACTTAAGGGAAAACTTGCTGCTGTTCTACAAACCTCTGCTCTTGGAGGCCCAACACTGTCTACAAGAATAGAAGCACCCGTAGACATCAAGCTATTTTCTGGCGCCGTTGCCGGGGAGGAAAGGTAAAAGGTACTCACACTCCGGATCTCGGCTACTAAGCTATTTTCCGGCGCCGTTGTAAGTACTCGAAGCTATTTCATTTAGATCCTGCAATTGCATCTTTTGGTTTCTTGTTTACACTAGTTAGGCATAATGGAAAGTAACAATGAGCTTCTTATTCTATTTCCTGAGTTAAGACATGGATTGTTTACTGCGAAAATTAAAAAACCTATGGAATCTTATTTGCATGCTAGTAGCAATGATATTAGTATGAACGCTTTGAACACCATTGTTGTTAATGATATGGAAAATTCTAAGCTTGGGGAAGCTGGTTTTGATGAGCATGATATTTTTAGTCCCCCAAGCATTGAGGAGAAAACTATCTTTGATGATACTTTGCCTCCTATTTATGATGATTATAATGATAGTGGTCTTTTGGTACCGCCTAGTATGGAGAGTAAATTTTATTATGATTATATTATGCCTCCTACACTTGATGAGAATAATAATGATAGCTACTTTGTTGAATTTGCTCCCACTACAACTAATAAAATTGATTATGCTTATGTGGAGAGTAATAATTTTATGCATGTGGCTCATGACAAGAATGTTTTACGTGATAGTTATATTGTTGAGTTTGTTCATGATGCTACTGAAAGTTATTATGAGAGAGGGAAACATGGTTATATGCATCTTAATAATATTAAGTTTCCCCTCTTTATGTTGAGAATCTTGAAATTGCGCTTGTGTTGCCTTCCTATGCTTGCCACTTTGTTCTTCATGAATTTATTTGTGTAAAAGATTCCTTTTCATAGGAAGTGGGTTAGGCTTAAATGAGTTTTGAATTTTCTTCTTGATGTTATCTTTTTCTTCAACTCTTGTTTCTTGCGAGAGTATTATTAAAATTGTTGAGCCCATCTTAATGGCTATAAAGAAAGAACTTCTTGGAAGATAACCCATGTGTTTATTTTACTACAGCAATTTTTGTTTTATATTTGAGTCTTGGAAGTTGTCTACTACTGTAGAAACCTCTCCTTATCATGTTTTTGTGCCAAGTAAAGTCTCTATAGTAAAGTTGATGCTAGATTTGGATTACTGCGCAGAAACAGATTTTCTGTCTGTCACGAATTTGAGCAGAAGTCTCTGTAAAAAAATCAAAAAAATCTGCAAATTTACGTGTGTGATCCTCAGATATGTACGCAACTTTCATTAGTTTTGAGTTTTTCCGTTTGAGCAAGTTAAGTGCCCCTTCCAGATTCGTCTTTATGGACTGTTCTGTTTTTGACAGATTCTGCCTTTTATTTCGCATTGCCGCTTTTGCTATGTTGAATGAGTTTCTTTGTTCCATTAACTTTCAGAAGCTTTGTGCAATGTCCAGAAGTGTTAAGAATGATTGTGTCACCTCTGAACATGTGAATTTTTATTATGCAACTAACCCTCTAATGAGTTTGCTTGAAGTTTGGTGTGGAGGAAGTTTTCAAGGGTCAATAGAAGAGGGTGATATAATGTGATCAAGAAGAGTGAAAGGTCTAAGCTTGGGGATGCCCCGGTGGTTCATCCCTGCATATTTTAAGAAGACTCAAGCATCTAAGCTTGGGGATGCCCAAGGCATCCCCTTCTTCATCGACAACTTATCAGGTCACTTCTAGTGAAACTATATTTTTATTCCGTCACATCTTATGTACTTCACTTGGAGCGTCTGTGTGCTTTTATTTTCATTTTGTTATTTTCATAGGTTCATCCTTGTGTGGGAGAGAGACACGCTCCGCTTTTTCATATGAACACTAGTGTTCTTCGTTTATGCTTTTAATGTTCAAGGGCGAAAATTGATCGCTTCACTTGTTGCTATTTTGTTGGAATCAGAAAATGCTTCATATGTTCTTGAATAATTTGATACTTGGCAATTGTTTTGAGCTCTCATTAGATCATGTTTAAGCTTGCATCATGTAGTTTAAATCTAGTAATGGAGAACTACTGTAAAGGTTGTTGAAATTTGGTTTGCATGATTGGTCTCTCTAAGGTCTAGATATTTTCTGGTAAAGTGTTTGAGCAACAAGGAAGACAGTGTGGAGTATTATAATGCTTGCAATATGTTCTTATGTAAGTTTTGTTGTACTGGTTCATACTTGTGTTTGCTTCAAACAACCTTGCTAGCCTAAGCCTTGTACTGAGAGGGAATACTTCTCGTGCATCCAAAACCTTGAGCCAAAACCCATGCCATTTGTGTCCACCATATCTACCTACTATGTGGTATTTCCTGCCATTCCAAGTAAATACTTCATGTGCTACATTTAAACAATTCAAAAGCTATTATCTCTTATTTGTGTCAATTTTTTATAGCTCATGAGGAAGTATGTGGTGTTTTATCTTTCGATCTTGTCATTTACTTTTGACAGACTTTCACAATGGACTAGTGGCTCATCCGCTTATCCAATAATTTTGCAAAAAGAGCTGGAAATGGGGTTCCCAGCCCCAATTAATTAACTTGCATTAATAATTCTCTTCACATGTTTTGCTCTGATTTATCAGTAAGCAACTTAAATTTGCAAATAGACAATCCTCCATGGTATGTGAATGTTGGAAGGCACCCGAGGATTCGGTTAGCCATGGCTTGTGAAAGAAAAGGTTGGGGGGAGTGTCATCTAATAAATAAAACTAAAGTACATGTGTAAACAAAAGAGAAGAGGGATGATCTACCTTGCTGGTAGAGATAACGTCCTTCATGGGAGCCGCTCTTGAAAGTCTGGTTGATAAGGTAGTTAGAGTACCCATTACCATTCGTTGACAATAACAAACACCTCTCAAAATTTTACTTTTATGCTCTCTATATGATTTCAAAACTTGAAAAGCTCTAGCACATGATTTAATCCCTGCTTCTCTCTGCGAAGGGCCTATCTTTTACTTTATGTTGAGTCAGTTTACCTATTTCCTTCCACCTTAGAAGCAAACACTCGTGTCAACTGTGCATTGATTCTTACATACTTGCTTATTTGCATTCATCATATTACTCTATGTTGACAATATCCATGAGATATGCATGTTGAAAGTTGAAAGCAACTGCTGAAACTTATATCTTCCTTTGTGTTGCTTCGATGCCTTTACTTTGAATTTATTGCTTTGTGAGTTAACTCTTATGCAAGACTTTTTGATGCTTGTCTTGAAAGTACTATCCATGAAAAGTTTTGCTATATGTTATCTATTTGTTAGCAATCTATTGCTTTGAATCACTCCATTCATGTCATATGCTTTACAATAATGTTGATCAAGATTATGATGGTAGCATGTCACCTCAGAAATTATTTGTGTTATCGTTTACCTACTCGAGGACGAGTAGGAACTAAGCTTGGGGATGCTGATACGTCTCCAACGTATCCATAATTTCTGATGTTCCATGCTTGTTTTAGGACAATACCTACATGTTTTGTTCACACTTTATGATGTTTTGATGCGTTTTCCGGAACTAACCTATTGACGAGATGCCGAAGTGCCAGTTCATGTTTTCTGCTGTTTTTGGTTTCAGAAATCCTAGTAAGGAAATATTCTCGGAATCGGACGAAATCAACGCCCAGTACCCTATTTTCACCGGAAGCTTCCAGAACACCCGAGAGGGACCAGAGGGGGGCCACAGGGGCCCCACACACTAAGGCGGCGCGGCCTGAGGGGGGGGGCCGGCCTGTTGTCTGGCCCCACCAGGGCCCCTCCGAGGCTCCCCTTTCGCCTATATAAGCTCCCTGACCTAAAACCCCGATACGAATAAGCCACGGTACGAGAAAAGTTCCAGAGCCGCCGCCATCGCGAAGCCAAGATCCGGGGGACATGAGTCTCCGTTCCGGCACGCCGCCGGGACGGGGAAGTGCCCCGGAAGGCTCCTCCATCGACACCACCGCCATCTTCATCACCGCTGCTGTCTCCCATGAGGAGGGAGTAGTTCTCCATCGAGGCTCGGGGCTGTACCGGTAGCTACGTGGTTCATCTCTCTCCTATGTACTTCAATACAATAATCTCATGAGCTGCCTTACATGATTGAGATTCATATGATGATGCTTGTAATCTAGATGTCATTATGCTAGTCAAGTGGGTTTTACTTATGTGATCTCCGGAGACTCCTTGTCCCACGTGTGTAAAGGTGACGAGTGTGTGCACCGTGTGGGTCTCTTAGGCTATATTTCACATAATACTTATTCACTGTTATGAATAGCATAGTGAAGTGCTTATTTATATCCCTTTATGATTGCAATGTGCTTTGTATCGCTACTAGTCTATGTGCTACTCATGTGATGTTATTAAAGTAGTCTATTCCTCCTGCATGGTGTAATGGTGACAGTGTGTGCATCGTGTAGTTCTTGTCGTATATTATGATCATAATCTCTTGTAGGTTATGGAGTTGATTATCGCTAGGATAGTATTGATGTGATCTATTCCCCCTTTCATAGTGTAACGGTGACAGTGTGTATGCTATGTTAGTACTTGGTTTATTTTGCAAAGATCTATTATGCTCTAAGGCTACTTAAATATGAATACTGAATGTTGTGGCGCTTGTTAACTCCGGCTTGAGGGAGCTCTTGTAGCCCTACACAATGAATGGTATTTGTTATCCAACAAAGAGTGTATGTAGCACATATGAGAGAAGTTATTATTTATTATGCGATCAATGTTGAGAGTGTCCACTAGTGAAAGTATCCCTAGGCCTTGTTTCCAATACTGCAAACACCGTTATTTACTGTTCTACTGCATGTTTACTTGCTGCCATATTTTATTCAGATTGCTATTACCACTCATATACATCCATACTACTTGTGTTTCACTATCTCTTCGCCGAACTAGTGCACCTATACATCTGACAAGTGTATTAGGTGTGTTGGGGACACAAGAGACTTCTTGTATCGTGATTGCAGGGTTGCTTGAGAGGTATATCTTTGACCACTTCCTCCCTGAGTTCGATAAACCTTGGGTGATCCACTTAAGGGAAAACTTGCTGCTGTTCTACAAACCTCTGCTCTTGGAGGCCCAACACTGTCTACAAGAATAGAAGCACCCGTAGACATCAGCCTCCGCAATGTAATTCTCCTTTAACAACCGCCGCCCTCTCTGCTCCTTTTCTGCTTCATCCTCGTCCACCTCCTATGCTTCTGGTTCCCCTCGTTTGGTGCTCGCTCCACTACACTGCCACGACCATTCGGTTTGGTGTTGAATTGGTGATATTGTGCTGCTAGTGATGTTGTCGTGGTGGTGGCTGCGGTGACAACTCCGTCCTCGACGCCGGCAGGATGGTGCCATAGGCGCAACCCCGGCGTCGCCTACCTCGCTGCTTCCTGTATGGCACTGTGAGCTAAACTCTTCCTTCCTCTCTCTCACACTACAATTGGAAATTGGTAATCAGGTGCTTGTGTGTGCTTTGGTGCTAATTTACGGGGATGCTATGAATCTGCTGCTGACTGTTGTATCTCATATGGGATGATTTAATCATCCAAACACACATATGGTTTCAGTTACGATATGCGATGAAAAAATGAATATGCACTACCCTCTACCCAAGTATTTCAGTTATACTCTGTTTATCTATGCACAAGCCTCGGCTGGAGATCTTATTATGATAAGAGTGGTGCTTTATTTCAATGTAGATATCAAAATACAAGTACTGTTGCTACCATTGGTTAGTTTACTTGATGGATTCTTGTGAGCTTATTGGTATGTTTATAAAGCTCTGATTACTGGATTGAGATGGTTCCTTGATCATCTTATAGTTTTCATGGGTTGGAATAAATATCGGCGGATGCTGGTACTAAGTAAATACTTGGTCATTTTACTGGACTAGTTTTACTTGTGAGCTCATATGCACCTCTAGTGGTTTGGCTGTTATGGAATCTCTAGATCATGTGCATACATGGTCAGGCTTATGATTATGTGTTGATGGTGCAAGGTGATTATGTCCAGTTCTTTCTCTGATGTATTAGTTGGATTCTTAAACTGATAAGAGCAGATCTTTTCTTGACTTCTTCGCCCGGCCAATGATGCAAAGGCTGCGGCATAGTGTTTTTTTTAGATAAGAACAGATACTATTTGTGATGTTTTAATATTCTCTGTGATGAATTTTGCATAGCACTACTATGCAAGACTGAGAGAATCACTTCCCGCAACTAAAGTTCAACTGATGATCTATAGCCTATGATCTTGGATTCCTATTTATTTGGCTTGCATACATGCCTGTGCCATCTACTAGATTTTTGTTTGTCTGTGGTGCCTCATAAGAGTGTGCACAGAGTAACAACATGCTTAGCATGATTTGGTACTGCAGGTATTTGTGTGGTGATTTAGATAGGCTTTGATCATAGCTATGATCATATGATGTTAAAAACTTCCCCAGACAAGCTTCTTTTGATGCTTCTAATAAAGAGATTGATGTTTCAACCTGCTGCTGCAGAGAAGCTTGATCTCTTGGAATCTGAAGTAGTCTGCTTCTTGTGGCATGCCTGCTCCTCCTAACTAGCTTCTTGATCTTCTTCTTAATTCTTCAAAGTAACATTCCGAGGTATGTGTGTTTCTAGATATGGATGTGCTTGTACAGGTAGATCATGCACATAGCTGATAGAGGAATTTATTGTTGCTGTTCTAGATATTCTGATGGATTTTTCTAGTGCAAAAATTGGTTAGCTAAGATGATGCGTTTGTATGCTCAAAATGGCTGCTGGTTATATAGTGTTGGTCTGGGGTCTTGGTTGATCGACAACACACAATCTGCATGTGTGACTGTGTGCTGCCTGTGTGGTACTATTAAGTGTAAGTGGTCAAATTGAGTTTGCTTGCCTCCCTTGCATGGCATACGGCTGGGCTTGTGCTTATCTAGTGTTGTCCTATATTTTTGGTACTGCCAAAAGTACTATTCCTATTGGTTTGTTGGCGTGTGAGCTTAACATTATACCTCTGAATTTTAATACGTGGACTAATGATTCATCTTGACCTTTTAATTTCAATGGTGGATTACTTAATTAAAACATGTGGGTTGGTTTTAAATAGGAACTTGACTAGGTTAGAGGGATCAATTAGTTACCTTTTTGCCTAAGATAAATTGATAAATGTTGCCTCCTGTCCCTTTGCTAAGATGGATCATTCAATGTTGCTGTGTACCTTCTATTGTATGGATCAAATGCTGCCTTAAATCATTGTTGCCTACTTGTCAGAAATGATCCAAAGTGATCCAAGTTTGATCCATGATGTCTTGTTGCCAACAGATTGAGGTTGATCCCCTCTAGTCACTATTTGGACATTAGGATAAATTCCTACTCGTCTAATAGTTGAGTTCCAAAATTAAAATGCCTCACCTTGGTGATGGCAACATCATAACATTAACCAATGTTATTTCTATTTGCCTTTGTTTTCTTTGTATCTTACAGGAAGAGAAGACTGGGAAGATTGAGAAGATTTAGATTTAGGACTTCTTGTATTTTCCTTTTTGTAATCTTTCTCTATTTCTTTTTATGTGACTTGTAAATAGTTGGGTAATGATATTTGTAATAAAGTTTAAATCACTTATTCATTTAGATTATCAAATGTGTGTACTTTTACCTATAATATTTATATACTTTTTTAAATTTCAAATTCCAATTCAAATTCTTATTTGAATTTCTGTCTTTCATATTTGAATTTGAATTCAAATTATTTCCCCCAAAACACATGAATTAAGAAAGGTCATGTCGAGATTTGTCGCACCCACATCGATGACTAACTCAATTCCACCGATGTAAGAGAAACTTCGATCCCTTTGGAGGTTTTAAACAAAAGCGCAAAAATTCCCCAGATTTTCTATGCATGATTGCAATGCACACATCTGTTTCCTATATTTTTGTAACGCCAAATACTGGGATATTACAGTCTCTACCCCTTAAACTAAACTCCGTCCTCGAAGTTTAATCTCTCTCACGTCTTGGGAGTGTGGATCTGACTTGTGCAGACTACAAATTTTCTCAAACTCCGTGGAAATATTATTGGATATAATTGAGTATATCCCTTGTCCAGATTCTTCCTGGAATCCATTAGTGTTTGCCTCTGAACAATGGCTTCTTTCTTCAATTCCATGATTTCTTTCAATACTATAAGCTTGTTTCCTTTCTCATTGAAGATTCAATGATTGGGACTTCTTCTGGTGCTTATAGTCTTAACTGAAGAATAATTTGATAACATATTCCTAATTGGTGAAATATTTCTTTGTTTTCCCTTACTACCAAAACTACAATAATGGTACTTAGTAAGGTACTTACCATGGAAATGGTCTTGACGATTTATTTCACTATGAATGGATTAGACTCATTTAGTCCATCCAATCATGGTTTATAGTTGATACCTATAACTATTTTGGCTCCTTTAGGTTCCAGGAGAGGAATCTTTCTAATAGTATTTAGTTTTGGTATGGTCAATTTTCTTCAATCTTTGGCCTTCTCGAGCTGTATATGGTCTATGGTATTTCCTTCATCCAACTTCATTAAATTTAACTTACTTGAGCTTTCATACTTCTGAGTAAATATTACTCACTTTCTCAAGTTATAGTCCACTTCTTAATTCCTCGGGGTATAACCTCGGCTTCTGGTCTGACATCCTTCTGAAAGTAATGTTCAACAACCTTATGAAAATAAGATTGAACTTCCTCTCAGTTCAGACCTTTACCTACTATCTAGCTCAAAGAATTGAGTCATTGTACATCCAACTCAATTTTTACTCTACCCCTAGGAGTTTTCTTATGGTCTTCAACTCCTATTCTTCCAATCATTGGACTTATGGTTAGAGTATTGGTCTGGTTCTAACTTATGGTTTGTACTTCTTCTAAGATCTCGCGAAGAATGTTTGTGGTGTATCCACTCAATTGTGGACATCCAATGTGAATCCTTCGACTAAATGTTTATAGGTCATTGTTATTTGGCTAATAAGGTTTTATTTGTTCACCATTTCTTGGTACAAATAATCCAATTATGGACTACTTGATACCAATTGTGGCTAGTTGTTATCTACAAGTGTACTCTATTATAGGTTTTGACCAATTGGTCGGGACATCTTCTACTCGTATCTCGTAGTATTGATTCTATACCAACTGTGGTCTTCCGATACCAACTGTGGTCTTCTTATATATGCTATGGTCTCATAAGTCATCTTCTTTTTTCGAGGATTTATTTATGCAAGAAAACCACTAGCTAACACTATGATTATAGTACCTTAAGTGATTTCCCATGCATTCCCTCTTTTATATTGACTATGGATGTGCTTCAGCTTCACCATAATCATCATATTTCTGACCTTCATGCTTCTTATGTACTAAAGTACTCCTCTAATGAGGTTAAGCATGAGTTTTGATTGATACTTCCTTCGGAGTATTGTGGTTGCTTCCCACAATTTTGCTTCTATTTACCGATGCTCCTTCATCTTGTCTTCGTAGTCTTCACAATTCGTCACTTCCTCACACGAATACCATTACCCTCTAGATCTATAGCATCAAGTAAAAGCTTTATATTGCAACATGCACTTGCATATCAAAGTCAAACTTCATGTATGGATCTAGTCAAACAATGAAAATTCAATAAAATCCAAGAAGATTCAGCTTTGTGCATATAATACACACCAGTATAAGCCTGAATATAATAGTTGAGTAAGACATCTCTAAACATCAGGCTTTGATGTGTAGTATATAACACCACATAAGATAGGTTTGTATCGTGATACTTAGCACATATATTTGGCATTCTACTATTTTTCTTGACATTTACCTGAATTGCACAATTGCAATGAGATAAACTTAAAACAAAGTGGTCTAGGATAGTTAAGGTTAACCTAATTTCCCTTTGGAAGTGCTAACTTAGCTTCCATTTTGTTGAGGACTACCTCACATGGTATTTCAGGATTCTAACATTGCTAACTTAAACACATAACTATGGAAATATAGCTCCTATACTTACAAGTGTTTATACTATCATAAGACTATGGTCATGATGTGCTTGGCACATTTCCCATGGTTTTGTAACACAATTCTTGCACTATTGTTGAACAACTGGCTTCTTATTATACTCATCTTAATTATTGATGATGTTCTAGTCCATCACATAATGATTCTCAGGTGAATCTTATATGATTACTATCTCTACCATGTAGATAGACATATTTTATTCCTATCTCTCTTCCTTTCCTCCCATGATTGACTCATCATGGTTTATACTACCTCATATAACTTATATTCATCCCTTACTATCAATCTGTTTTACAAGTTTGGATAATTTACTTACCCATTACTTGTATTAGTTTACACCTTCTAGTAAAATATCTTACTTATCTTTATCACTTGATATTACTCCTATTACAGGTCTGGATAATTCTTACCTAACCATAACATATGTTCGTACACATCTTCCAATAGGATATCTTCCTTATGGTTGTATCCTCTCTTTGGACTACCATGTATTGTATACCAACTGTGATCTACTCATCTATTGTTTTTAAGGACTTAATAATGTGCTACATATTTGGGATTAGCTAACTAACTTTACTTCGGAGAGATAGGTAAGAAAAGTTGACTCAAGTGTGTCAGGATTATTCTCAAGTGAATATCCATCTCAAGTCATAAGAACTATTTGGTTTAGCATAGTTGACTTAGCTAATACAACTTCCTATAGACACTACCAATCCTATAGGTCTCCTTTAAAGGGTTTTAATCCTAAGGTCAAAGCATTTGCTCGATACCAACTCGTGGTGACCCGGCATACCACCGCATGGTGTAGTATGCAAGTCTGACATAACACCAATGAAACACCGTTCCACTAGCATTACATCGCTCAGAGTGGTACAACAGAAACATATGTGGGTCCAAGGCATGTCTATAGAATTACATACAGACTCTGTTACAAAAGATCAGCATAGCCTCCTACTTTACAATGAGGTAAATCTTCAAATAAGCTCCAGAAGAACGACTCGTAGTCTAATCCTATCACGGACTCTATTTGTAGAGTATTTAACTAGCTATAGAGGCTAAGAATAGATTCTAGATAAATAGGAGCTAAGTTTAGGAAGCTAGTTCCTTTCTATTGCTAATCTAGGTTTCTCCTTGTTGGATGTGGTAACTGACTCCTCTGACAGGGTCCTGTCTCTTGAATTAGTTGTTGACTCCTCGGCCTTCGAGTTGCACTGTAGATCCTCCTTATATGCCTCCATATCTAAGCAGGGGATTTAAGAGTGGGATGAGTACGAGCGTACTCAACAAGTTCATTATAGGAAAGAGGTGTTTAATGCACTAGCTACGGAATTAGACCAGAAAGTCTAATACCAATGTAGGTTTTTGTAATCATTTCTTCAAAAGGTTGCTTTTATTCTGAAGAGCTATGTCCGTCAGCCTTCACCGGTTGACTAGAACTTCATGGAGTTCCTTTCCGGCCACGTTTGCAGTTCCATATCCCGGAACAGGGAGTGACTGGTCACGATTCGTTACACTCGCAGAGGTGTGTTGCTTTACCCATAAGAGATCTTAACCTTGGTGCCAACCGAGCACGTTACCCGTCCACACTTCCTTTGGTGTGAGGCCCGGTATAAGGTCCTAGTCAATCATGTTCCTCCGCTACCTCGAACACCCACCCTTTGTTGCAATCTCCGACCCTGGGTCCACGCCGGTCCTGTTACACCAATTAAGGATGGACCCCGACCACGACGTCAATGTAGGGCTCTACCATACATTCCTATGCCGGCAGTTGCAACCCATCATAGACCACATTACCGTGGGAACTTCTACGGGTTTCCCACCCTGCATCTTGTCTCTCGAGATCAAGTGCATACAGTAATGCGCATCCGTTGATGAACGAGAGGTGGAAACACTTTTGACTACTCCGTCCCACTCCGCATCTTATGGTGAACACGGGTTTTACGGCACAAGAATCACTCGGACGACATTTGTTGTTTAATCCTAGATGGATATAAACCCTTGCAATGGAACCTCCACCATATCAACACAATCCATGGTTCCATTGCCCACCACTTAGTCATATTCATAGTTATGAAAATAGTGGTTTTGCTTTTTATGCAATAGTGATAAACATAGTACTTTGCAAGTAATTTGGTAAAAATACTCAAATGACATGAGCAAGCGATGAACTTGCCTTTCTTGACTGCAAGATTATGCAGACAAGGTTTTCGATACGCAATAACTCCAAGTTCTGAAATAGCATCATCGTCCGGTAAGGACGATGTTTGAAAGATTGGCAAGGATGCAATAATGCATAAGTATGAGATGCAATCGCTCTAAATGTGACCTAACCCCATTGATTTAGGATTAGTGAGTTGTAATGATTAGTTCATTGTGTGTTGCACTTTTAGAGTGATTCACAAACAAGGTTCTTATTAATGGTTTGATTACTTGGTATCATGTACAAGTTATATAATAAAGCATAGTAATCAATTGAGCACACAAGGAATGATAATTGGCATAATGTTAATATGTAAAGAACAGTTGTCAGTTTTAGTACTATATGGCATGGTTAATGATTACTTATTATATTCTTCAAAAGAATAACTTTTGAAGAACATGTTCTTTAATAAATAACAAGTATGACAATTAGGTTTGTGGTTTCTATAGTGTATTATGGTTCCAATTAGTTTCTGGAGTAAGCATTAGATGGATTGCAACAAACTTAGATTGGGTTCCTAGTCATGTAATGGTTGCATGATTTGGTTTAAGCAAAGGCATATTAAGCATTTTATTATAAGTGGTTACTATCATGGTTGGTATACCTTACTGGTGATAGATAGCTAGGGCTTATAGGTCCTATTAGGCAGGTTTGATGATTACTCTTTATTTACTTCAAAAGAATAACTTTTGAAGAACATATTACTTAAGTAATAAGAAGTATTTCAATTAAGGATTATGGTGTCTAGGGCTTGCTATTGGATCCACTACGTAAAGAATAGTTGGTTCCTAAATAGGATGATTCATAATTCTTTAGTGCTTGTAGGGTTTAGTGGAGTATGGGTATGTAAGGGCAAATACTAAACATGGTTCCTATTAGGGTTGATCAAATTGGTTTGATACTAAATATGGTCAATTAAGGATGTTGACCTTGGTAATAGGATCTAGGGTTTACACTTAGGTGACCCTACTTGATAATCTAGGTTTTATTTGGATGAGTACATGAAATATCAACTTATTAGTAGTAAAGCTCTTCTACTATTTTATGAGAACAAGGACATGTATTTAGTTGTTAATTATGGATCTATAATGAATGGTAAGGTAGTAAGATTACATTTCATGGTTTCCTATGGTTGTAGGTTTTACATGCAATTATGGAGCTAGGGTTGTTAGTAGGATTTAGGGTTTTAGGGTTCACCATTCAGTGGTACTAGTTGGTCACATAAGGTCTTATGCAAAATGAAGACATGGAATCATAACTCTATTTGCATTTGAGCTAGTATTATCTTACTAAAACATGAGCATGTATTATTTTTCTTAGTTTGGATCTATGGGTAGTGGTTGAGTTTATATGATCACATGTTATAAGCCCCTAGGGTTTTAGAGTTGCATTGTTAAGTAAAAGCAATTTAGGGTTTCATATGAATTAGGGTTCTAATCATAATGAAGTTAGGGTTTACTATTTGTTAAATAATTTATAAAGTAATAACTAGTTGAGCAAGGTTTAAGTTAAGGAATCACTTTTAAATACAAAGTAATATTGGGTTTAATAATAATATTATTTTGTTATTATGTAAAGAAAATGATAATTAGGGTTAACACATTTTTAGGGTTGAAATACCAATAAGTATAATATTAACGATATTATGATAAAATTACTTTTATTGTTTTCTTCATCCACAAAATAATTATTAGTTATTTAAGAAATTTTACTAATTATTGAATATTCTTGGAATTTTAAGATTTAAGAAATATACTTCAAAAAATAGAGTAAATTTATGCTTTTGCTTTTTTTAAGTATTTACTTTATGGATATATATATATATTTAGAAGTCACTTATTAAATAAATTGAGTAGTGGAATTTGTTTTTATTATTTAATCTCTTGATTTATTCCAAATCAAACAAACAAAACAAAAGAGAGAAAAATAATTTAATGTTCACTTGGGCTGAGCCCAACCGGTCGAACCCGACCGAGCCGACCCTCCCCACAGCTCTCTCTCTCTCACTCCCTCCTCTCTGCCTCACGCACGCAGATATGCGCTCGCGCCTCCGACCCCAGGTTCCGCCGGCAATGTCGCCTGTCTCCGGCAGAACCCGGCCACCTCTGGCGTTGCCACCAGTAGGCAAAGCTCGGCCATCCTCTCGCCCCCTGGTTTCTCTTCACCACGATGCCCGGTCGCCAACACACGCGCGCCCGCGAGGATCCCAGCCCCGCCGTGCCGCCACTTTCTTCCGGCCGGTTTCGGCCACCTCTGGCGCCGACGTGGTATGGGTTTGTTCCGCCTCGCCTCTCTCTACCCCTCACCCTGGTCGATTTAATTCTCGTGGCCTTTCCCGTTTGCCCCCAACCTGAAAACCCTAGCTGCTGCCGGTGGTGCCACATCGCCGGCCTCCTCTAGCGCCGCCGTATTCCGGCGTGCCTCCGCCATGTAATTCTCCTTTAACAACCACCGCCCTCTCTGCTCCTTTTATGCTTCATCCTCATCCACCTCCTATGCTTCTGGTTCCCCTCGTTTGGTGCTCGCTCCACTACACTGCCACGACCATTCGGTTTGGTGTTGAATTGGTGATATTGTGCTGCTAGTGATGTTGTCGTGGTGGTGGCTGCGGTGACAACTCCGTCCTCGACGCCGGCAGGATGGTGCCATAGGCGCAACCCCGGCGTCGCCTACCTCGCTGCTTCTCGTATGGCACTCGTGAGCTAAACTCTTCCTTCCTCTCTCTCACACTACAATTGGAAATTGGTAATCAGGTGCTTGTGTGTGCTTTGGTGCTAATTTACGGTGATGCTATGAATCTGCTGCTGACTGTTGTATCTCATATGGGATGATTTAATCATCCAAACACACATATGGTTTCAGTTACAGTATTACTGATGAAAAAATGAATATGCACTACCCTCTACCCAAGTATTTCAGTTATACTCTGTTTATCTATGCACAAGCCTCGGCTGGAGATCTTATTATGATAAGAGTGGTGCTTTATTTCAATGTAGACATCAAAATACAAGTACTGTTGCTACCATTGGTTAGTTTACTTGATGGATTCTTGTGAGCTTATTGGTATGTTTATAAAGCTCTATTACTTGGATTGAGATGGTTCCTTGATCATCTTATAGTTTTCATGGGTTGGAATAAATATCGGCGGATGCTTGGTACTAAGTAAATACTTGGTCATTTTACTGGACTAGTTTTACTTGTGAGCTCATATGCACCTCTAGTGGTTTGGCTGTTATGGAATCTCTAGATCATGTGCATACATGGTCAGGCTTATGATTATGTGTTGATGGTGCAAGTTGATTATGTCCAGTTCTTTCTCTGATGTATTAGTTGGATTCTTAAACTGATAAGAGCAGATCTTTTCTTGACTTCTTAGCCCGGCCAATGATGCAAAGGCTGCGGCATAGTGTTTTTTTTAGATAAGAACATATACTATTTGTGATGTTTTAATATTCTCCGTGATGAATTTTGCATAGCACTACTATGAAAGACTGAGAGAATCACTTCCCGCAACTAAAGTTCAACTGATGATCTATAGCCTATGATCTTGGATTCCTATTTATTTGGCTTGCATACATGCCTGTGCCATCTGCTAGATTTTTGTTTCTATGTGGTGCCTCATAAGAGTGTGCACAGAGTAACAACATGCTTAGCATGATTTGGTACTGCAGGTATTTGTGTGGTGATTTAGATAGGCTTTGATCATAGCTATGATCATATGATGTTAAAAACTTCCCCAGACAAGCTTCTTTTGATGCTTCTAATAAAGAGATTGATGTTTCAACCTGCTGCTGAGAGAAGCTTGATCTCTTGGAATCCGATGTAGTCTCGCTTCTTGTGGCATGCCTGCTCCTCCTAACTAGCTTCTTGATCTTCTTCTTAATTCTTCAAAGTAACATTCCGAGGTATGTGTGTTTCTAGATATGGATGTGCTTGTACAGGTAGATCATGCACATAGCTGATAGAGGAATTTATTGTTGTTGTTCTAGATATTCTGATGGATTTTTCTAGTGCAAAAATTGGTTAGCTAAGATGATGCGTTTGTATGCTCAAAATGGCTGCTGGTTATATAGTGTTGGTCTGGGGTCTTGGTTGATCGACAACACACAATCTGCATGTGTGACTGTGTGTCTGCTCTGTGTGGTACTATTAAGTGTAAGTGGTCAAATTGAGTTTGCTTGCCTCCCTTGCATGGCATACGGTACGGGCTTGTGCTTATCTAGTGTTGTCCTATATTTTTGGTACTGCCAAAAGTACTATTCCTATTGGTTTGTTGGCGTGTGAGCTTAACATTATACCTCTGAATTTTAATATGTGGACTAATGATTCATCTTGACTTTTTAATTTCAATGGTGGATTACTTAATTAAAACTTGTGGGTTGGTTTTAAATAGGAACTTGACTAGGTTAGAGGGATCAATTAGTTACCTTTTTGCCTAAGATAAATTGATAAATGTTGCCTCCTGTCCCTTTGCTAAGATGGATCATTCAATGTTTCCTTGTACCTTCTATTGTATGGATCAAATGCTGCCTTAAATCATTGTTGCCTACTTGTCAGAAATGATCCAAAGTGATCCAAGTTTGATCCATGATGTCTTGTTGCCAACAGATTGAGGTTGATCCCCTCTAGTCACTATTTGGACATTAGGATAAATTCCTACTGTCTAATAGTTGAGTTCCAAAATTAAAATGCCTCACCTTGGTGATGGCAACATCATAACATTAACCAATGTTATTTCTATTTGCCTTTGTTTTCTTTGTATCTTACAGGAAGAGAAGACTGGGAAGATTGAGAAGATTTAGATTTAGGACTTCTTGTATTTTCCTTTTTGTAATCTTTCTCTATTTCTATTTATGTGACTTGTAAATAGTTGGGTAATGATATTTGTAATAAAGTTTAAATCACTTATTCATTTAGATTATCAAATGTGTGTACTTTTACCTATAATATTTATATACTTGTTTAAATTTCAAATTCCAATTCAAATTCTTATTTGAATTTCTGTCTTTCATATTTGAATTTGAATTCAAATTATTTCCCCCAAAACACATGAATTAAGAAAGGTCATGTCGAGATTTGTCGCACCCACATCGATGACTAACTCAATTCCACCGATGTAAGAGAAACTTCGATCCCTTTGGAGGTTTAAAAAAAAAGCGCGAAAATTCCCCAGATTTTCTATGCATGAATGCAATGCACACATCTGTTTCCTCTATTTTTGTAACCCCAAATACTGGGATATTACAGTCTCTACCCCTTAAACTAAACTTCGTCCTCGAAGTTTGATCTCTCTCACGTCTTGGGAGTGTGGATCTGACTTGTGGAGACTACAAATTTTCTCAAACTCCGTGGAAATATTATTGGATATAATTGAGTATATCCCTTGTCTAGATTCTTCCTGGAATCCATTAGTGTTTGCCTCTGAACAATGGCTTCTTTCTTCAATTCCATGATTTCTTTCAATACTATAAGCTTGTTTCCTTTCTCATTGAAGATTCAATGATTGGGACTTCTTTTGGTGCTTATAGTCTTAACTGAAGAATAATTTGATAACATATTCCTAATTGGTGAAATATTTCTTTGTTTTCCCTTACTACCAAAACTACAATAATGGTACTTAGTAAGGTACTTACCATGGAAATGGTCTTGACGATTTATTTCACTATGAATGGATTAGACTCATTTAGTCCATCCAATCATGGTTTATAGTTGTGTGGTGACCCGGCATACCACTGCATGGTGTAGTATGCAAGTCTGATATAACACCAATGAAACACCGTTCCACTAGTATTATATCGCTCAGAGTGGTACAACAGAAACATATGCGGGTCCAAGGCATGTCTATAGAATTACAACTCCGACTACGTTACGAGAAGATCATCACAGCCTCCTACTTTACAATGAGGTAAAACCGCAAATAAACTCCGGAAGAACGACTCGTAGTCTAATCCTATCACGAACTCTACTTGTAGAGTATTTAATCGGCTATAGAGGCTAAGAATAGATTCTAGCTAAATAGGAGCTAAGTTTAGGAAGCTAGTTCCTTTCTATTGCTAATCTAGGTTTCTCCTTGTTGGATGTGGTAATCGACTCCTCCGACGGGGTCCTGTCTCTTGAAGTAGTTGTTGACTCCTCGGTCTTTGAGTTGCACCTGTAGATCCTCCTTTGATGCCTCCATACCTAAGCGGGGATTTAAGAGTGGGATGAGTACGAGCGTACTCAACAAGTTCATTATAGGAAAGAGGTGTTTAATGCACTAGCTACGGCCATGGACCGAGAAAGTCATAGGCAATGCAAGTTTTTGTAATCATTTCTTCAAAAGGTTGATTTTATTCCGAAGAGCTATGTCCGTCGGCCTTCACCGGTTGACTAGAACTTCATGGAGTTCCTTTCCGGCAGCGTTCGCGAGTTCCATATCCCGGAACGAGGGAGTGACGGTCACAGTTCGTTACACTCTGCAGAGGTGTGTTGCTTTACCCATAAGAGATCTTAACCTTGGTGCCAACCGAGTCTAGTTCTCGTCCACACTTCCTTTGGTGTGAGGCCCGGTATAAGGTCCTAGTCAATCATGTTCCTCCGCTACCTCGCACACCCACCCTTTGTTGCATGCCCCGACCCTGGGTCCTCGCCGGTCCCATTATTCCCACTCACGGGTGGACCCCGACCACGACGACAGTTTGGGATCGAACCAAACTCCTTCGCCGGTAGCTGCAACCCATCATAGACCGCAATACCGTGGGGACTTAAGGCTTCCCCAGCCAACCGCTTGCACTTCGAGCGACAAGTGTCTACGGACTATGCCGTGGGGACTTAAGGCTTCCCCAGCCAACCGCTTGCCCCGACGGATACAAGTGTCTACGGTAAAGCGCATCCGTTGATGAACGAGAGGTGGAAACACTTTTGACTACTCCGTCCCACTCCGGATCTTATGGTTAACACGGGTATTACGGCACAAGAATCACTTGGACGACATTTGTTGTTTAATCCTAGATGGATATAAACCCTTGCAATGGAACCTCCACCATATCAACACAATCCATGGTTCCATTGCCCACCACATAGTCATATTCATAGTTATGAAAATAGTGGTTTTGCTTTTTATGCAATAGTGATAAACATAGTACTTTGCAAGTAATTTGGTAAAAATACTCAAATGACATGAACAAGCGATGAACTTGCCTTTCTTGACTGCAAGATTATGCAGACAAGGTCTTCGGTGCGCAATAACTCCAAATTCTGAAATAGCATCATCGTCCGGTAAGGACGATGTTTAAAAGATTGGCAAGGATGCAATAATGCATAAGTATGAGATGCAATCGCTCTAAGCGTGACCTAACCCCGATGATTTAGGATTAGTGAGTTGAAATGATTTGTTTAGAGTGTGTTGCACTTTTAGAGTGATTCACAAACAAGGTTCTTATTCAGGTGTGATTACTTGGTATCCTAAACATATGCTGCCATATAACATAATAATAGCATTAATAGCACACAACAATAACATTTGGTATAATCCTAACAAGTAATGAATAGTGGTTTGTTTTAGCATTCTATGGCATGGTTAATGATTAACTATCATATACTTCAAAAGAATAACTTTTGAAGAACATGTTCTTTGATAAAGAACAAGTATGATAATTAGGTTTGCGGGTTTATATGGTTTACTATGGTTCTAATAAGTTTCTGAAGTAATGATTAGATGGATCACAACAATGTTCGACTCACCAATAGCTAGGCTTGTATGGTTTTACTTAGGCATAAGCAACTTAAGCAATTAATTATATATGGCCTCTATCAGGTTGATATATTTTTCTGGTGATAAATAGCTAGGGATTATAGGTCTTATTAAGTAGGGTTGATGGCTACTCCTTATCTTCTTCAAAAGAATAATTTTTGAAGAACATACTTCTCAAGTAATAAGAAGTATCTCAATTAAGGTGGAGATTGTCTAGGGTTTGCTATTGGATCCACTAATTAAGGAATAGTTGGCTTCTAGGTATGATGGTTCATAAGTATCTAACACTAGTAGGGTTTAGTGGAGGATGGTATGTAAGGGCAATCATCAATCATGTTTACTATTAGAGTTCATCACCATGGTGTGATGCTAAGCATGGACAACTAGGGTTGATGTCTCTGAGGATTGGAACTAGGTTCTACACTTGGTTGACCCTACTTGATTATTTAGGTCTAATGAAGATGAACACAAGGGATACCCATATATTAGTGATAGGTCTACTACATTTTATGTGGTCAGGACAGGTATTTACTTGCTACTAGGGTTCTATGCTTTGAACAAAGGTACCATGATCACATGTTCTAACCTAGGGTTTAGGTTAGAAGCAATTTTGGGTTCACATGTAATAATGGAACTAGGGTTCCTAATTGATTTAGGGTTTTAGGTGTCACATGAAATGATGAGTTCCTGGTTCTATTACTTATGGTATTAGGGTTTTCTAAATACCCTAAAGTTCGTGAATTAATAACTTCATTTTAAGGTTGAAGTTATTAATAACTTTGAAATAAAAATAATATTGGATTTAGAATTTTACTATTTTTAAGGATTTTAATAATTAAGGTAATTATTAATTAGGGTTTTAAATCCTCCTAATAAGGATTAACAAATTAATAGTAAAGGAAAATTAATTTTAATGTTTTCCTCATTTAGTTACTGGTTTTTATTTATTTTCTGAAGTTTTCCTAATTATTGAATTTTAACTGAATTTAGAATTAAAATTAAAGGCTTAAATAATAAGTATTAAATAATTAATTTTTTATTAAAAATAAAAATTTCATTTTATATTTTTATTGGATAGAGTTTTCTTTTCTAGGAATTCTGATATCTTTTATTTATTTTTCTGAGCTAAGATGAATTTTCTAGATTTATTTGAAGTTGCAGTAATTTTCTGGAATTAACAGAATTTTGAATTAAAACGGAATTTACTAACTACACCTGTGCTCGTGCTACTCACGGACACACACGGAGTGGACCGGAGACACGCTGGCTGCCACGGTGGCGTCGAGGTGGCAACCATGGCCACCACCGGCGGCCAGCCGTGGACGGCGCCGGCGTTCCCGGGGTCCCGCGGGGTCATGTGTGGGCGCGTTGGAACGAGCGTGCCGAGGCGAACCTCATCGAGGTGGCGCCGCTCCGGTATGGTCGCCGGAGCGTGCCCGGCGGCGAGGAATGGCGGCAGTGCTCACGGGTTGGTCGACGCGGTGGAGCTACGGCGTCTAATCGAGCAGGGCGTGCACACCAGGAGGTTGAGGAGCTCACCAGGAGCATGTAGAGCTCGTCGGCGAGGCTTAGGGTGGTCCAAATCAACGGCGACGACGGTGACCGGCATCGGAGAAGACGAGCTCGGCGCAGGTGCTGTGGACCTCCCCAGCTCGATTCCTCTCTTGGATTGAGCAAGTAGAGGACGGCGATGCTGCTGGTGGTCACGGCTTGGCACGGGGACGTCCCAGTCGACGGCGATGGTCGCCGACCGGCTCGGTTAGGGTTTCGGTTTGGGGAGAAATTAAGTGGAGGAGGAAGAAAACCGAGGCTAGGGCTCGTCGTGGGGCTTAAATACGGCGGTGTGATGCGCCTCGTCACGAATTCGGGCGAGGAGAGGCTGCCAGCGATGCGACGAAGCCGAGCACGACTTCGTGCTGTCGACCATGCGGAGGAAGAGGATGAGGACGACCCTCTCCTCTGATATTTCTGGCGAAGGGGTAAGTGGGCTGGTGCGGGCCGTGGTGTTGGGCTGGTTTTGGGCTTCGGCTTGGGCCGGGATGTAGGCTGCTGCTGGGGCTGCGTGCCGGGTAAGGTCCAGGTATGCCTTTTCTATTTTCTGTTTTCTGTTTTCTATTTCATTTAATTCTGTTTTATAATTCTGTTTTAATTCAAATTTAACTCATGCAATACCATGCAGGTATTCTGAGTATATGAATTTCATTGGGACCATTAAAAGGATATATGTATTACTAAATTGTTTTTAATAAACCTGTAATATATATGTGTGCTTTATTACAAACTTTATTGAAGCATGATTTTATGTGAGCCCTTATTTGTTAAAGTCTTGTAATTTTTATCATAACCCTATTTTAGAGTTGGCACAAGTATTATATTTTAGCAACACCTTGAAATACCTAGAGTAAACATTACTCTCACCATGGTTTGGTTTTGATTTATGGGGATAAGTGGTTGTTCTCCACACATGGGTTTAAGTAAAGGGTTTAGCACTAGGTTATTCTTAAGTTCCATAATTAAACATAAGATTTAATGAGGGTGCAATTCTAGGGTCCAAATGATATTTTATTAATGCCACATGGTTTGAAACACAAATATGGCTTCATTAGGTTTTAGTTGTGATCACACAAGTGATACACAAACTAGGGTTGAGGTACAGGCTTAGGTTATGGATAAGAATTGATACCACAATGAGTTAGCTAGGGTTTAGTCTCCCCTAACCAAGGTAATATGGTTATTTGCTTAATTGTTTCTGTTCTCCTTCCATTACTAGGGACTTGAGAATTGGTTTTATCATTATACCAATAGATTTTTAGTATTATCTCGTAATCTATCATTAAAGTAACTAAAATAACTATGGTTTTTTTTTATAGTTAACTTTGGTTATAATGATGAATGGTTTCTCACCATACAAGGTATAGAGTTTGACTCTAAGGTGTTCTTAGGTTTCTTAGGTGAAGAATAAGTGGAATGTAAATGTGGTAGAATTCTACTTATGATCACCAAGTGGTTCACAAGTTAAAGTTGGGGATATATAAGCCTAGGTTTGCTTACTATTGATCTCCTAATAATTTCATGTGGTTAATGATATCTACTTATCCTATTAGGATTTAACTTATCCTCACATATCACCAAAGCATGATCATGGATTTAGGCATGATCAACGTGTTCTTAATATTTCTACCTCAAGTTCTTAGGGTTTATGATCATCCTTCAATTTATAATGATCAAGGTTTGGCTTCCTAAATTATTTCTAATGGAATGGGTTCTCACTTCCATGATCAAGCATTGTCTTGATCAACTAGGATATATCACTTCTATATTACTTTCTAGGATGGTCATGGTCATGGTTGTCTCAATAGTTTTATATCCCAGGAAAATGCCTGAGATATTTACTTAAAATTCCCACAAGAACTGATGGTTTAACCATTTGGATATTGGAATAGATAGAACTAGGATTAGTATGGATGGTCTCTCTCATTTGGGAAGGACTTCAATGCTAACCTAATATTAGGCTCCATAGAGGTGGATATGATCATCAAGGTCTATATTTAACATTAATGGTTATCTCTATCTAGGGTTGTCTTGAAGATGATGATTTGAATACTTGGATGTATATCCAAGGTTTAACTCAAGTTTTGTTATTGCTTCTTTAATAATTATAATAGAACTCTCACCTCTCTAGGTTTGATGTGTAATACTATGGAATGGAGAAGAATCTATTTCTGGAGTGGAACTTCTTGTTATAATTCCAATGTTGAAGTGGATTAAATACCATGAGGTTTCATGGTAGGATCATGGATTAGTTTTAAGACATGGAGAAGATAGTCAAGAATGGTTTCTCCATTTTATTGTTACTTGGTTTGTAATTGAACGGATGTTCTTATGTTATGGCAATGATTACCATATTATGATCTGTTATGAGATCAAGCAATTGATCATTGAGTAAAGTGTTGTTGTGTTGATTATTAGTTCCATTTGATCTAACCCCTTAGATCAAATCATCTCTACCCAAAACAAGGTTTTAACGAAGTCACATTGAGGTTTATAGCGCTTGACTTGATGAGCTACTTCAATTCCACCAAGATCAAGTGAAACTTCGATTCATCGTGATTGTTTTACTTTAAAGCGCGAAAATTCCCCGGATTTTCTATGCATGAATGCAATGCACACATCTGTTTCCTCTATTTTTGTAACCCCAATACCTGGGATATTACAGTCTCTACCCCTTAAACTAAACTTCGTCCTCGAAGTTTGATCTCTCTTACGTTTTCGGAGTATGGATCTGACTTGTGCAGACTACAACTTTTCTCGAACTCCATGGTGATCTTACTGGATATAATTGAATACATCTCTTGTCCAGATTCTTCCTGGAATCCATTAGTGTTTGACATCCAACAACTATTACTTCCTTTACTTCCATGATTTCCTCCAATATTATAAGCTTGTTTCCTTTCTCATTGAATATTCAATGATTGGGACTTCTTCTTGTCCTGACAGTCTTAATTGAGGACTAATTGGATAACAATCTCCTATTTGATAAAATAGGTCTTTGTTTTTCCCTTACTACCAAATTTGCAGTAATGGTGCTTAATAAGGTACTAACTATGGAATTGGTCGTGATGGTTTATTTTTCTAATAATGGATTAGACTTATATAGTCCATCCGATCATGGTTTATAATTGATACCTATAACTCTTTAGATTCATTTAGGTTCCGTGAAAGGAATCTTTCATGTAGTCTCTGATTCTGGTATGGTCAAATCCCTTCAGTCTTTGACCTCCTTGAGCTATATTTGGTCTCTGATATTTCCTTCGTCCAACTTCTTTATCTTTGACTTACTTGAGCTTAAGTACTTCTGAGTAGATATTACTTACTTGCTCAAGTTATAATTTACTTCTTACGTCCTCGAGGTATGAACCTCGGCTTCTGGTCTGACATCCTTCTGAAAGTAGTGTTCAACAATCTTATAAGATCGAACTTCCTCTCAGTTCAGACCTTCTTCTCCATCCTACTCAAAGTATTGAGTCATTGTACATCCAACTCAATCTTTACTCTACCCCTTAGAGTTTACTTATGTTCTTCGACACCTTTTCTTCCAACTATTGAGCTTATGGTTGGAATATTGGTCTGGTTCTAACTTATGGGTTTTACTTCTTCTAAGGTTTCGCGAAGAATGTTTGTGGTGTATCCACCCAATTGTGGACATCCAATGTGAATCCTTCGACTAAATGATTATCGATCTAGTTATTTGGCTGACAAGATTTTTATTTGTTCACAAACTTTTGTTACAAATAATTAAATCATGGACTATTCGTAATACCAACTGATACCAGCTGTGGTTATTATACCAACTGTGGCTATTTGATATCTAAAAATGAATTCTATTATAGGTTCTGATCAACTGGACGAGACATCTTCTGCTTTATCTCGCAGTATTTATCCTATACCAATTGTGGTCTTCTGATATCAATTATGGTCTTCTTATATCTGCTATGGTTTCATATATCATCTTCCTTCATTCAGGGTTTATTTTGCAAGAAAACCACTATGAATATAGTATCCAAGGTGATTTCCCATGCATTCCCTCTTCTATATTAATTATGGATCTGCTTGAGCTTCACCATAATCATTATCTTTCTCACCTTCATGCTTCTTTCGTACTAAAGTACTCCTCTATTGAGGTAAGCATGAGTTTCTGATTGTACTTCCTTCAGAGTATTGTGGTTACTTCCCACAACTTTACTTCCTTTTTCTGATGAACCTTCATCTTGTCTTCAGAATCTTCAGAATTCGTCACTTCCTCACACGAATACTATTACCCTCTAGATCTATAGCATCAAGTCAGAACTTGATATAGCAACATGCATTTGCATATCAAAGTCGAACTTCATGTATGGATCTAGTCAATCAATGAAAATCCAATAAAATCCAAGAAAATACAGCTTTGTGCTTTTATAATACACATCATCATAAGCCTGAATAAAATAGTTGAGTATGACATCTCTAAATATCAGGCTCTGATGTGTAATATAAAACACCACATAAGATAGGTTTATATCGTGATACTTAGCACAAATATGGGGATTTCTACTATTTATCTCAACATTTACCTTAATTGCACATTTGCAATGAGATAAACTTGAAACAAAGTGGTTTGGGATAGTTGTGGTTGACCTAATCTCCCTTTGGAAGTATTAACTTAGCTTCCATTATGTTGAGGACTACTTCACATGATAAGTCTAGGTTCTAACATTGCTACTCTAAACACATAACTATGAAAATATAGCTCATATACTTCCAAGTGTTTATATTATCATAAGACTATGGTCATGATGTGCTTGGCACACTTCCCATGGCTTTGAAACACAATCCTTGCACTATTGTTTAGCACTTGACTTCTTATTGTACTTCTCCTAAATATTTATGATGTTCTAATCCATCACATAACGATTCTCAGGTGAATCATATAGGATTTCTATTTCTACCATGTAAGTAGGCATATATTATTCCTATCACTCTTCCTTACCTCCCATGATTGACTCATCATGGTCTATACTACTCCATATTACTCATAGTTTTCACTTGCTATCAATTGTTTCACATGTCTAGATAATTTTACTTACTCATTACTTATCTTGGTCTACACCTTCTATTAGGATATCTTAATTATCTCCATCAATTGATATAACTCCTATTACCAGTCTGGATAACTCTTATTTAATCATAACATATGTTGGTACACATCTTCCACTAGGATATCTTCCTTATGGTTGTATCCTCTCTTTGGACTACCATGTATTGTATACCAACTGGGGTCTACTCATCTATTGTTTTAAGGACTTGATGGCACTTGGAATTAGTTAACTAACTTTACTTAGGAAGGATAGATAAGAAATGTTGACTCAAGTGTGTCAGGATTATTCTCAAGTGAATATCCATCTCAAGTCATAAGATTATTTGGTTTAGTTAAGACAACTTCCTATAGACACTACCAATCCTATAGGTCTCCTTTAAAGGGTTTTAATCCTAGGGTCAAAGCATTTGCTCTGATACCAACTGTGGTGACCCGGCATACCACTGCATGGTGTAGTATGCAAGTCCGATATAACACCAATGAAACACCGTTCCACTAGTATTATATCGCTCGAGTGGTACAACGAGAAACATATGCGGGTCCAAGGCATGTCTATAGAATTACAACTCCGACTCGTTACGAGAAGATCATCACAGCCTCCTACTTTACAATGAGGTAAAACGCAAATAAACTCCAGAAGAACGACTCGTAGTCTAATCCTATCACGAACTCTACTTGTAGAGTATTTAACTGGCTATAGAGGCTAAGAATAGATTCTAGCTAAATAGGAGCTAAGTTTAGGAAGCTAGTTCCTTTCTATTGCTAATCTAGGTTTCTCCTTGTTGGATGTGGTAACTGACTCCTCTGACAGGGTCCTGTCTCTTGAAGTAGTTGTTGACTCCTCGGTCTTTGAGTTGCACTGTAGATCCTCCTTTGATGCCTCCATACCTAAGCAGGGGATTTAAGAGTGGGATGAGTACGAGCGTACTCAACAAGTTCATTATAGGAAAGAGGTGTTTAATGCACTAGCTACAGCCATGGACCAGAAAGTCATAGGCAATGCAAGTTTTTGTAATCATTTCTTCAAAAGGTTGATTTTATTCTGAAGAGCTATGTCCGTCAGCCTTCACCGGTTGACTAGAACTTCATGGAGTTCCTTTCGGCGGCGTTCGCGAGTTCCATATCCGGAACAGGGAGTGACTGGTCACAGTTCGTTACACTCTGCAGAGGTGTGTTGCTTTACCCATAAGAGATCTTAACCTTGGTGCCAACCGAGTCTAGTTCTCGTCCACACTTCCTTTGGTGTGAGGCCCGGTATAAGGTCCTAGTCAATCATGTTCCTCCGCTACCTCGCACACCCACCCTTTGTTGCATGCCCCGACCACGGGTCCTCGCCGGTCCCATTATTCCCACTCACGGGTGGACCCCGACCACGACGACGAGTTTGGGATCGAACCAAACTCCTTCGCCGGTAGCTGCAACCCATCATAGACCGCAATACCGGTGGGGACTTAAGGCTTCCCCAGCCAACCGCTTGCACTTCGAGCGACAAGTGTCTACGGACTATGCCGTGGGGACTTAAGGCTTCCCCGACCAACCGCTTGCCCCGACGGATACAAGTGTCTACGGTAAAGCGCATCCGTTGATGAACGAGAGGTGGAAACACTTTTGACTACTCCGTCCCACTCCGGATCTTATGGTTAACACGGGTATTACGGCACAAGAATCACTTGGACGACATTTGTTGTTTAATCCTAGATGGATATAAACCCTTGCAATGGAACCTCCACCATATCAACACAATCCATGGTTCCATTGCCCACCACATAGTCATATTCATAGTTATGAAAATAGTGGTTTTGCTTTTTATGCAATAGTGATAAACATAGTACTTTGCAAGTAATTTGGTAAAAATACTCAAATGACATGAACAAGCGATGAACTTGCCTTTCTTGATCGCAAGATTATGCAGACAAGGTCTTCGGTGCGCAATAACTCCAAATTCTGAAATAGCATCATCGTCCGGTAAGGACGATGTTTAAAAGATTGGCAAGGATGCAATAATGCATAAGTATGAGATGCAATCGCTCTAAGCGTGACCTAACCCCGATGATTTAGGATTAGTGAGTTGAAATGATTTGTTTAGAGTGTGTTGCACTTTTAGAGTGATTCACAAACAAGGTTCTTATTCAGGTGTGATTACTTGGTATCCTAAACATATGCTGCCATATAACATAATAATAGCATTAATAGCACACAACAATAACATTTGGTATAATCCTAACAAGTAATGAATAGTGGTTTGTTTTAGCATTCTATGGCATGGTTAATGATTAACTATCATATACTTCAAAAGAATAACTTTTGAAGAACATGTTCTTTGATAAAGAACAAGTATGATAATTAGGTTTGCGGGTTTATATGGTTTACTATGGTTCTAATAAGTTTCTGAAGTAATGATTAGATGGATCACAACAATGTTCGACTCACCAATAGCTAGGCTTGTATGGTTTTACTTAGGCATAAGCAACTTAAGCAATTAATTATATATGGCCTCTATCAGGTTGATATATTTTTACGGTGATAAATAGCTAGGGATTATAGGTCTTATTAAGTAGGGTTGATGGCTACTCCTTATCTTCTTCAAAAGAATAATTTTTGAAGAACATACTTCTCAAGTAATAAGAAGTATCTCAATTAAGGTGGAGATTGTCTAGGGTTTGCTATTGGATCCACTAATTAAGGAATAGTTGGCTTCTAGGTATGATGGTTCATAAGTATCTAACACTAGTAGGGTTTAGTGGAGGATGGTATGTAAGGGCAATCATCAATCATGTTTACTATTAGAGTTCATCACCATGGTGTGATGCTAAGCATGGACAACTAGGGTTGATGTCTCTGAGGATTGGAACTAGGTTCTACACTTGGTTGACCCTACTTGATTATTTAGGTCTAATGAAGATGAACACAAGGGATACCCATATATTAGTGATAGGTCTACTACATTTTATGTGGTCAGGACAGGTATTTACTTGCTACTAGGGTTCTATGCTTTGAACAAAGGTACCATGATCACATGTTCTAACCTAGGGTTTAGGTTAGAAGCAATTTTGGGTTCACATGTAATAATGGAACTAGGGTTCCTAATTGATTTAGGGTTTTAGGTGTCACATGAAATGATGAGTTCCTGGTTCTATTACTTATGGTATTAGGGTTTTCTAAATACCCTAAAGTTCGTGAATTAATAACTTCATTTTAAGGTTGAAGTTATTAATAACTTTGAAATAAAAATAATATTGGATTTAGAATTTTACTATTTTTAAGGATTTTAATAATTAAGGTAATTATTAATTAGGGTTTTAAATCCTCCTAATAAGGATTAACAAATTAATAGTAAAGGAAAATTAATTTTAATGTTTTCCTCATTTAGTTACTTGGTTTTTATTTATTTTCTGAAGTTTTCCTAATTATTGAATTTTAAGCTGAATTTAGAATTAAAATTAAAGGCTTAAATAATAAGTATTAAATAATTAATTTTTTATTAAAAATAAAAATTTCATTTTATATTTTTATTGGATAGAGTTTTCTTTTCTAGGAATTCTGATATCTTTTATTTATTTTTCTGAGCTAAGATGAATTTTCTAGATTTATTTGAAGTTGCAGTAATTTTCTGGAATTAACAGAATTTTGAATTAAAACGGAATTTACTAACTACACCTGTGCCTGTGCTACTCACAGACACACACAGGTGGACCAGAGACACGCTGGCTGCCACGGTGGCGTCGAGGTGGCAACCATGGCCACCACCGGCGGCCAGCCGTGGACGGCGCCGGCGTTCCCGGGGTCCCGCGGGGTCATGTGTGGGCGCGTTGGAACGAGCGTGCCGAGGCGAACCTCATCGAGGTGGCGCCGCTCCCGGTATGGTCGCCGGAGCGTGCCCGGCGGCGAGGAATGGCGGCGGTGCTCACGGGTTGGTCGACGCGGTGGAGCTACGGCGTCTAATCGAGCGGGCGTGCACACCGGGGAGGTTGAGGAGCTCACCGGGAGCATGTAGAGCTCGTCGGCGAGGCTTAGGGTGGTCCAAATCAACGGCGACGACGGTGACCGGCATCGGAGAAGACGAGCTCGGCGCAGGTGCTGTGGACCTCCCCAGCTCGATTCCTCTCTTGGATTGAGCAAGTAGAGGACGGCGATGCTGCTGGTGGTCACGGCTTGGCACGGGGACGTCCCAGTCGACGGCGATGGTCGCCGACCGGCTCGGTTAGGGTTTCGGTTTGGGGAGAAATTAAGTGGAGGAGGAAGAAAACCGAGGCTAGGGCTCGTCGTGGGGCTTAAATACGGCGGTGTGATGCGCCTCGTCACGAATTCGGGCGAGGAGAGGCTGCCAGCGATGCGACGAAGCCGAGCACGACTTCGTGCTGTCGACCATGCGGAGGAAGAGGATGAGGACGACCCTCTCCTCAGATATTTCTGGCGGAGGGGTAAGTGGGCTGGTCTGGGCCGTGGTGTTGGGCTGGTTTTGGGCTTCGGCTTGGGCCAGGATGTAGGCTGCTGCTGGGCTGCGTGCCAGGTAAGGTCCAGGTATGCCTTTTCTATTTTCTGTTTTCTGTTTTCTATTTCATTTAATTCTGTTTTATAATTCTGTTTTAATTCAAATTTAACTCATGCAATACCATGCAGGTATTCTGAGTATATGAATTTCATTGGGACCATTAAAAGGATATATGTATTACTAAATTGTTTTTAATAAACCTGTAATATATATGTGTGCTTTATTACAAACTTTATTGAAGCATGATTTTATGTGAGCCCTTATTTGTTAAAGTCTTGTAATTTTTATCATAACCCTATTTTAGAGTTGGCACAAGTATTATATTTTAGCAACACCTTGAAATACCTAGAGTAAACATTACTCTCACCATGGTTTGGTTTTGATTTATGGGGATAAGTGGTTGTTCTCCACACATGGGTTTAAGTAAAGGGTTTAGCACTAGGTTATTCTTAAGTTCCATAATTAAACATAAGATTTAATGAGGGTGCAATTCTAGGGTCCAAATGATATTTTATTAATGCCACATGGTTTGAAACACAAATATGGCTTCATTAGGTTTTAGTTGTGATCACACAAGTGATACACAAACTAGGGTTGAGGTACAGGCTTAGGTTATGGATAAGAATTGATACCACAATGAGTTAGCTAGGGTTTAGTCTCCCCTAACCAAGGTAATATGGTTATTTGCTTAATTGTTTCTGTTCTCCTTCCATTACTAGGGACTTGAGAATTGGTTTTATCATTATACCAATAGATTTTTAGTATTATCTGTAATCTATCATTAAAGTAACTAAAATAACTATGGTTTTTTTTTATAGTTAACTTTGGTTATAATGATGAATGGTTTCTCACCATACAAGGTATAGAGTTTGACTCTAAGGTGTTCTTAGGTTTCTTAGGTGAAGAATAAGTGGAATGTAAATGTGGTAGAATTCTACTTATGATCACCAAGTGGTTCACAAGTTAAAGTTGGGGATATATAAGCCTAGGTTTGCTTACTATTGATCTCCTAATAATTTCATGTGGTTAATGATATCTACTTATCCTATTAGGATTTAACTTATCCTCACATATCACCAAAGCATGATCATGGATTTAGGCATGATCAACGTGTTCTTAATATTTCTACCTCATGTTCTTAGGGTTTATGATCATCCTTCAATTTATAATGATCAAGGTTTGGCTTCCTAAATTATTTCTAATGGAATGGGTTCTCACTTCCATGATCAAGCATTGTCTTGATCAACTAGGATATATCACTTCTATATTACTTTCTAGGATGGTCATGGTCATGGTTGTCTCAATAGTTTTATATCCCAGGAAAATGCCCGAGATATTTACTTAAAATTCCCACAAGAACTGATGGTTTAACCATTTGGATATTGGAATAGATAGAACTAGGATTAGTATGGATGGTCTCTCTCATTTGGGAAGGACTTCAATGCTAACCTAATATTAGGCTCCATAGAGGTGGATATGATCATCAAGGTCTATATTTAACATTAATGGTTATCTCTATCTAGGGTTGTCTTGAAGATGATGATTTGAATACTTGGATGTATATCCAAGGTTTAACTCAAGTTTTGTTATTGCTTCTTTAATAATTATAATAGAACTCTCACCTCTCTAGGTTTGATGTGTAATACTATGGAATGGAGAAGAATCTATTTCCGGAGTGGAACTTCTTGTTATAATTCCAATGTTGAAGTGGATTAAATACCATGAGGTTTCATGGTAGGATCATGGATTAGTTTTAAGACATGGAGAAGATAGTCAAGAATGGTTTCTCCATTTTATTGTTACTTGGTTTGTAATTGAACAGATGTTCTTATGTTATGGCAATGATTACCATATTATGATCTGTTATGAGATCAAGCAATTGATCATTGAGTAAAGTGTTGTTGTGTTGATTATTAGTTCCATTTGATCTAACCCCTTAGATCAAATCATCTCTACCCAAAACAAGGTTTTAACGAAGTCACATTGAGGTTTATAGCGCTTGACTTGATGAGCTACTTCAATTCCACCAAGATCAAGTGAAACTTCGATTCTTGTGATTGGTTTTACTTTAAAGCGCGAAAATTCCCCGGATTTTCTATGCATGAATGCAATGCACACATCTGTTTCCTCTATTTTTGTAACCCCAATACCTGGGATATTACAAGTTGATACCTATAACTATTTTGGCTCCTTTAGGTTCCAGGAGAGGAATCTTTCTAATAGTATTTAGTTTTGGTATGGTCAATTTTCTTCAATCTTTGGCCTTCTCGAGCTGTATATGGTCTATGGTATTTCCTTCATCCAACTTCATTAAATTTAACTTACTTGAGCTTTCATACTTCTGAGTAAATATTACTCACTTTCTCAAGTTATAGTCCACTTCTTAATTCCTCGAGGTATAACCTTGGCTACAGTCCGACATCCTTCGAAAGTAATGTTCAACAACCTTATGAAAATAAGATTGAACTTCCTCTCAGTTCAGACCTTTACCTACTATCTAGCTCAAAGAATTGAGTCATTGTACATCCAACTCAATTTTTACTCTACCCCTAGGAGTTTTCTTATGGTCTTCAACTCCTATTCTTCCAATCATTGGACTTATGGTTAGAGTATTGGTCTGGTTCTAACTTATGGTTTGTACTTCTTCTAAGATCTCGCGAAGAATGTTTGTGGTGTATCCACTCAATTGTGGACATCCAATGTGAATCCTTCGACTAAATGTTTATAGGTCATTGTTATTTGGCTAATAAGGTTTTATTTGTTCACCATTTCTTGGTACAAATAATCCAATTATGGACTACTTGATACCAATTGTGGCTAGTTGTTATCTACAAGTGTACTCTATTATAGGTTTTGACCAATTGGTCGGGACATCTTCTACTGTATCTCGTAGTATTGATTCTATACCAACTGTGGTCTTCCGATACCAACTGTGGTCTTCTTATATATGCTATGGTCTCATAAGTCATCTTCTTTTTTCGAGGATTTATTTATGCAAGAAAACCACTAGCTAACACTATGATTATAGTACCTTAAGTGATTTCCCATGCATTCCCTCTTTTATATTGACTATGGATGTGCTTCAGCTTCACCATAATCATCATATTTCTGACCTTCATGCTTCTTATGTACTAAAGTACTCCTCTAATGAGGTTAAGCATGAGTTTTGATTGATACTTCCTTCGGAGTATTGTGGTTGCTTCCCACAATTTTGCTTCTATTTACTGATGCTCCTTCATCTTGTCTTCAGAGTCTTCACAATTCGTCACTTCCTCACACGAATACCATTACCCTCTAGATCTATAGCATCAAGTAAAAGCTTTATATTGCAACATGCACTTGCATATCAAAGTCAAACTTCATGTATGGATCTAGTCAAACAATGAAAATTCAATAAAATCCAAGAAGATTCAGCTTTGTGCATATAATACACACCAGTATAAGCCTGAATATAATAGTTGAGTAAGACATCTCTAAACATCAGGCTTTGATGTGTAGTATATAACACCACATATGATAGGTTTGTATCGTGATACTTAGCACATATATTTGGCATTCTACTATTTGTCTTGACATTTACCTGAATTGCACAATTGCAATGAGATAAACTTAAAACAAAGTGGTCTAGGATAGTTAAGGTTAACCTAATTTCCCTTTGGAAGTGCTAACTTAGCTTCCATTTTGTTGAGGACTACCTCACATGGTATTTCAGGATTCTAACATTGCTAACTTAAACACATAACTATGGAAATATAGCTCCTATACTTACAAGTGTTTATACTATCATAAGACTATGGTCATGATGTGCTTGGCACATTTCCCATGGTTTTGTAACACAATTCTTGCACTATTGTTGAACAACTGGCTTCTTATTATACTCATCTTAATTATTGATGATGTTCTAGTCCATCACATAATGATTCTCAGGTGAATCTTATATGATTACTATCTCTACCATGTAGATAGACATATTTTATTCCTATCTCTCTTCCTTTCCTCCCATGATTGACTCATCATGGTTTATACTACCTCATATAACTTATATTCATCCCTTACTATCAACTGTTTTACAAGTTTGGATAATTTACTTACCCATTACTTGTATTAGTTTACACCTTCTAGTAAAATATCTTACTTATCTTTATCACTTGATATTACTCCTATTACAGGTCTGGATAATTCTTACCTAACCATAACATATGTTCGTACACTTCTTCCAATAGGATATCTTCCTTATGGTTGTATCCTCTCTTTGGACTACCATGTATTGTATACCAACTGTGATCTACTCATCTATTGTTTTTAAGGACTTAATAATGTGCTACATATTTGGGATTAGCTAACTAACTTTACTTAGGAGAGATAGGTAAGAAAAGTTGACTCAAGTGTGTCAGGATTATTCTCAAGTGAATATCCATCTCAAGTCATAAGAACTATTTGGTTTAGCATAGTTGACTTAGCTAATACAACTTCCTATAGACACTACCAATCCTATAGGTCTCCTTTAAAGGGTTTTAATCCTAAGGTCAAAGCATTTGCTTTGATACCAACTGTGGTGACCCGGCATACCACTGCATGGTGTAGTATGCAAGTCTGACATAACACCAATGAAACACCGTTCCACTAGCATTACATCGCTCAGAGTGGTACAACAGAAACATATGAGGGTCCAAGGCATGTCTATAGAATTACATACAGACTCTGTTACAAAAGATCAACATAGCCTCCTACTTTACAATGAGGTAAATCTTCAAATAAGCTCCAGAAGAACGACTCGTAGTCTAATCCTATCACGAACTCTATTTGTAGAGTATTTAACTAGCTATAGAGGCTAAGAATAGATTCTAGCTAAATAGGAGCTAAGTTTAGGAAGCTAGGTCCTTTCTATTGCTAATCTAGGTTTCTCCTTGTTGGATGTGGTAACTGACTCCTCTGACAGGGTCCTGTCTCTTGAAGTAGTTGTTGACTCCTCGGCCTTCGAGTTGCACTGTAGATCCTCCTTCTATGCCTCCATATCTAAGCAGGGGATTTAAGAGTGGGATGAGTACGAGCGTACTCAACAAGTTCATTATAGGAAAGAGGTGTTTGATGCACTAGCTACGGAATTAGACCAGAAAGTCTAATACCAATGTAGGTTTTTGTAATCATTTCTTCAAAAGGTTGCTTTTATTCTGAAGAGCTATGTCCGTCAGCCTTCACCGGTTGACTAGAACTTCATGGAGTTCCTTTCCGGCCACGTTCGCAGTTCCATATCCCGGAACAGGGAGTGACTGGTCACAGTTCGTTACACTCTGCAGAGGTGTGTTGCTTTACCCATAAGAGATCTTAACCTTGGTGCCAACCGAGCACGTTACCCGTCCACACTTCCTTTGGTGTGAGGCCCGGTATAAGGTCCTAGTCAATCATGTTCCTCCGCTACCTCGAACACCCACCCTTTGTTGCAATCTCCGACCACGGGTCCACGCCGGTCCTGTTACACCAATTAAGGATGGACCCCGACCACGACGTCAATGTAGGGCTCTACCATACATTCCTATGCCGGCGGTTGCAACCCATCATAGACCACATTACCGTGGGAACTTCTACGGGTTTCCCACCTCGCATCTTGTCTCTCGAGATCAAGTGCATACCAGTAATGCGCATCCGTTGATGAACGAGAGGTGGAAACACTTTTGACTACTCCGTCCCACTCCAGATCTTATGGTGAACACGGGTTTTACGGCACAAGAATCACTGGACGACATTTGTTGTTTAATCCTAGATGGATATAAACCCTTGCAATGGAACGTCCACCATATCAACACAATCCATGGTTCCATTGCCCACCACTTAGTCATATTCATAGTTATGAAAATAGTGGTTTTGCTTTTTATGCAATAGTGATAAACATAGTACTTTGCAAGTAATTTGGTAAAAATACTCAAATGACATGAGCAAGCGATGAACTTGCCTTTCTTGATCTGCAAGATTATGCGAGACAAGGTCTTCGATACGCAATAACTCCAAGTTCTGAAATAGCATCATCGTCCGGTAAGGACGATGTTTGAAAGATTGGCAAGGATGCAATAATGCATAAGTATGAGATGCAATCGCTCTAAACGTGACCTAACCCCGTTGATTTAGGATTAGTGAGTTGTAATGATTAGTTCATTGTGTGTTGCACTTTTAGAGTGATTCGCAAACAAGGTTCTTATTAATGGTTTGATTACTTGGTATCATGTACAAGTTATATAATAAAGCATAGTAATCAATTGAGCACACAAGGAATGATAATTGGCATAGTGTTAATATGTAAAGAACAGTTGTCAGTTTTAGTACTATATGGCATGGTTAATGATTATTTATTATATTCTTCAAAAGAATAACTTTTGAAGAACATGTTCTTTAATAAATAACAAGTATGACAATTAGGTTTGTGGTTTCTATAGTGTATTATGGTTCCAATTAGTTTCGGAGTAAGCATTAGATGGATTGCAACAAACTTAGATTGGGTTCCTAGTCATGTAATGGTTGCATGATTTGGTTTAAGCAAAGGCATATTAAGCATTTTATTATAAGTGGTTACTATCATGGTTGGTATACCTTACTTGGTGATAGATAGCTAGGGCTTATAGGTCCTATTAGGCAGGTTTGATGATTACTCTTTATTTACTTCAAAAGAATAACTTTTGAAGAACATATTACTTAAGTAATAAGAAGTATTTCAATTAAGGATTATGGTGTCTAGGGCTTGCTATTGGATCCACTACGTAAAGAATAGTTGGTTCCTAAATAGGATGATTCATAATTCTTTAGTGCTTGTAGGGTTTAGTGGAGTATGGGTATGTAAGGGCAAATACTAAACATGGTTCCTATTAGGGTTGATCAAATTGGTTTGATACTAAATATGGTCAATTAAGGATGTTGACCTTGGTAATAGGATCTAGGGTTTACACTTAGGTGACCCTACTTGATAATCTAGGTTTTATTTGGATGAGTACATGAAATATCAACTTATTAGTAGTAAAGCTCTTCTACTATTTTATGAGAACAAGGACATGTATTTAGTTGTTAATTATGGATCTATAATGAATGGTAAGGTAGTAAGATTACATTTCATGGTTTCCTATGGTTGTAGGTTTTACATGCAATTATGGAGCTAGGGTTCTTAGTAGGATTTAGGGTTTTAGGGTTCACCATTAAGTGGTACTAGTTGGTCACATAAGGTCTTATGCAAAATGAAGACATGGAATCATAACTCTATTTGCATTTGAGCTAGTATTATCTTACTAAAACATGAGCATGTATTATTTTTCTTAGTTTGGATCTATGGGTAGTGGTTGAGTTTATATGATCACATGTTATAAGCCCCTAGGGTTTTAGAGTTGCATTGTTAAGTAAAAGCAATTTAGGGTTTCATATGAATTAGGGTTCTAATCATAATGAAGTTAGGGTTTACTATTTGTTAAATAATTTATAAAGTAATAACTAGTTGAGCAAGGTTTAAGTTAAGGAATCACTTTTAAATACAAAGTAATATTGGGTTTAATAATATTATTATTTTGTTATTATGTAAAGAAAATGATAATTAGGGTTAACACATTTTTAGGGTTGAAATACCAATAAGGATAATATTAACGATATTATGATAAAATTACATTTATTGTTTTCTTCATCCACAAAATAATTATTAGTTATTTAAGAAATTTTACTAATTATTGAATATTCTTGGAATTTTAAGATTTAAGAAATATACTTCAAAAAATAGAGTAAATTTATGCTTTTGCTTTTTTTAAGTATTTACTTTATGGATATATATATATATTTAGAAGTCACTTATTAAATAAATTGAGTAGTGGAATTTGTTTTTATTATTTAATCTCTTGATTTATTCCAAATCAAACAAACAAAACAAAAGAGAGAAAAATAATTTAATGTTCACTTGGGCTGAGCCCAACCGGTCGAACCCGACCGAGCCGACCCTCCCCACAGCTCTCTCTCTCTCACTCCCTCCTCTCTTCCTCACACACGCAGATATGCACGCATGGATGCGCTCGCGCCTCCGACCCCAGGTTCCGCCGGCAATGTCGCCTGTCTCCAGCAGAACCCGGCCACCTCTGGCGTTGCCACCAGTAGGCAAAGCTCGGCCATCCTCTCCCCCCTGGTTTCTCTTCACCATGATGCCCGGTCGCCAACACACGCGCACCCGCGAGGATCCCAGCCCCGCCGTGCCGCCACTTTCTTCTGGCCGGTTTCGGCCACCTCTGGCGCCGACGTGGTATGGGTTTGTTCCGCTTCGCCTCTCTCTACCCCTCACCCTGGTCGATTTAATTCTTGTGGCCTTTCCCGTTTGCCCCCAACCTGAAAACCCTAGCTGCTGCCGGTGGTGCCACATCGCCGGCCTCCTCTGGCGCCGCCGTATTCCGGCGTGCCTCCGCCATGTAATTCTCCTTTAACAACCGCCGCCCTCTCTGCTCCTTTTCTGCTTCATCCTCGTCCACCTCCTATGCTTCTGGTTCCCCTCGTTTGGTGCTCGCTCCACTACACTGCCACGACCATTCGGTTTGGTGTTGAATTGGTGATATTGTGCTGCTAGTGATGTTGCCGTGGTGGTGGCTGCGGTGACAACTCCGTCCTCGACGCCGGCAGGATGGTGCCATAGGCACAACCCCGGCGTCGCCTACCTCGCTACTTCATGTATGGCACTGTGAGCTAAACTCTTCCTTCCTCTCTCTCACACTACAATTGGAAATTGGTAATTCTCAGGTGCTTGTGTGTGCTTTGGTGCTAATTTACGGTGATGATATGAATCTGCTGCTGACTGTTGTATCTCATATGGGATGATTTAATCATCCAAACACACATATGGTTCAGTTACAATATTACTAATGAAAAAATGAATATGCACTACCCTCTACCCAAGTATTTCATTTATACTCTGTTTATCTATGCACAAGCCTCGGCTGGAGATCTTATTATGATAAGAGTGGTGCTTTATTTCAATGTAGACATCAAAATACAAGTACTGTTGCTACCATTGGTTAGTTTACTTGATGGATTCTTCTGAGCTTATTGGTATGTTTATAAAGCTCTGATTACTGGATTGAGATGGTTCCTTGATCATCTTATAGTTTTCATGGGTTGGAATAAATATCGGCGGATGCTGGTACTAAGTAAATACTTGGTCATTTTACTGGACTAGTTTTACTTGTGAGCTCATATGCACCTCTAGTGGTTTGGCTGTTATGGAATCTCTAGATCATGTGCATACATGGTCAGGCTTATGATTATGTGTTGATGGTGCAAGGTGATTATGTCCAGTTCTTTCTCTGATGTATTAGTTGGATTCTTAAACTGATAAGAGCAGATCTTTTCTTGACTTCTTAGCCCGGCCAATGATGCAAAGGCTGAGGCATAGTGTTTTTTTAGATAAGAACAGATACTATTTGTGATATTTTAATATTCTCTGTGATGAATTTTGCATAGCACTACTATGTAAGACTGAGAGAATCACTTCCCGCAACTAAAGTTCAACTAATGATCTATAGCCTATGATCTTGGATTCCTATTTATTTGGCTTGCATAAATGCCTGTGCTATCTGCTAGATTTTTGTTTCTCTGTGGTGCCTCATAAGAATGTGCACATAGTAACAACATGCTTAGCATGATTTGGTACTGCAGGTATTTGTGTGGTGATTTAGATAGGCTTTGATCATAGCTATGATCATATGATGTTAAAAACTTCCCCAGACAAGCTTCTTTTGATGCTTCTAATAAAGAGATTGATGTTTCAACCCGCTGCTGCAGAGAAGCTTGATCTCTTGGAATCTGATGTAGTCTGCTTCTTGTGGCATGCCTGCTCCTCCTAACTAGCTTCTTGATCTTCTTCTTAATTCTTCAAAGTAACATTCCGAGGTATGTGTGTTTCTAGATATGGATGTGCTTGTACAGGTAGATCATGCACATAGCTGATAGAGGAATTTATTGTTGCTATTCTAGATATTCTGATGGATTTTTCTAGTGCAAAAATTAGTTAGCTAAGATGATGCGTTTGTATGCTCAAGATGGCTGCTGGTTATATAGTGTTGGTCTAGGGTCTTGGTTGATCGACAACACACAATCTGCATGTGTGACTGTGCTGCCTGTGTGGTACTATTAAGTGTAAGTGGTCAAATTGAGTTTGCTTGCCTCCCTTGCATGGCATACGGCTGGGCTTGTGCTTATCTAGTGTTGTCCTATATTTTTGGTACTGCCAAAAGTACTATTCCTATTGGTATGTTGGCGTGTGAGCTTAACATTATACCTCTGAATTTTAATACGTGGACTAATGATTCATCTTGACCTTTTAATGTCAATGGTGGATTACTTAATTAAAACATGTGGGTTGGTTTTAAATAGGAACTTGACTAGGTTAGAGGGATCAATTAGTTACCTTTTTGCCTAAGATAAATTGATAAATGTTGCCTCCTGTCCCTTTGCTAAGATGGATCATTCAATGTTGCCTTGTACCTTCTATTGTATGGATCAAATGCTGCCTTAAATCATTGTTGCCTACTTGTCAGAAATGATCCAAAGTGATCCAAGTTTGATCCATGATGTCTTGTTGCCAACAGATTGAGGTTGATCCCCTCTAGTCACTATTTGGACATTAGGATAAATTCCTACTGTCTAATAGTTGAGTTCCAAAATTAAAATGCCTCACCTTGGTGATGGCAAAATCATAACATTAACCAATGTTATTTCTATTTGCCTTTGTTTTCTTTGTATCTTACAGGAAGAGAAGATCGGGAAGATTGAGAAGATTTAGATTTAGGACTTCTTGTATTTTCCTTTTTGTAATCTTTCTCTATTTCTTTTTATGTGACTTGTAAATAGTTGGGTAATGATATTTGTAATAAAGTTTAAATCACTTATTCATTTAGATTATCAAATGTGTGTACTTTTACCTATAATATTTATATACTTGTTTAAATTTCAAATTCCAATTCAAATTTTTATTTGAATTTCTGTCTTTCATATTTGAATTTGAATTCAAATTATTTCCCCCAAAACACATGAATTAAGAAAGGTCATGTCGAGATTTGTCGCACCCACATCGATGACTAACTCAATTCCACCGATGTAAGAGAAACTTCGATCCCTTTGGAGGTTTTAAAAAAAAGCGCAAAAATTTCCCAGATTTTCTATGCATGATTGCAATGCACACATCTGTTTCCTATATTTTTGTAACGCCAAATACTGGGATATTACAACACACTACAATAAAAACCTTCCATAGAGACATTTTATTAGAGACACTTCCTATTTTGCCTCTTTAAAAATCACATTAAGACACTTTGCACGTTGTAGTGGCACTTTTTGAGACACTTCAGAAATAGTCTCAAATGTAGGGACATTAGTTGAGACATTTCTCTAAGAGATTGCAATTTTCATTCTATAGACAACTTATGGTGGGACACTCCAAAGTGTCACATATAAGTTATCAAGAGGCAATCCATGTGACACTTCATTGTATGTCTTTACTTTTTGTCTAGAGGCAATGTTTGAGGCATTTTGCTTGTTCTCTAGAGACATTTTCTATGTTTGGGTCATGGTGGGCAATACTAATTAGAAATTTGTTCCAAGAATCAACATATACTTGTGAAAGGGTGAGATGGTTAATGAAATAAGTCTTAATCATTATTAAGGTCATGAGTTCGAGTATTACTTTTCACATGGTTTCTTTACATTTATTTACTCTAGAGACACAACATAATGCCTCTTTTATGTCTCCTAAAATGTAAAGATATTATTATTATTGTCCTTACCACGTAGAGACACTGTCATAAAGGCAACTTAAGTGTCTCTATTGGGCCAAAATAGTGTCTCTACATGCCAATTCTCTTGTAGTGACAGGGAGACGCGGTTCAGCGACGGGGGGATTTCATGCTGCGCCTGAGAGCTTCCACGCTCTCGTCTCTGGAGTTCATCAGCAGAGGACCGATGCCGGCGACAAGCTCCGTCCAGCCTCTACAACTTTTGGTCTTCGATGGTCCTTCTTCCTCCAGGTTTGAAGGCCGTTGGATGATCTTTAGCAGGCTTCCTCCAGGTTTGAAGGCCGTTGGATGATCTTTAGCTCTTGCTGCTAGGCACACTATCCAACGATGCTGGCCCAAGTTAGTCCAAGTAGTGCGTCTCCGGTGCTAGTTCTCCTGGCCTAGTGGTGGAGCTCAGCTCAATGCGGCGGTCTAGTGGCGGAGCTCAGCTCGATGCGGCGGAGAAGAAACTCGAGGACCTGATTGCTTTTTCATTTTCATTTTCTTCTCGAGGGCCTTATTGTAATTTTTGGGGTCTTGTCTGTATTTTTTAGTTTCTTTCTGGACTCTTGTAATTTGTACTTCCACCGTTAATAAATGAAGCAGCTTCCGGGTCCACTAGGTCCTTCTTGGACCCGTACCCATTCAAAATAAAATGTTTGATGTGAGAATTGTAGCAAGACGTTGAGATCTATGCCCGTAGAAATTTACCTTAAATTAGATGTTTCTAGTACGGAAATGGTGAATGGAACCTGGGTACACGCGCACCCGTTTACGTAAAGTTCAAAATAATACTATTTAAAAGTTTCAAAAAAATATGAAGTAAAATTTTGCATGTATATACTATGTTGATACTTTATCGTGTGTGTTTTCACGAAAAAATACCATTATATATGACCTACACAAAAATAACAAAATGCAAATTCCTATTCCTGTGAATAGTACAAAAATTCCTGTTCACTATTCTCATTTGGAGATTTTATCATTTTTATGCAGGCCACATACAGTGGTATTTTTTCGTGAAAACTTACACGAGTATGTATCAACATAATATGTACATGTAAAAATTTACTTCACATTTTTTAAATTTTTTAAAATAACTTTTTTTAAATTTTTCGTAAACGGGTGCGCGCGCACCCAGGTTCCAAACGTCCGGGTCGGTTTCTAGTATGCTTTTAAAAATGTGTAAATGCATCTAAATTTAGACAAATCATCAATTTTTTTAAAGAATGCGGAGGATACAACTTAAAGGCTCTGTATAGAAATTGTGTAGAATTTAGTGTGTAGAATTTAGTTCTGTGGGATTTAGATCCTACTAGTTTTTTTTCTACACTAGTTATTTGATTTATAGGAATATATGCTATATAAAATAATCGTGTAGTGTAAATACTATAGGAAAACAACATGAGGTCATACCTCATGAAAATTTCCGTTGGCAAAATTAAAAAGATTCATCTTTCTACACTATAGAATTTAACTAAACATGACATCCTAGTTCTATATTTTTCCTATTTCTATAATTTTTGTATTTAATGAACCAAAGGATCCCTAATAAAATAAACTCCAAAATAAAGAGAACCGGTTGTCGGGCTCCTAAAGATCTCTGTGGTTCACGTTTGCTCTCAAATAGCCATGAACAAAATACAGGAAAAGAAGGGTTCCATGTTATTCCAACATTCACGCTCGATCTGTTTTCTGGAAACAAAGGTACGGGAGCTAGGTATACATTATTAGCTAGCCTATCCCCGGCGACATATCACAACACCGTCGAGGGGACGCACAAGGGGAGTTCAGGTGAAGACCCTGGCTCTAGTCGTCGGGTCCGGGAGATCAACCTCGCGGATACTCGTCTTCAAGCCCTTCCCAGCAGCGTTGGCCAGCGGGTGGATGCCGTGCGCCGGGCCGGTCATGTACGCCCGGTTCTCCCTCTCCTTCTGGAACGACACGCCGAACTTCTTCTCCACACCTGCACGTACGTGTAGAACATCAGAGCTAAGCATGCGGACAGAGAAGAAAAAAGAAATTCGATCGCGAGCAAAGGGCCGGCGCTAGCTTACAGTCGGCGAGGTCCTGCCGGAGCTGGCCCTCCCGGGTTAGCGCCATCATGATCTGCGGGAGGCCGAGCGGGAGCGCGTCGCCACGGTCGACCTGCCAGAAGTGGATGGTCTTGCCGTAGGTCTTGGCGACCGTCTCGAGGTCGCGGCGCTCGACGGCGCCGGGGACGCCCGGCATGAAGAGCACGCCGCCCTTGACCTCGAACTCGTGCGTGTGCCACAGCGGCTTCTCGTCGTCGGGGAGGGTGAGGAAGAGCTCCTCCGTCACGATGTACTCCAGGCCGATGAGCCGCGCGCCGGCGTCGGGCCCGTCGAAGATGAGGCACTGCCGCACGTCCTCGTTGAGGTGCGCGCAGAAGTGGTGCGCCTCCACCTGCCGCGTCATGTCGTCCCCGTAGAAGTGGAACGCGCACAGGTGCTGGTGGATCTGGTTCACCGGCGCGAAACCCTGGATGGCGCCGGTGGCGGTCTCGAGGAGCGAGGTCCCCGTCTCCGTCGGCTTCCCCGGCACCGGGTCCACGTCGTGGCACGAGGCCGCCATTGTTTTGAGCTGTGTGGTGATCGAGCAGATTCTGGGTTTTTTTTTTTTTGAGAGCAGATTCTGGGTTGGGAAACAGGCTTTTGGAGTGGAGAGATGCGGCTTCACTTGTGCTTTTGAAGGCGTGGATGGGCTCAAGCGGTCGCGCGCACACGTGTGCATCCTTTGAGGTGGTACGTGTCCTTGCCGATCCACCTGTGCGGGCGTACGTGTTGAGAGGTGGCGATTAGATGAGTCTAGCAGGCTTCATCGAGGCCCGTTCTCGGCATGCAGCTAGTTCAGTGTGTCAGCTGCATGGCCACGCAGCCACCGTACGTGTCAGCTTGTCATGTCTTGTGCGTACACCGCTTCTCGTAGCGAGGCAACGCGCCAAATTACGCTGCAGCCTAGTCGCCCGATGGAGAGCATACGTGATACCACAACGATCTGGACCGCACAATTAGATTCAGCGGACAAGATCAAACACCGGTTAATATATGGAAAATGATCCAATCCCCTGGGGGATAAGGCGCGCTGCAACCTCCGGCTCCGTGGCCGTCGGATGAGCGCCATCGCGCACCCACGCGCGTGTCGTCGCGGCAACCCACGTCATGGGTGGCCCCCACACCACGACCTTATCTCCTCCTCTCTCTCCCGAGGCCACTCCTCACTTCTCCCTCCATCCCACGCCGTGAGCCTCCCGGCCACCAATCCCCGCTGCCCTCATCTCCGATGCTGCAGCCCTCCACTCCGGCGGTGGCGGTCCATCTCCGCCGCCCTCCACTCCGGGCGGTGGCGGCCCATCTCCTCCCCTTATCCTAGCTTCTTCCCGTAGTCCATGGCTCTCTCCTTGGGAGGATATGCCGCCGGAAAGCAGGGAACAACCGTGGCGGCGACCCGCGTCAGAGTTGCGTCGTCGTCCTGGACGGCGCCACGGGGCGCACTCTTAGGGTCCCGCCCGGAGCTCGCCCCGCCTCGCCGCCCGTAGCTCGTCTGCCTTGCCGCCGGGAGCTCGCCTGCCTCAACCTCGAGCGACGCCTGCAGCCACGGAGCGGGCGCCGTCGACAGCGCCAGCATGGTCGAGATCAGACGTCGGAGGAATCGCGCTCAAGGAGGCCAAGCTCGTAGTGCTCACCCTATGCCGCCCCCACGCGTCTCCGCGGGAGTTGCTGCTGGCGGCTGGGTACTGCTACCTTGGGCGTCCGACGTTCTATCGACGGAGGCTAGCTTTGCTACCTTAGGCGTTCAGCATTGCATTGCTGCTGGCGTAGGGAGGCGTTTTGCTACCGACTTTGCTATCTTAGGTGTCCGCCGTTGCTACAGGCGGTTCCGAGCATTGCTGTTTTACGCGGACAGAGCTGCTGTAACCTTGGGCGGTGCTGCTGTTGGCTGCCGGTGAGGTCTCCGAAGAGGTCCCCGTTTTGTTAATTTTGGTACATAGTGATTATTTTTGCTACAACTTTTCTGCATTTTTGCTACAATTACATAATACGTTTTGCTACGGGGTCTCCGGCGAGGTCTCCGGTGAGGCCTCCGGCGAGGTCTGTGTCGATGTCTACGGCGGTGTCGATTTTTTTCTACAATAGCGCAAATTTATTGCTACGTGTCTCCGGCGAGGTATCCGGCAAGGTCTCCGACGAAGTTCTCTGGCGAGATTAGCCTTTTTCTTCCTTTCCTGAACGAATCGTTTTTGCTATATTGAAGCAAAATCGGAATTTTTTTTGCAGCTCGGCAGCAAAATGGACACATATCAGCATGGGGACCCGGGGGCTAGGAAATCAAATCCCCCGGGGACGCCCAGTACTTTCCTTAATATATCTCGCAACCTATCACTCTTTTTTTCTTTCTAGTATGTACTATACTATGGCTGAACAACATCGATTTTTGACATGTTTCAAGAAAAAAAAAGTTCAATTTTTGTTAAATTTTTAGCCTCTGTATGTTCTACCAATTACTTTTGTTTTCTACTTTAACCTTTCTCTGTACACGTTTGGGTAACCCTAACACTACTAGGAAAAGGCTTATTGCCGGCGCACTAGCGCCCGTCGGTGGAACTGGCTGGTGATAATGGCTTACCGCCGGCGCACCAGCTGGTTCGCCGGCAGTAACTCGATTTATCCCCGGCGCACCTGCCAAGTTCGCCGGCGGTAAGTTATACCAGAAAACAAAAAAAATTTAAATCTAGATCTAGATCTCGTGAGCTGCGGTTGTGGTGTCGTTTTTGCGTCAGTCTAGTAGGCCGAGATTGTCGTTCTTGTTGCTGCGCCGGTGTAGGAGGTGGAGGAGTGGGAGGCCGGAGGTGGAGGAGGCCGGAGGAGGTGGTGGTGGCCATGCGGAGGAGGCCGGATGACGAGGGATCACCTCGGCAATGCCTACGGATTGTAGACTAGGGTTTCGGGAGAGAGCGACGATGGAGATTCCGGGGACGAGATTAGGCACACGACGTACCCAGCTTCGGGTCCCCTTGGCGGAGGATCCCTACGTGCTGCTAGCAATCCAGTATATGATCATATGTTTACAGGGTGCCGCCATAGGCGGAGCTATGTTGTCTATATGTTGTTTATCTGTTGTCCCCTTATTTCGGGTGTCCTGGCTAGCTTTATATATGCAACCAGCCTAGGGTTTTACAAGAGTCCTAGTCGACTACTTCTTCGGGTTGCCTTGTTGGGCCTTCTCCATATTGGGCCGAGCCGATCCAGGTATACCAATAATGGGTACCCGAAGGGTATATCCATGTCACCGGAGGAGGTTGAGGCCGGTGGAGGAGGCCGGAGAAGTCCCTGCATGCGGAGGAGGCCGGAGAAGTCCCTGCATGCGGAGGAGGCCGGAGGAGGTGGACGACGCCGGAGAGGAGGTTGAGGCTGTTGGAGAAGGCCGGAGGAGGCCATGCGGAGGAGGCCGGAGGAGGCCATGCGCGGAGGAGACCGGAGGAGGTCGACTGTGCAGCAGTTGGTGGAGTCCGTCGGAGGAGGAGGAGGAGGAGGAGGAGGAAAAGAGAAGGAAGAGGGGAAAGTGAGGAAAGTGAGGAGGAGGTCGACGGTTTGCATTATATATAGGAGATGTTACCGCCAGCACACCAAGTAGGGTGGTGCGCCGGGGATATTTTTTCTTTTTTTTCACCCAAATCTTAAATCTCAAAAAAGTCCTGTTTCTGTTTTCCAATTGACGAATCCATTTTTTGTCCAAACGGCCGTAGGTGTTGAATTCGGATAGGAAATTTCGCGTAGATAGATTTTGATATAAAAAAGTTTTTATCGGAGGTCGTATGCAACCAGAAATCTCGTTTTCCCGAAAGATGACACCATTTTGCATAATATATCCATTTTGCATAATATATCGAAATTCATTTTTTCAAATTTTCTTTAAAACTAGATTACATAAGTATTGGACATATCAAAGGATTTTATTTTTTGAATTTTTTTACCATTTTCTTTTATTTTTTGGAAAACTGAAAAGGCGGTTCCCAGGGGGAGGGGGGGTGGAGAGAAAAATCTAGGCACCTTGCCCCTGGCGCACCTCTATGGTAGTGCGCTGGTGGTAAATTGTCTAGCACCGGCGCACCACCATAGAGGTGCGCCGGGGGTAAGGTGCCCAAATTTTTCTCCTCCGCCCAGACCTCTTGGAATTTTATTCCCGGCGCACTAAATTTTTTGTGCGCCGGCGGTTTCTGTTCTTTGCCGGCGGGCTTTAATATGGCGCGCCGGCGATATTTTCCACCGGCGCGCGTAAATGATGGTGCGCCGGCACTATTCCCTACAGGTACAGCCCTTTTCCTAGTAGTGTAATGCATGTGTTGCGTCCTTTTATTCTTTGTGCTATGATGGAGGAGTGCTAAGGTGCACTGTCTGGGGTGGCTGTAGTTGACATGTGCCTGAGAAAGTGATGGGCCATAGCATCAGCATTTATTTTTGTCTCTGCCGAGTGTTCCAGTTGTGTTAATTGGTCAAAGCGGTGGTTGACCACACACGTGGTCGTTTCAGCCATCTACAAACACGTGTTGTGTCTTGTGCATTCTCTTATCTTCTTGTCTCTCTGAATTTTTCACTGATATCCATCCCCACCGGTCTCCACAGAAATTCGCGAACACGGCAAAAGGCGTAGTTCGCACAGGCTAAGGCTACGAACCCACGAGTGAGCCACATCCCCACAAAAACCAGGATTGTATGTCCACTCCGACCCACTTGATCTCATCTCATGGCCGTCGCGAGCTCGATGGTCGCGCCATTCCCTCTCACCGCCTCCCGAGCCGCGGCTTGCCTTGATGCCGCTCTCATTCTCGGCGCGCGCCCTGCCCCCATGTCGCGCTTCCGTTCCCGTCCTACACGTGTTGTCCGATGGCAGGCCGACGTCGCGGAGGTGGACGAGCCGACGGCAGCACAGACAGCGATGACGGAGCGCAAGGGCGAGTAACGACTCGGAGCGGCGGGCGTACCTTGTGGCCGCGGTGATGTCCAGCCTTAGGATCGCCTCCATGGCCGCCGCTGCTGTCTACTGCTACGCTTCGCCTGGCAAATGGAGGTGCCCTTCTCTCTCCACCCTTCCCAGAAATTTTCCTGGTTGATTTTCCTTCAAAATTTTAGCTCCTCTAAAATTTGTGATTTTTGTCGGGAATCATCCCGCCACCCTACATACGATGACCACGATGCCACGATGCAGTCTGCGTCCACCGACAGAAAGGGACGTACGGGAGGGGATCCATTGGTGGGGCGGAGGCTGCGGCATCCACCAACGGCAAGGGGCACGGCGGCGCCCAGGTTTCCTCTCTCTCTCTCTCTCTCTCTCTCTCTCTCTCTCTCTCTCTCTCTCTCTCTCTCTCTCTCTCTCTCTCTCTCTCTCTCTCTCTCTCAGTGCCGCCGCCGCGGCTCAGGTCCTCCCTACCATGTTCTCTCCCATGTCTTTGTGAGAGATACCTCTTGCAGTTGCTGGTCGAGATAAGAGAGAAAAGATACAAGTTCAGGTGCACATCTGCCTTGAATTCTCCATCTACGACTTATAAGTTACATCAGTTGAAAGACCTGGTAATTTTATGCTCCTTTTTTGTCATCATCTCCAATTGTATGTCCAGCCGAAAGACATTATACATGGGACACCATCAGTGAAGTCAGCGGAGTCCAGCCGTGGCTATGATGCAAGTCTCCTGGCAAAATTCAAGATAAGTTTTTTTTCAGGTGCATTTGATTAATTTGACCTAGGAGTACATATTTAATTTATTTAAAGTACGATAAATTGTTCATATCAAAATTGTATAATGAGGCTGGAGCTATATATGTAACATATTCTGTTTAACTTTGTTAGCAGCTTAAAGTTTAGATAGCTGTGTTGATAATTTTATGTATGATCTTCCTCATCTTCTGAAACCAATCACCAAGTGGACACTTTTATTTCCTAGATGTTCCATCTAAAATCTATTTGCTAAAAATTATTAGTAGCTAGCAGCTTAGCACACCAAAACAGAACTGTAATAACCGGATCTTAAACTTTAGTTGTGCTCGCGTATGTGTCCTAATTTTAGCCTGATAGCTTCGTGGACTCTGTTTCTTCTGCGAGACCAGGAGACTACAGTACATGTGATTCCTTGAAATCAATGGAAAGTTAAGTAGGAGTTTGATTCTAAGCATTAAACAATTCAATATTCCTAAAAAATGATGTTCAATTCAAATCTATTTCACGATACTGTAGGAGACATTGTTTTTTGAATGGCTCTCTTTTGATTGCTGCACTTTTTGGCATATGATTTACATATATACACGAATTATTGTGTTTTGTATAGGATTTAGATTTGGGGAGTATAAGTGTCTCAAAGGGAGCTTTAGGCACAAGCTGTTTAGGGTTCTGTACAGTTTGCTTGCGGATACAGATTTTATTGGTGAGAGACATGCTTATGAAAATCCATCCTCTTTAAAGAGATTTCATTTGATTGTTTATGTGCTCTTATGTAATTAGAGTGCAAGGATAATTTACTTTCAGCATGTTTATCCCGTGAGACACCAGTGTTTCCCAATGTTGGTTCTTATGAGATATGGTATCAGTACTCACCGTGATGTCAAGAACTATAAAACTGTTTGTTACTGTTTTGTGTTTTCGTTTTTTATCTTTCATGTTGGGTGTCTGATGAGTTGATTATAAGGCAGTCAGGTTAGGTGTGCATGGCTTTAACTAAATTATATTGCAATGTGTGCGTCGGGAACATCAACCTTCATAAAATTTGTTTCTGTTTACCTATGGTTGTGTTATGTATTATAATATTTAGCTTGTGGTATCATAGGTATCATATTTGTTTGCTTCTTTCTCCTAAATTTTATACAGACATCAATTTTAATTGGTGATGGACTATACATTAGAAATTACTAGATAAATACTTATCCCAATGTATTGCGAAAAGAACATCCTAATTAACAAAGAAATGCTAAACAGACAACTACAACTCATTTGTATTTATTTCTTCATGTTCCTTGATAGAGTATTCTGAAAGATGTTTGTATCAATGCGCTGTGTAGGTTGAGATACGTATTTCTCCATGGCATCATATGTATCAATTTATTAGAGTGATGCTTCCCCATTTTAGTGTTGTTTTGCAATTAACTTATTCAAGTTTTGTTTGTTTTGTTCCTAGCAAATAAAACTTATGTTTTGTTCCAGCTAAATTGCTTGTCTGTTGTCGAATTCCATGTAGAGGATGGCCTATCGGTGCATTCTTTTCTCGGGCACCCTTTGCTCTTTGGGGCTGCAAGTTACTAGGGCGCGGATGTTGCCTTGAAGCTTCTCAAGACTAGCAGCAAAATGGAATATTGTTTCGATTTGATTCTTTTCATCAACCACTTAAACAAGATGCGCTGCGATGTTACCAAGGTCACAAAAACTTCGATTTTTGTTAAATTTTTAGCCTATGTATGAATTATCAACGTTGTAACACTTGTTATACTAATTACTTTAGTTTCCTACTTTAACCTTTGTGTGTACATTTTTGGGTCACCCTAATGCATGTGCTGCGTCCTTTTATTCGTTCTGCTATGATGGAGGAGTGCTTAGGTGCACTGTCTGGTGTGGATGTAGTTGCCATGTGCCTGAGAAAGTGGTGGGCCATAGCACCAGTATTTATTTTTGTCTCTGCCAAGTGTTCCAGTTGTGTAAATTGGTCAAAGCGGTGGTTGACCACACAGGTGGTCGTTTTAGCCATCTAAAAACACGGGTTGTGTCTTGTGCCTTCTCCTATCTTCCCGTCTCTCTAAATTTTCCACTGATATCCATCCCCATCGGCCTCTACAGAAATTTGTGAACCCGTGCAAACGCGCTTTGCTTTGGCTAAGGCTACGAAACCACGAGTGAGCCACATCCCCGCAAAATCAGGATTGTATGTCCAGTCCGACCCGCTTGATCTCATCTCATGGCCGTCGCGAGCTCGATGGTCGCGCCATTCCCTCTCGCCGCCTCCCGCGCCTCAGCTTGCCTTCATGCCGCTCTCGTTCTCGGCAGGTACCCTGCCCCCGCGTCGCGTTGCCGTTCCCGTCCTGCACGTGCTGTCCGACGGCAGGCCAACGTCGCGGAGGTGGACGAGCCGACGGCGGCAAGGACAGCGGTGACGGAGCGCAAGATCGAGTAATGACTCGGAGCGGCGGACATACCTGGTGTCCGCTGTGATGTCCAGCCTTGGGATCGCCTCCATGGCCGCCGCTGATGTCTACTGCTACGCTTCGCCTGGAAAATGGAGGTGCTCTTCTCTCTCCACCCTTCCTAGAAATTTCCCTGGTTGATTTTTCTTCGAAATTTTAGCTCCTCTAATTTTTTTTTATTTTTGTCGGGAATCATCCCGCCACCCTACGGACGATGACCACGACGCCGCGATGCAGTTTGCGTCCACCGACGGAAGGGGACATATGGGAGGGGATCCTTTGGTGGGGCAAAGGCTGACAAATGATTAACTTGTCAATGCCTACAGATTGTAGACTAGGGTTTTGCTAGAAGTAGAGGGCAAGTAGATCTCGAAGGTTCAGGCGAAAAGTACTCGACGATTATGAAAACTAGGGTTATGTTGATAGTCGATTCGATCCTTTCTTTGTCCATCGACTCCCCCTTATATAGGAGGTGGAGCCGAGGGTTTCGTAATACACAAGTTACAGAGTTCGGGAGGGTTTCGTACTCAACCCGTAAGATTACAAAACTCTATCTTTCCTAATACAAACTATCTTTCCTTAACACTAAATGGGCTTCCGAGTCTTCTTATTCTTCGAGTCCTGGGCCTTTAGTAAATCCCGGGTACCATCTTTGGCAGGCCCATTGGGGATGCCTATGTCAGTAGCCCCCGAGATTTTTCTTGAATCGAAGAATCAAGGAAAATCTCCAATTTTACTCATTACATAATCTTTCGATATGTAAACATTATTTTGTACAGGGATAACGGTAGTTGGGGCTAGTTCATCTGACGGATCAGGTACTAGTTAACTGCTCTAGTGGCAATCCGCAAAAACCTACTTCAAGATCACGTCCCCGGACATGATCTCGGGATACTGGTGTAAACTTCGACAGGTGCCGCTTAAGGTCTTACCATTCTGTCGAGCCCCGGTCATATTTTATCGGGTACCTAACGCGTCCGTTAGGATTTTTCTTCGTATCTGTTGATACGGAAAATAGTAGCAATCCGCCGTCAGAGACGGTGCCACGCCGCTCAGAACGGATCTGGGGTCTTACCTTCGCAAAGTTTTGCGGCATTCAGAGATTTATTCGCGACTTTTAGCGCTCTGAGAATATATTGTCGAGTGCTTTTCGGCTGCTGGAATAGCACATTTTATCGAGTCATATTTGATGACTTATTTTGTCTTCCCGAGGGGAGTATATGTAGAGTTATCTGTATAACTCGAAATATACTTATTTCTTTTAATAAAAATTCATCGGGCACGCGAACAGCGTTCCCGATGGGAGTAGCCCCCGAGGCTACAGCCAAGGACTTGTGCTTGGGTGTAGGCTCCACAGATTAGTATTCCTTGCCGCTATATTTTCAATCCTTCTCTTTTTTTATTTATCGGGTGCGCGACCAGCGCTCCCGATGGGAGTAGCCCCCGAGGCTATGAACAAATGCTTGCATTTGGTCATAGGCTCTCGCCATTTCTATCTTGTCAGACTCAAAGTTTTCTATTTTTCCAAAGTAGCCCCCGAGCGTTTGGGCAAAAACTTGTATTTGATCAAAGGCTCCTGGAATAATCTTTCATTGTCAATAAACTTTCCAAACTTCATAGTCGAGCTTTTCTTTCATCTTGACGACGTCATTGCTGATGATAGCCACGATTTCTATTTTGGAAACTGACCATTGCCACCTCTTTCACTGCCTTGTGGGTCCCAATTCCTGATCTAACGGACACGTCGTGCAAGTGGGGGACACATGTTCTCCCCTTTTTCTGGCACACGTTCTGTAACCTCGTCAATGTTAAAATACCTTTTTACCCTTGTTTCCACGTGGTGATCATCTCCCGCATTCTTTTTCCATCCAACGGTCCGCCGCTTCACCGCACCTCTATATAAGATCCCCTTCTTCTTCCTCGAGCACTTCCGCTCGCGCCGTTCCCCTGCTTGTTGATGTCTACGGGTGATTCTATTCTTGTAGACAGTGTTGGGCCTCCAAGAGCAGAGGTTTGTAGAACAGCAGCAAGTTTCCCTTAAGTGGATTACCCAAGGTTTATCGAACTCAGGGAGGAAGAGGTCAAAGATATCCCTCTCATGCAACCCTGCAACCACAGAGCAAGAAGTCTCTTGTGTCCCCAACACACCTAATAGGTGCACTAGTTCGGCGAAGAGATAGTGAAATACAGGTGGTATGAATGAATATGAGCGAGTAGTATGGCGCCGTAAAAGTGCTTGCTGGCGTGCGGTTGATGGTAGTAATATTGCGGGAAGTAAACATGCAGTAGTAACGCAGCGTAGTAATGCAGATAAAACAGTAACAAGCAGTGATAGCAGTATTTAGGAACAAGGCCTAGGGAATAGACTTTCACTAGTGGACACTCTCAACATTGATCACATAACAGAATAGATAAATGCATACTCTACACTTTTGTTGGATGATGAACACATTGCGTAGGATTACACGAACCCTCAATGCCGGAGTTAACAAGCTCCACAATAATGCTCATATTTTAGTAACCTTTAGTGTAAGATAGATCAAAAGACTAAACACAGTACTAGCATAGCATGCACACTGTCACCTTCATGCATATGTAGGAGGAATAGATCACATCAATATTATCATAGCAATAGTTAACTTTGCAATCTACAAGAGATCATGATCATAGCATAAACCAAGTACTAACACGGTGCACACACTTGTCACCTTTACACACGTGCGGGAGGAATAAAACTACTTTAATAACATTGCTAGAGTAGCACATAGATAAATTGTGATACAAACTCATATGAATCTCAATCATGTAAAGCAGCTCATGAGATTATTGTATTGAGGTACATGGGAGAGATGAACCACATAGCTACCGGTACGGCCCCGAGCCTCGATGGAGAACTACTCCCTCCTCATGGGAGCAGCGAGCGGTGATGAAGATGGCGGTGGAGATGGCAGCGGTGTCGATGGAGAAGCCTTCCGGGGCACTTCCCCGTTCCGGCAGGGTGCCGGAACGGAGACTCTGTCCCCCGGATCTTGGCTTCGCGATGGCGGCGGCTCCGGAAGGTTTCGCGTACCGTGGCTTCCTCCGTAAGGGTTTTTAGGTCAGGACCTTTAAATAGGCGAAAGGGGAGCCTCGGAGGGGCACCGGGGTGCCCTCACCACCGAGTGGCGCGGCCAGGCCCCGGCCGCGCCCGGTGTGGTGTGGGGCCCCCGGCCCATCTCTGGCCCCTCTTCGGTGATCCGGAAGCTTCCGGGAAAAATAGGAACCCGGGCGGTGATTTCGTCCAATTCCGAGAATATTTCGTTACTAGGATTTCGAAACCAAAAACAGCGAGAAAACGAGAACCGGCTCTTCGGCATCTTGTTAATAGGTTAGTTCCGGAAAATGCGTAAATACGACATATAATGTGCATAAAACATGTAGGTATCATCAATAAAGTAGCATGGAACATAAGAAATTATCGATACGTTGGAGACGTATCGGCATCCCTAAGCTTAGTTCGCTCGTCCCGAGCAGGTAAAACGATAACAAAGATAATTTCTGAAGTGACATGCCATCATAATCTCGATCATACTATTTGTAAACATATGTAATAAATGCAGCGATCAAAACAATGGTAATGACATGAGTAAACAACTGAATCATAAAGCAATGACTTTTCATGAATAGTACTTCAAGACAAGCATCAATAAGTCTTGCATAAGAGTTAACTCATAAAGCAATAATTTAAAGTAGAGGCATTGAAGCAACGCAAAGGAAGATGAAGTTTCAGCGGTTGCTTTCAACTTATAACATGTATATCTCATGGATAATTGTCAATGCAAAGCAATATAACAAATGCAATATGCAAATATGTAAGAATCAATGCAAAGTTCACACAAGTGTTTGCTTCTTGAGGTGGAGAGAGATAGGTGAACTGACTCAACATAAAAGTAAAAGAATGGTCCTTCAAAGAGGAAAGCATCGATTGCTATATTTGTGCTAGAGCTTTGGTTTTGAAAACATAAAGAGAGCATAAAAGTAAAATTTTGAGAGGTGTTTGTTGTTGTCAACGAATGGTAGCGGGTACTCTAACCCCCTTGCCAGACAAACCTTCAAAGAGCGGCTCCCATTTTATTTTATTTTTGGGTGGCACTCCTTCCAACCTTTCTTTCACAAATCATGGCTAAACGAATCCTCGGGTGCCTGCCAACAATCTCATACCATGAAGGAGTGCCTTTTTATTTTAGTTTTATTATGATGACACTCCTCCCCACCTTTGCTTTCTCAAGCCATGGCTAACCGAATCCTTCGGGTGCCGTCCAACAATCACATACCATGGAGGTGTGTCTATTTTTGTTAATTAATTTGGGACTGGGAATCCCATTGCCAGCTCTTTTGCAAAATTATTGGATAAGCGGATGAAGCCACTAGTCCATTGGTGAAAGTTGCCCAACAAGATTGAAAGATAAACACCACATACTTCCTCATGAGCTATAAAACATTGACACAAATAAGAGGTAATAACTTTTGAATTGTTTAAAGGTAGCACTCAAGCAATTTACTTTGGAATGGCGGAGAAATACCATGTAGTAGGTAGGTATGGTGGACACAAATGGCATAGTGGTTGGCTCAAGGATTTGGATGCATGAGAAGTATTCCCTCTCGATACAAGGCTTAGGCTAGCAAGGTTATTTGAAACAAACAAAAGGATGAACCGATGCAGCAAAACTCACATAAAAGACATATTGTAAACATTATAAGATTCTACACCATCTTCCTTGTTCTTCAAAACTCAATACTAGAAATTATCTAGACTTTAGAGAGACCAATTATGCAAACCAAATTTTAGCAAGCTCTATGTATTTCTTCATTAATGGGTGCAAAGTATATGATGCAAGAGCTTAAACATGAGCACAACAATTGCCAAGTACCACATTATCCAAGACATTATAGCAATTACTACATGTAGCATTTTCCAATTCCAACCATATAACAATATAACAAAGAGGAAACTTCGCCATGAATATTATGAGCTAAGAACACATGTGCATACGAACCAGCGGAGCGTGTCTCTCTCCCACACAAGGATGAACTTATTCGGAGAACTAAGATAACAAAACAAAAATAAAAGCACACACAGACGCTCCAAGTAAAGTACATAAGATGTGACCGAATAAAAATATAGTTTCAAGAGAAGGAACCTGATAATGTTGTCGATGAAGAAGGGGATGCCTTGGGCATCCCCAAGCTTAGACGCTTGAGTCTTCTTAAAATATGCAGGGGTGAACCACGGGGGCATCCCCAAGCTTAGAGCTTTCACTCCTCTTGATCATAGTATATCATTCTCCTCTCTTGACCCTTGAAAACTTCCTTCACACCAAACTTCAAGCAAACTCATTAGAGGGTTAGTGCACAATTAATAATTCACATGTTCAGAGGTGGCACAATCATTCTTTACACTTCTGGACATTGCATAAAGCTACTTGGACATTAATGGATCAAAGAAATGAATCCAACATAGCAAAAGAGGCAATGCGAAATAAAAGGCAGAATCTGTCAAAAACAGAACAGTCCGTAAAGACGAATTTTAAAATGGCACCAGACTTGCTCAAATGGAAAAACTCAAAACTAATGAAAGTTGCGTACATATCTGAGGATCACGCTCGTAAATTGGCAGATTTTTTCGAATTTTCTACAGAGACTTGTGCCCAGATTCGTGACAGACAAGCAATGCTGTTTCTGCGCAAGCGATCCCAAATATAACATCAACTTTGACATAGAAACTTTACTTGGCACAACAATGCAACAAAACTAAGATAAGGAGAGGTTGCTACAGTAGTAAACAACTTCCAAGACACAAATATAAAACAAAGTGCTGTAGTAAAAAAAACACATGGGTTATCTCCCAAGAAGTTTTTTCTTTATAGCCATTAAGATGGCTCAGCAGTTTTAATGATGCACTCGCAAGAAATAGTATTTGAAGCAAAAGAGAGCAGCAAGAGGAAAATTGAAAACAAATTTAAGTCTAACATGCTTCCTATGAAAAGGAATCTTGTGAATAAACAAGTTCAAGAAGCATAATGCAACAAGCATAGAAAGATAAAACAAGTGTAGCTTAAAAAATTTCAGCACATAGAGAGGTGTTTTAGTAACATGAAAATTTCTACAACCATATTTTCCTCTCTCATAATAACTTTCAGTAGCATCATGAGCAAACTCAACAATATAACTATCACATAAAGCATTCTTATCATGAGTCTCATGCATAAAATAATTACTACTCCCAACATAAGCATAGTCATTCTTATTAATTGTAGTGGGAGCAAATTCAACAAAGTAGCTATCAAATATAGGAGGTATATTGTAATCATAATCAAATTTATCCTCCATAACAGGTGGTAACAAAAGACTACTATCATTATAATCATCATAAATGGGAGGCATATCATAATCAACATAAACTTTCTCCTCAATACCCGGAGGGCTAAAGAGATCATTTTCATCAAAACCGACCTCTCCAAGCTTAGAGTTTTCCATAGCATTAGCAACAATGGTGTTCAAAGCATTCATATTAATAACATTCCCATTAGCATGCATATAAATTTCCATGGGGTTTTTAATTCTCTCTTCAAACACATCATGTCCTAATTCAAGATAGAGTTCATAAAGATCTCTCATATTTTTGTTGTTTTCCATTATGCCTAACTAGTGTAAACAAGAAACCAAATGTCGCAATTGCAGAGTCTAAAGGAAATAGCTTCGAGTACACACACAATGGCGCCAGAAAAGTATTGTTACCTGGAACCGAAGTATGAGTGCCTTTTACCTTTCCTCCCGGCAACGGCGCCGGAAAAGTGCTTGGCGCGTAGTTGACGAGGGAGGAAAAGTGCTTAGTTGCCGGGCTTGCCAATGTGTGAGTGCCGTTTACCTTCCCTCCCCGGCAACGGCGCCAGAAAAGTGCTTGATGTCTACGGGTGCTTCTATTCTTGTAGACAGTGTTGGGCCTCCAAGAGCAGAGGTTTGTAGAACAAGCAGCAAGTTTCCCTTAAGTGGATTACCCAAGGTTTATCGAACTCAGGGAGGAAGAGGTCAAAGATATCCCTCTCATGCAACCCTGCAACCACAAAGCAAGAAGTCTCTTGTGTCCCCAACACACCTAATAGGTGCACTAGTTCGGCGAAGAGATAGTGAAATACAGGTGGTATGAATGAATATGAGCAGTAGTATGGCGCCAGAAAAGTGCTTGCTGGCGTGCAGTTGATGGTAGTAATATTGCGGGAAGTAAACATGCAGTAGTAACGCAGCAGTAGTAACGCAGTAAAACAGTAACAAGAAGTGATAGCAGTATTTAGGAACAAGGCCTAGGGAATAGACTTTCACTAGTGGACACTCTCAACATTGATCACATAACAGAATAGATAAATGCATACTCTACACTTTTGTTGGATGATGAACACATTGCGTAGGATTACACGAACCCTCAATGCCGGAGTTAACAAGCTCCACAATAATGCTCATATTTTAGTAACCTTTAGTGTAAGATAGATCAAAAGACTAAACCAAGTACTAGCATAGCATGCACACTTGTCACCTTCATGCATATGTAGGAGGAATAGATCACATCAATATTATCATAGCAATAGTTAACTTCGCAATCTACAAGAGATCATGATCATAGCATAAACCAAGTACTAACACGGTGCACACACTCGTCACCTTTACACACGTGCGGGAGGAATAAAACTACTTTAATAACATTGCTAGAGTAGCACATAGATAAATTGTGATACAAACTCATATGAATCTCAATCATGTAAAGCAGCTCATGAGATTATTGTATTGAGGTACATGGGAGAGATGAACCACATAGCTACCGGTACGGACCCGAGCCTCGATGGAGAACTACTCCTCCTCATGGGAGCAGCAGCGGTGATGAAGATGGCGGTGGAGATGGCAGCGGTGTCGATGGAGAAGCCTTCCGGGGGCACTTCCCCGCTCCGGCAGGGTGCCGGAACAGAGACTCCTGTCCCCGGATCTTGGCTTCGCGATGGCGGCGGCTCCGGAAGGTTTCGCGTACCGTGGCTTCCTCTCGTAAGGGTTTTTAGGTCGGGACCTTTAAATAGGCGAAAGGGGAGCCTCGGAGGGGCACCGGGGTGCCCTCACCACCAGGTGGCGCGGCCGGGCCCACGGCCCGCGCCCAGGTGTGGTGTGGGGCCCCCCGGCCCATCTCCGGCCCCTCTTCGGTGATCCGGAAGCTTCCGGGAAAAATAGGAACCCGGGCGGTGATTTCGTCCAATTCCGAGAATATTTCGTTACTAGGATTTCGAAACCAAAAACAGCGAGAAAACGAGAAGCTGGCTCTTCGGCATCTTGTTAATAGGTTAGTTCCAGAAAATGCGTAAATACGACATATAATGTGCATAAAACATGTAGGTATCATCAATAAAGTAGCATGGAACATAAGAAATTATCGATACGTTGGAGACGTATCACTTGTACCTGCAAAACTTCCTCCTGCGCTCCACAGCTCTCAGAGCTCTTCTCTTCGCAGCTGCACTCCTCCACCATTGTTGATGCCACCGCGTCGCTTGACCAGGCATAGCACACCCGATTCATCGATGGCTGCCGCGGATCTAGGAGCCGCGGAGTGGGAGAGGTCCAAGATCACGAACCAGGACCTGAATCTCTTGAAGAAGCTGGGGATTAGCAAGAAACCCAAAGCGGTTTGCTTCCCCAGTGAAGAAAGCTACCCAACCCCTCCAATGGGGTATCGGGTAAGTTTTGTTGATCACCTCATCCGCGGTCTTTCCGCCCCCATTCACCCTTTTCTTCGGGGATTGCTTTTTGTTTATGGTCTCCAACTTCACCACCTCACGCCCAATTCTATCCTTTACATTTCCATCTTTATCACCCTCTGCGAAGCCTTCCTTGGTGTCCAGCTCTAACTGGGCATTATGGAAGCGCATTTTCTTCTGTCGCCGTAATGGCTCTGCCAATGTCGCCTATAATATAGGCGGCGTTGTTATTTCTGTTCGCTCCTCTGTCAACTACTTCGACGTCAAACTCCCTGACTCCGTTCAAGGGTGGCGCAAGAAGTGGTAATATATTCGAGAAGAAAACCATGGATGCGCTGAAGACAATATTCCTCCTTTCGACGGTGCCGAGAAAATCCTTCGCTGCCGTTCTTGGGACGCAGAAGCTACCGAGGAAGAAAGAACTTCGACGGAGGCCCTGATGACTCGCATCCATGAGTTGCAGAATACTCGTGGAAAATAATTATCAGGCATCCAAATTACGGCGTATTTCCTTAGTACTAGAGTGCAGCCTCTTCAGGCTCGCAAAAACCCTTTCTGGAATTATGCTGGCGATGAAGACACAGATCGCTTGTCGACGAATCTGGAAGTCAAGGATTTGGATAGGCTTATCCGAAAAATTTCATCTCTCAAGAAGAAATATTCTATCCCTTCCACTTATCGCGTAAAACCATACAGCGCCGCCAATGCTCTTCCTAAGGTAAAAATTGTCGCCGTAATTTGTTATTGCCTTGCTATTTGTGTTGTTACTCCTTTTTGACATCCTTCCTTATTTTTATACAGAACCACCCAAATCTTGTTTCACTTCCTCCTCTTCCGGAAGGTGGGGAAGTCGAAGAAAGGGCCATTATCTCCGACGATAACCAAGATGCCCCCTCTTTTGCGAATGAACCCGCAGAATCTCGAAAATCTGCGGGATCTGACGAAAAGGAGGATGCCTCTGAAGCCACTGCATCGGCACAGTCTCCTCCTCCTGCTGTTTCTCCAAAGAACAAAAGGAAAAGGAATGATGCCGAAAATTCCGGCACCTCCAAGGCCGAAGAAGCTGTTCCTTCTCGCCAAAAGGCAGCTTATGATCCATACCTCGAAACTCTCATTAGTTCGTAAGTACCCTCTCTCTGTTTATTTGTACTTGAAGATTTTTGTCTATCTTGCTTTTTATGTTGTCGACATTTACTCGTAGTGATGATGAAGAAGAAGTACCAACTGCTGATGTGGCTGCTCGAACGAGTACGTCACATACATTAGTCGCCTCGGAGACGCCAGTTGAAGGAGAAGAAACTTCGCCTCCTCGACAAAACATTGGTGCTGCTACTCCTCCTTCAAGCCCCCTTGTCCCTTCACCAAAAAGGGCAAGGGTTGAATCAATCCCGGAGCCTACTCTTCAATCGAGTAGCTCTTCTAACCCTCTCTTGGATGATTAAAGTTCTGAATGCGCTTGTTACTGTCTATATTTTCTTAATTTACTTCTACGTGCCATCATTTTTCCCATGCCGACATTTCCTTTCTTTGTCCTTCTTTGATAGCCTACGATCAAAGAGCTTCTTCGCATTGGTGCTCAATTCATTGGGTACCGTGATTATGCCAGCAAAACTGAAGGTAATGCTTCGTTACTTCTTTTTTGCTTGTGCTGTCTTGCTATCTTGTTGTCGACGTTTTTAACTTTCTTGACAGAGAAACTGGCGGAGGTCAATGAACGTGCCAATACACTTGCTCAAAAATTAGAGCAAAGTGAGGAGGCTCGTAAGAAGGCCGAGCCGGATGCTGTTGAAGCTAGGCAAGAAGCTGACAAAGCTAAGGCTGATGCTGCTGGTGTCGAAGATCTTCGGAAACGTCTGCATGATGCCGAGACTTCGCTAAGCGAGCACATAACTGCGCAATCTGCTCGCGAAGCAGCGATCACCAAACGTATAAGGATACAAAATCGTCGCTTTGTTAGTAAGTATCTGCACCATTTCATATCCTTTGGATTTTTCTTTTTTGGCACTTGTTTGTTGATCAAATTTTTTCTTTTTTTATTTTATTTTGACAGATAGGACCTCTCAAGAATTTGAACTTGAAGATCCCGACAATGATCCTCTTCTTGACGCCGTTTCGTTCCTTGAATTTCATGGGACGGAAGCGCGTGAGGGCATTGATGAAGCCAGGGCAGGGTTGTCGAAGCTTTTCCCCTACTTCTTTCCGAAGAAAGAGGAACCCGCAACTTTCCTTGGTCTTGCCAAGTGCTTTAATCCTCCCGAAGATCTTGGGCTGAAGATGCGCCATGAGAATATGAAGGTTGCCGTTGAAAGCACCGTTGCCTTAGTTGCTGATAGTCAACAGACTATTGACTGGGCCAAAGTGGGCGACACGGAGCAGATAGAGCAAACAAAATGGCGATCTTTGATCAAGGCGGCAAAGCTGAATACGAAGAAAATCCTGGCTTATCTTGGGATCAAACCATCTTCGACTCCTAGCTCATCAAGGCCGGAGGTCTAATTGAATGCTTTTGTCTTTTCTGCTTTTTGCTTTCCTTATTTCTTTTGCTGTTGTCGCCATTCTAGCCTTGGTGACAATTACTCTGTTAGTCCTTTCGGAGAACTTCTTTTGTAATGACCATGTAAACTTTCTAGAAAGCAATGAAATTCCTCTTGATACTATCATTGATCCTGGGATTTTCTTTTCCAGTTAATATTTGATAATTATTCAACCGATCCTTGCTCCCCCGATGCTTGTGCCTGTGTCTTCCTTCTCGAAGAAAGTAAAAGGCGATGATAATCTTCTTGAAGGTTCTTCAAGCAGTCCTTTGTCGGAAGATTTGCAAGAACTTCGACAACAACTTCAAGCCATGAAGAAACAAACTTTGGCAATGATGGAGCAATCTCGGAAAGCGTCTGAACAAGAAGAACTTGCTCTTCAACAAGCTAAAGAGGCTATGGTTGCCAAGGATGCTGCTGTTTTGGAAGCGAAAGAAGCTACTACCCGAGAAAATAGCATGCTCGAGTTAATGTTGGAGGCTAGCACAGATATGATAGGTATGTATCTCCATCCTTATGTTTCCTCTTCTTTATTTGCCGTGCCTTCTTCCAAATTTCTTGCCTTATTGTTTAATAGGCTCGGTTCTTGATGCTGCCGCCGAAGATCGAAGAGTCAATGAGAGGACAAATCTTCTTGTCAATCTTTCCCTTAATCATGGCTGTTTATTTTGGGCCACTCCTGAGCGAACCCAGCAGATTGTCAGGTTCCAAGATCGTGCTTGCCAAGTACGCGAATTTCTCAATTTTTGCACGACGATGTTAACCCTTATTTTCAAGACTTTGTTTCCTCGAAATGAAGTTCCGACAACTCTTCCTGACTTGCTGGACACCTTCAGAGATGCTCCTCGTATTCATAATTTTGTGCGAGCGCAATTGTCTGCTGGAGCAAGATTTGCCATGATTATGATACATATTTGCCATCCAAAATTAGACCTGACGAAGATTGTCGTTGATTGCCTGGCGAAAAAATCGCGGCGGAAGAATGATATTGATACAATCAACGAAATGGTGACTCCTGTGGCCGATTCGATGATGGATGAGCTTCTTCGGATGGACTCAGAATTCTTCGTCAAGGGATCTTATGCTGCACATAAAACAACCAAAGGGTTGTCCATAGATAGTATTTTAGGTTTTCACTGATTTGTTTCCTATTGCAAAACCTTGTGTCTCTATTTTTTCATTATTTCCGAAGAAATTTGTTGTATATTGCGAAGTGCTTTATACTATTGGAGCCCCCGAGCCTTTTTGGCTAAAGTTGGTACTATTTTTTCCCTGTCGTGGAGTTTTCCTTCTGTTGTAATAAGTCATCCTTGCTTTTGCAAGCCCCCGAGTATCTTAGTATCGGAGTTCTATATTTTTGTTGCGAGGTTCTTGGACCAAAGCAATAAGATTTTTGTCGTGTACTCTATATTTATAGCTTCGTGTGTATATATTTGGCGAGGTATTATTGTACCAAGGCGAAATATTTATGTAAGTCTATTTTGTCTGTATTGTACGTATTTTGAGACTTGAAGGCGTGGAGCCCCCGGGTGTGCCGAAGAATAAGAAGTATATCTCCAATATTTTTATTATATTGCAGCACCGCGAGCCCACCTCATTAAAAACCTTTCCGGCCCCACTCGGTGCCCCGAAAAGGAAAAGAGTGCGTCTGAAAACTCGCGGGCATTTCAGTACATTGTATCATTACAAAGGAGACTATATTTCGGCATCTAAGCGTAAAACGCCCTGAGCTGTGCCACGTTCCGAGGATTTGGCTCGGCAATCCCTGTCTTCTTGTCTTTGATTCCGTATGCTCCTCCTTCGATTACTTCGTGACGATGTAAGGTCCTAGCCATGGTGACTCGAGTTTTTCATGACTTTTTTGATTGAGTCGCAAAACTAGGTCACCAACTTGGAAGGATCTTGGCCGCAACCGTCGACCGTGGTAGTTCTTCGAGTCCTGTTGATATTTGGCGACTCGTGACAGGACTTCGTCTCGAGCTTCGTCAAGTGC
>NC_061508.1:85330620-85504511 GCF_022539505.1 Lolium rigidum
ACTATGGAGGAGAAAATTAATTATGATTATACTATGCCTCCTATATTTGATGATTATGGTGATAATGATAGCTACCTTGTTGAATTTTCTCTCACTACAATTAATAAGAATGACTATGCTTATGTGGAGAGTAATGATACTTTTATGCATGTGAATAAGAATGCTTTATGTGATAGTTATATTGTTGAGTTTGTTCATGATGCCACTGAAAGTTATTATGAGAGAGGGAAACATGGTTATATGCATCTTAATAATATTAAGTTTTCCCTCTATATGCTGAAAATTTTGAAGTTACTTGTGTTTTATCTTCCTATGCTTGTCACTTTGTTCTTCATGAATTTATTTGTGTACAAGATTCCTTTCCATAGGAAGTGGGTTAGGCTTAAATTTGTTCCATACTTGCTTTTTGATGCTCTCTTTTGCTCCAACTCTTATTTCTTGCGAGTGCATCATTAAAATTACCGAGCCCATCTTAATGGCTATAAAGAAAGCGCTTATGGGAGACAACCCATTATTTTACTTCTGCACTTTATTTTATATTTGAGTCTTGGAAGTTGTTTACTACTGTAGCAACCTCTCCTTATCTTTATTTTATTGCATTGTTGTGCCAAGTAAAGTCTTTGATAGTAAAGCCAATACTAGATTTGGATTGCTGCGCGAGAACAGATTTCTTGTCGTCACGAATTTGAGAAGTAGTCTCTGTAGAAAATCAAAAAAATCTGCCAATTTACGTGCGTGATCCTTAGATATGTACGCAACTTTCATTAAATTTGGGAATTTTCATCTGAGCAAGTCTGGTGCCACTTTAAAATTCGTCTTTACGAACTGTTCTGATTTGACAGATTCTGCCTTTTATTTCGCATTGCTTGTTTTGATATGTTTGATGGATTTCTTTGTTCCATTATCTTTCAGTAGCTTTGAGCAATGTTCAGAAGTGTTAAGAATGATTATGTCACCTCTGAATATATGAATTATGCACTGACCCTCTAATGAGTTGTTTCGAGTTTGGTGTGGAGGAAGTTTTCAAGGGTCAAGAGAGGGGGATGATACAATATGATCAAGAAGAGTGAAAGGTCAAAGCTTGGGGATGCCCCCGTGGTTCATCCCTGCATATTTTAAGAAGACCCAAGCGTCTAAGCTTGGGGATGCCCAAGGCATCCCTTCTTCATCGACAACTTATCAGGTTCCTCTAGTGAAACTATATTTTTATTCTGTCACATCTTATGTGCTTTACTTGGAGCATCTGTTTGTTTTTACTTTTTGTTTTGCTTTGAATAAATCGGATCCTAGCATTCTTTGTATGGGAGAGAGACACGCTCCGCTGTTTCGTATGAACAAATATGTTCTTAGCTTTATCTTTAATGTTCATTGCGAAAGTTGGACTATTTCATTCATTGTTATATGGTTGGAAACGGAAAATGCCGCATGTGGTAAATGGTTTAATGTCTTGAATAATGTGATACTTGGCAATTGTTGTGCTCATATAGATCTTGTTTAAGCTCTTGCATCATGTACCTTGTACTCATTAATGAATAACTACATAGAGCTTGTTTAAATTTGGTTTGCATGATTGATCTCTAGAGTCTAGATATTTTCTGGTTGAGGTGTTTGAACAACAATAGACAATATAAAGTATTATAATAGTTACAATATGTTCATATGTGAGCTTTGCTGCACCTTTTATACTTGAGTTTGCTTCAAACAACCTTGCTAGCCTAGCCTTGTATTGAGAGGAATTCTTCTCATGCATCCAAATCCTTGAGCCAACTACTATGCCATTTGTGTCTGATGTCTACGGGAGCTTCTATTCTTGTAGACAGTGTTGGGCCTCCAAGAGCAGAGGTTTGTAGAACAGCAGCAAGTTTCCCTTAAGTGGATCACCCAAGGTTTATCGAACTCAGGGAGGAAGAGGTCAAAGATATCCCTCTCATGCAACCCTGCAACCACAAAGCAAGAAGTCTCTTGTGTCCCCAACACACCTAATAGGTGCACTAGTTCGGCGAAGAGATAGTGAAATACAGGTGGTATGAATAAGTAGTAGCAACGGCACCGGAAAAGTGCTTTGCCCGGGACAAGTAAACAAGCAGTAGTAACGCGAGCAGTAGTAACGCAGCAGATGGTAACGCAGTAAAACAGTAGACAAGCAGCGATAGCAGTATTTAGGAAAAAGGCCTAGGGATTACACTTTCACTAGTGGACACTCTCAACATTGATCACATAACAGAATAGATAAATGCATACTCTACACTTTTGTTGGATGATGAACACATTGCGTAGGATTACACGAACCCTCAATGCCGGAGTTAACAAGCTCCGCAATAATGCTCATATTTTAGTAACCTTTAGTGTAAGATAGATCAAAAGACTAAACCAAGTACTAGCATAGCATGCACACTTGTCACCTTCATGCATATGTAGGAGGAATAGATCACATCAATATTATCATAGCAATAGTTAACTTCGCAATCTACAAGAGATCATGATCATAGCATAAACCAAGTACTAACACGGTGCACACACTTGTCACCTTTGCACACGTGCGGGATGAATAAAACTACTTTAATAACATTGCTAGAGTAGCACATAGATAAATTGTGATACAAACACATTGCAATCATAAAGAGATATAAATAAGCACCTCACTATGCCATTCAACAATGAATAAGTATTCTGTGAAATATAGCCTAAGAGACCCACACGGTGCACACACTCGTCACCTTTACACACGTGGGACAAGGAGTCTCCGGAGATCACATAAGTAAAACTCACTTGACTAGCATAATGACATCTAGATTACAAGCATCATCATATGAATCTCAATCATGTAAGGCAGCTCATGAGATTATTGTATTGAAGTACATAGGAGAGAGATGAACCACATAGCTACCGGTACAGCCCCGAGCCTCGATGGAGAACTACTCCCTCCTCCTGGGAGCAGCAGCGGTGATGAAGATGGCGGTGGAGATGGCAGCGGTGTCGATGGAGAAGCCTTCCGGGGGCACTCCCCCGCTCCGGCAGGGTGCCGGAACAGAGACTCATGTCCCCCAGATCTTGGCTTCGCGATGGCGGCGGCTCTGGAAGGTTTTTCGTATCGTGGTTTTTCGTATCAGGGGTTTCGCGACGGAGGCTTTATATAGGCGAAGAGGCGGCGCAGGAGGGTCGAAGGGGTGGCCACACCATATGGCGGCGCGGCCAGGGCCTGGGCCGCGCCGGCCTATGGTCTGGGGGCCCGGTGCCCCCCTCCGGTCCTTCCCGGGTGTTCGGATGCTTCCGGTGAAAATAGGAACCCGGGTCTTCGTTTCGTCCAATTCCGAGAATATTTCGTTACTAGGATTTCGAAACCAAAAACAGCGAGAAAACGGAACCGGCACTTCGGCATCTTGTTAATAGGTTAGTTCCGGAAAATGCACGAATATGACATAAAGTGTGCATAAAACATGTAGGTATCATCAATAATATGGCATAGAACATAAGAAATTATCGATACGTCGGAGACGTATCAAGCATCCCCAAGCTTAGTTCTGCTCGTCCCGAGCAGGTAAAACGGTAACAAAGATAATTTCTGAAGTGATATGCCATCATAACCTTGATCATACTATTTGTAAACATATGTAGTGGATGCAGCGATCAAAACAATGGTAATGACATGAGTAAACAAGTGAATCATAAAGCAAAGACTTTTCATGAATAGTACTTCAAGACAAGTATTAATAAGTCTTGCATAAGAGTTAACTCATAAAGCAATAAATCGAGTAAAGGTATTGAAGCAACACAAAGGAAGATTAAGTTTCAGCGGTTGCTTTCAACTTGTAACATGTATATCTCATGGATAATTGTCAACATAGAGTAATATAACAAGTACAATATGCAAGTATGTAGGAATCAATGCATAGTTCACACAAGTGTTTGCTTCTTGAGGTGGAGAGAAATAGGTGAACTGACTCAACATAAAAGTAAAAGAATGGTCCTTCAAAGAGGAAAGCATCGATTGCTATATTTGTGCTAGAGCTTTTATTTTGAAAACATGAAACAATTTTGTCAACGGTAGTAATAAAGCATATGAGTTATGTACATTATATCTTACAAGTTGCAAGCCTCATGCATAGTATACTAATAGTGCCCGCACCTTGTCCTAATTAGCTTGGACTACCGGATCTTTGCAATGCACATGTTTTAACCAAGTGTCACAATGGGGTACCTCCATGCCGCTCGTACAAAGGTCTAAGGAGAAAGCTCGCATTTTGGATTTCTCTCTTTTGATTATTCTCAACTTAGACATCCATACCGGGACAACATGGACAACGAGATAATGGACTCCTCTTTAATGCATAAGCATGTGGCAACAATTATTATTCTCATATGAGATTGAGGATATATGTCCAAGACTGAAACTTCCACCATGAATCAAGGCTTTAGTTAGCGGCCCAAAGTTCTTCTCTAACAATATGCATGCTCCAACCATGAAGGTGGTAGATCTCTCTTACTTCAGACAAGACGGACATGCATAGCAACTCACATGATATTCAACAAAGAATAGTTGATGGCGTCCCCGGAAGCATGGTTATCGCACAACAAGCAACTTAATAAGAGATAAAGTGCATAAGTACATATTCAATACCACAATAGTTTTTAAGCTATTTGTCCCATGAGCTATATATTGCAAAGGTGAATGATGGAATTTTAAAGGTAGCACTCAAGCAATTTACTTTGGAATGGCGGATAAATACCATGTAGTAGGTAGGTATGGTGGACACAAATGGCATAGTGGTTGGCTCAAGTATTTTGGATGCATGAGAAGTATTCCCTCTCGATACAAGGTTTAGGCTAGCAAGGTTATTTGAAACAAACACAAGGATGAACGGTGCAGAAAAACTCACATAAAAGACATATTGTAAACATTATAAGACTCTACACCGTCTTCCTTGTTGTTCAAAACTCAATACTAGATGTTATCTAGACTCTAGAGAAACCAAATATGCAAACCAAATTAGCAAGCTCTAAGTGTTTCTTCATTAATGGGTGCAAAGTATATGATGCAAGAGCTTAAACATGAGCACAACAATTGCCAAGTATCAAATTATCCAAGACATTTTAGAATTACTACATGTAGTATTTTCCAATTCCAACCATATAACAATTTAACGAAGAAGAAACTTCGCCATGAATACTATGAGTAGAGCCTAAGGACATATTTGTCCATATGCTACAGCGGAGCGTGTCTCTCTCCCACAAAGTGAATGCTAGGATACATTTTATTCAAACAAAAACAAAAAACAAAAACAAACCGACGCTCCAAGCAAAGTACATAAGATGTGACGGCATAAAAATATAGTTTCAGGGGAGGAACCTGATAATGTTGTCGATGAAGAAGGGGATGCCTTGGGCATCCCCAAGCTTAGACGCTTGAGTCTTCTTAAAATATGCAGGGGTGAACCACCGGGGCATCCCCAAGCTTAGAGCTTTCACTCTCCTTGATCATATTGCATCATACTCCTCTCTTGATCCTTGAAAACTTCCTCCACACCAAACTCGAAACAACTCATTAGAGGGTTAGTGCATAATAAAAATTCACATGTTCAGAGGTGACACAATCATTCTTAACACTTCCGGACATTGCATAAAGCTACTTGGACATTAATGGATCAAAGAAATTCATCCAACATAGCAAAAGAGGCAATGCAAAATAAAAGGCAGAATCTGTCAAAACAGAACAGTCCGTAAAGATGGATTTTATTAGGCCACCAGACTTGCTCAAATGAAAATTCTCAAATTGAATGAAAGTTGCGTACATATCTGAGGATCATGCACGTAAATTGGCTTAATTTTCTGAGCTTCCTACAGGGAGGTAGACCCAGATTCGTGACATCAAAGAAATCTGGAACTGCGCAGTAATCCAAATCTAGTATTTACTTTACTATCAAAGACTTTACTTGGCACAACAAAACATAAAACTAAGATAAGGAGAGGTTGCTACAGTACTAAACAACTTCCAAGACACAAATATAAAACAAAGTACTGTAGCAAAATAACACATGGGTTATCTCCCAAGAAGTTCTTTTCTTTATAGCCATTAAGATGGGCTCAGCAGTTTTAATGATGCACTCGCAAGAGATAGTATTTGAAGAAAAAGAGAGCATCAAGAGGCAAATTCAAAACACATTTAAGTCTAACATGCTTCCTATGAAGAGGCATCTTGTACACAAATGAATTCATGAAGAACAAAGTGACAAGCATAGGAAGATAAAACAAGTGTAGCTTCAAAAATTTCAGCACATAGAGAGGCATTTTAGTAACATGAAAATTTCTACAACCATATTTTCCTCTCTCATAATAACTTTCAGTAGCAACATGAGCAAACTCAACAATATAACTATCACATAAAGCATTCTTATCATGAGTCTCATGCATAAAATTATTACTCTCCACATAGGCATAGTCAATTTTATTAGTAATAGCGGGAGCAAATTCAACAAAGTAGCTATCATTATTATTCTCATCATCAAATATAGGAGGCATAGTATTATCAAAGAAAATTTTCTCCTCAATTCTTGGGGGACTAAAAAGATCATGAAAACCAGCTTCCCCAAGCTTAGAACTTTCTACATTATTATCAACAATGGTGTTCAAAGCGTTCATACTAATATTACTACCAGCATGCAAATAAGATTCCATAGGTTTTTTAATTTTCGCATCAAACAATCCATGTTTTAAATCAGGAAATAGAATAAGAAGCTCATTGTTGTCCATTATGCCAAACTAGTGTAAACAAGAAACAAAAAGATGCAATTGCAGGATCTAAAGGAAATAGCTTCGAGCACACACACGACGGCGCCGAGAAAAGTACTTTACCCGGAACCGGAGTATGAGTGCCTCTTTACCTTTCCTCCCCGGCAACGGCGCCAGAAAAGTGCTTGATGTCTACGGGAGCTTCTATTCTTGTAGACAGTGTTGGGCCTCCAAGAGCAGAGGTTTGTAGAACAGCATCAAGTTTCCCTTAAGTGGATCACCCAAGGTTTATCAAACTCAGGGAGGAAGAGGTCAAAGATATCCCTCTCATGCAACCCTGCAACCACAAAGCAAGAAGTCTCTTGTGTCCCCAACACACCTAATAGGTGCACTAGTTCGGCGAAGAGATAGTGAAATACAGGTGGTATGAATAAGTAGTAGCAACGGCACCGGAAAAGTGCTTTGCCCGGGACGAGTAAACAAGCGGTAGTAACGCATCGGTAGTAACGCAGCAGTAGTAACGCGATAAAACAAGTAGACAAGCAGCGATAGCGATATTTAGGAAAAAGGCCTAGGGATTACACTTTCACTAGTGGACACTCTCAACATTGATCACATAACGAGAATAGATAAATGCATACTCTACACTTTTGTTGGATGATGAACACATTGCGTAGGATTACACGAACCCTCAATGCCGGAGTTAACAAGCTCCGCAATAATTCTCATATTTTAGTAACCTTTAGTGTAAGATAGATCAAAAGACTAAACCAAGTACTAGCATAGCATGCACACTGTCACCTTCATGCATATGTAGGAGGAATAGATCACATCAATATTATCATAGCAATAGTTAACTTCGCAATCTACAAGAGATCATGATCATAGCATAAACCAAGTACTAATACGGTGCACACACTGTCACCTTTGCACATGTGCGGGAGGAATAAAACTACTTTAATAACATTGCTAGAGTAGCACATAGATAAATTGTGATACAAACACATTGCAATCATAAAGAGATATAAATAAGCACCTCACTATGCCATTCAACGAGTGAATAAGTATTCTGTGAAATATAGCCTAAGAGACCCACACGGTGCACACACTTGTCACCTTTACACACGTGGGACAAGGAGTCTCCGGAGATCACATAAGTAAAACTCACTTGACTAGCATAATGACATCTAGATTACAAGCATCATCATATGAATCTCAATCATGTAAGGCAACTCATGAGATTATTGTATTGAAGTACATAGGAGAGAGATGAACCACATAGCTACCGGTACAGCCCCGAGCCTCGATGGAGAACTACTCCCTCCTCATGGGAGCAGCAGCGGTGATGAAGATGGCGGTGGAGATGGCAGCGGTGTCGATGGAGAAGCCTTCCGGGGGAACTCCCCCGCTCCGGCAGGGTGCCGGAACGAGACTCCTGTCCCCCGGATCTTGGCTTCGCGATGGCGGCGGCTCTGGAAGGTTTTTCGTATCGTGGTTTTTCGTATCAGGGGTTTCGCGACGGAGGCTTTATATAGGAGAAGAGGCGGCGCAGGAGGGTCGAAGGGGTGGCCACACCATATGGCGGCGCGGCCGGGGCACGGGCCGCGCCAGCCTATGGTGCGGGGGCCCGGTGCCCCCCTCCGGTCCTTCCCGGGTGTTCTGGATGCTTCCGGTGAAAATAGGAACCCGGGTCTTCGTTTCGTCCAATTCCGAGAATATTTCGTTACTAGGATTTCGAAACCAAAAACAGCAGAAAACGAGAACCGGCACTTCGGCATCTTGTTAATAGGTTAGTTCCGGAAAATGCACGAATATGACATAAAGTGTGCATAAAACATGTAGGTATCATCAATAATATGGCATAGAACATAAGAAATTATCGATACGTCGGAGACGTATCAGTGTCCACCATACCTACCTACTACATGGTATTTCTCCGCCATTCCAAAGTAAATTACTTGAGTGCTACCTTTAAAATTTCTATTCTTTGCCTTTGCAATATATAGCTCATGGGACAAAATAGCTTAAAAACTATCGTGGTAAAGAATATGTACTTATGTGTCTTATTTCTTAATAAGTTGCTTGTTGAGCGGTAACCATGTTTCTGGGGACGCCATCAACTTTTACCTTTGTTGAATATCATGTGAGTTGCTATGCATGTTCGTCTTGTCTCGAAGTAAGGGAGATTTTCATGATCAAATGGTTTGAGTATGCATACTCGTTAGAGAAGAACATTGGGCCGCTAACTAAAGCCATGATTCATGGTGGAAGTTTCGAGTGTGGACAATTAATCCTCAATCTCTTATGAGAATAATAACCGTTGTTGAATGCTTATGCATTAAAGAGGAGTCCATTATCTGTTGTCTATGTTGTCCCGGTATGGATGTCTAAGTTGAGAATAATCAAAAACGAGAAATCCAATGCGAGCTTTCTCCTTAGACCTTTGTACAGGCGGCATAGAGGTACCCCTTTGTGACACTTGGTTGAAACATATGCTATGCAATGATAATCCGTGTTAATCCAAGCTAATTAGGACAAGGTGCGAGCACTATTAGTATACTATGCATGAGGCTTGCAACTTATAAGATGTCTTATACATAACACATATGCTTTATTACTACCGTTGACAAAATTGTTTCTTGTTTTCAAAATGAAAAGCTCTAGCACAAATATAGTAATCAATGCTTCTCTCTGCGAAGGGCCTATCTTTTACTTTATTGTTGAGTCAGTTTGTCTATTCTTTCTATCTCAGAAGCAAACACTTGTATCAACTGTGTGTATTGATTCTTACATGTTTACTTATTGCACTTGTTATATTACTTTGTGTTGACAAATTATCCATGAGATATATATGTTGAAGTTGAAAGCAGCCGCTGAAACTTTTATCTTCCTTTGTGTTGTTTCAAAGCTTTCTACTAAGAATTTATTGCTTTATGAGTAACTCTTATGTAAGTCTTATTGATGCTTGTCTTGAAAGTATTATTCATGAAAAGTCTTTGCTATATGATTCATTAGTTTACTCATTATCTTCATCATTGCTTCGAATCGCTGCATTCATATCATATGCTTTACAATAGTATGATCAAGATTATGATAGCATGTCACTTCAGAAATTATCTTTGTTATCGTTTACCTACTCGAGGACTAGCAGGAACTAAGCTTGGGGATGCTTGATAAGTCCCAAACGTATCTATAATTTCTTATGTTCCATGCTACTTTTATGATGATACTCACATATTTTATACACATTATATGTCATTATTATGCATTTTCCGGCACTAACCTATTGACGAGATGCCGAAGAACCGATTCTGTTGTTTTCGCTGTTTTTGGTTTCAGAAATCCTAGTAAGGAAATATTCTCGGAATTGGACGAAATCAACGCCCGGGGGCCTATTTTTCCACGAAGCTTCCAGAAGACCGGAGGGGAGACGAAGTGGGGCCACGGGGCGCCGCCACACTAGGGCGGCGCGGCCTAGAGGGGGCTCGCGCGGCCCTAGCGTGTGGGGCCCCCGTGACTCTCCCGACTCCGCCCTTCCGCCTACCTAAAGCCTCCGTCGCGAAACCCCCAGTACCGAGAGCCACGATACGGAAAACCTTCCAGAGACGCCGCCGCCGCCAATCCCATCTCGGGGGATTCAGGAGATCGCCTCCGGCACCCTGCCGGAGAGGGAATCATCTCCCGGAGGTCTCTTCATTGCCATGATCGCCTCCGGATCGATGTGTGAGTAGTCCACCCCTGGACTATGGGTCCATATCAGTAGCTAGATGGTTGTCTTCTCCTCATTGTGCTATCATGTTAGATCTTGTGAGCTGCCTATCATGATCAAGATCATCTATTTGTAATCCTTCATGTTGTGTTTGTTGGGATCCGATGAATATTGAATACTATGTCAAGTTGATTATCAATCTATCATATATGTTATTTATGTTCTTGCATGCTCTCCGTTGCTAGTACGGACTCCGGCCAAGTTGATACTTGTGACTCCAAGAGGGAGTATTTATGCTCGATAGTGGGTTCATGCCTCCATTAAATGCAGGACAGGTGACGAAAAGTTCTAAGGTTTTGGATGTGCTCGTTGCTACTAGGGATAAAACATCGATGCTTTGTCTAAGGATATTTGTGTTGATTACATTACGCACCATACTTAATGCAATTGTATGTTGTTTACAACTTAATACCGGAGGGGGTTCGGATGATAACCTCGAAGGTGGACTTTTTAGGCATAGATGCATGCTTGGATAGCGGTCTATGTACTTTGTCGTAATGCCCCGATTAAATCTCATAGTACTCATCATGATATATGTATGTGCATTGTTATGCCTTCTTTATTTGTCAATTGCCCAATCGTAATTTGTTCACCCAACATCTGCTATCTTATGGGAGAGACACCACTAGTGATCCGTGGACCCCGGTCCTATTCTTTACATCCGAAATACAATCTACCGCAATTGTTCTTTACTTGTTCTTTGCAAACAATCATCATTATCCACACTATACATCTAATCCTTTGTTTACGGCAAGCCGGTGAGATTGACAACCTCGCTGTTACGTTGGGGCAAAGTACCGTGATTGTGTTGTGCGAGGTTCCACGTTGGCGCCGGAATCCCTGGTGTTGCGCCGCACTACACTCCGCCGCCATCAACCTTCAACGTGCTTCTTGACTCCTACTGGTTCGATTAAACCTTGGTTTCTTACTGAGGGAAACTTGTTGTCGTTGCCTAATCGACGGTACCTCGGAGGAGGGATCCTCACGAGGGGGAGAAGAAATAGGGGCCATAGGGCGGAGTGCACACGGGACGGTGGTACGCGAGTTACCCAGCTTCGGAACACCTGCACAATGACAGGGCCTACTGCTGCTTGTCTGGAATTATCTGGGCGCTTTCGCGTTGTTACAATGAGTTGTGGTTCTCTCGCTTCTAGCTCGAGATCTCCCCTCAGGGCTCCCGGGATCCGGCTTATATAGGCGCCCGGATCTAGGGTTTCTACGGAGAGTCCTTCCCGGAATACAGTTTGCCTAACTACGGAATATTACATTGCCGTGTACGTCAAGGATCCACCTATTCCTAACTTGTCGTCATGGATCCGGCTTCCTTCATGGGCCTTCACGGATCTGACTCCTGGCATAGACCTCTTCGGATCCGGGTACCTCTGTAGGTCGGTTCGGATCCGGGTACCTCTGTAGGGCGGTTCGGATCCGGCTACCTTTCTAGGGCGGTTCGGATCCGGGTACCTCTGTAGGGCGGTTCGGATCCGGCTACCTTTCTAGGGCGGTTCAGATCCGGCTACCTTCCTAGGGCGGTTCGGATCCGGGTACCTCTGTAGGGCGGTTCGGATCCGGCTCCTTGTTCCTGGGTTGGACATCTTCCATCTTGATCAACAACAACTGGGCTGCCCGGTGGACCATATGCCATCACCACCATCTGTGGGCCACCCGGGCTTGCCGGAATCGGACCATGTCGATGGTATACCTATGAAGTATATCCACAACACCAAACTTCATATCTCCAACCAAGTATTGGTCGGAAACTTCATGATCCAATGGTCAGATTCTTCGGAGACACCATCCAACGTAATCTTCGGTATGGATCCGACTAGCCAAATGTAGGTTCGGATCTGACTAGCCAAAATATAGGTGTGGATCCGACTACCCAAAATATAGGTGCGGATCCGACTAACAAAAAATTAGGTGCGGATCCGGCTACCGAAAATTGAGGTGCGGATCCGACTACCAAAAATTAGGTGCGGATCCGGCTACCAAAAAATTAGGTGCGGATCTGGCTACCAAAAAATTAAGGTGCGGATCCGACTACCAAAAATTAGGTGCGGATCCGGCTACCAAAAAATTAAGGTGCGGATCCGACTAGTTAGCCAGATTTTCGCCATCTTTGAAATTTTTCTTGACATAACCATATGTATGTAGCCCCCGAGCGTTGAGTCGGCTTGCTCTAAGGAGACTCGATGCTCAGAAACTTAGCCCCCAAGCGTCAAGGTGGAAATTTTTCAGTTAGTTGCTCCAAAGAGAACTTCATCGATGTAGCCGCCGAGCGCCAAGGTGAATTTACTTGAAAATTCGGCTTGGAGCTCTTAGAGTAGCTTTATCTTTATATGTGACCAAGGAATAATGTAAATCCCAAGCATCTAGGCGGAAATTTCCAGCACTAATACTCGAAAGGAAACACACTTTTCACTTAAGATCAAAACCGCAGCCCCCGAGGGTTGGTTCCGGCTAAGCATAGCGGAATTAAAACTCAAGTTGCTTTTCCAGCTGTGCATGCTACGGATCCGCCTAACCTTATCTCATATGGATCCGGCTAGCTTCCCCTGGGCTTCTCGCGATTGCTAGGTCTGCTTGAAAATACCTTAGATCGAGGACTGTTGTACGTCCAAGTGTCATGTACCTGATACATAAACATAAAAACATATTTGTATTAAATTGTTTCTTTGATCATGTTCAACGAACAAATGTAAGGCGGAACGAAAACGGCCTTTGAACAAATGTTTTAAAGCTGAAACTATGCAGCAGTTGAACAACATAAAACTGTCAAGGCGGAAAAAACTCGACTATCTTGAACAGTTAATGTAATTTATATGTTTTAAGCAAGTGCTGGTTTATCCGTTCTTCTGGTTTATATGCTTGACTTTTCGCGAGACGGCAAACTTTAAACACGGAACATCCGTCGAGGCGATAGCGCTTAATAGCGAAACAATCAAGAACCTCGAAACGAGAGGCCGGCTTTAAGTACCGAGATGTCACTACTAAGGAATCCACACATAAAACAATAGAAAACGTGTAGGCCGGAAAACTTAAGCTAACGCCCGAAAGCGGAATTTTTGCAGCGCGTCCGGAGCCTTAGGCGGCAAAAACAGTACAAAGTTTTTCACGAGCGCGAGGCAAATCGTGGGAAAGATATGACCAACAATGAAAGCGGTAAAAGACTCAGGATATGAGTGAACCAATCTTAATCTCATGATCGTAAAATTTCAAAATATTAAATATAAATAGGGACTTAGCTGTTTGGAGCGGAGTCAACGTCGGTCGTGGCGGTTTTTCTTCGGCGTTCCATCGAGCCGGTGCAAGATTGATTGTCGCAGTGGTCCTGTCGGTTCGGATCCACCTACCAAAAATTAGGTGTGGATCCGACTTCCAAAAATTTAGGTGCGGATCCACCTACCAAAATTTTGGTATGGATCCGGCTACAAAAATATAGGTGCGGATCCGACTACCAAAAATATGTATGGATCCGGCTACCAAAATATAGGTGCGGATCCGACTACCAAAAATAGGTATGGATCCGGCTACCAAAATATAGGTGCGGATCCGACTACCAAAAACGTAGGCACGGATCCGGCAACCAAAAATATAGGTGCGGATCCGACTACCAAAAACGTAGGTGCGGATCCGGCAACCAAAAATAGAGGTGCAGATCCGACTACCAAAAACGTAGGCGCGGATCCGGCAACCAAAAACATAGGTGCGGATCCGACTACCAAAAACATAGGCGCGGATCCGGCTACCAAAACCAGAATTTGAAATTTCCAGGTCTAAGGCGGATTCTTCCGTGGAAAGCTCCAGCGACTCGGATCGGATCTTTGCATCTGCGTCCTGCTCGGCGGCGGTCGTAGCTACATTACTTACCAGTGCGTTTCCGTCGAAATCAACGGTCTCGCAGATGAAGATGTGGAACCCGCCCGGTTCCGGCCTCCAGACGCCGCAGGCCCCACGGTGGGCGCCAACTGTCGTTGCCTAATCGACGGTACCTCGGAGGAGGGATCCTCACGAGGGGGAGAAGAAATAGGGGCCATAGGGCGGAGTGCACACGGGACGGTGGTACGCGAGTTACCCAGCTTCGGAACACCTGCACGATGACAGGGCCTACTGCTGCTTGTCTGGAATTATCTGGGCGCTTTCGCGTTGTTACAATGAGTTGTGGTTCTCTCGCTTCTAGCTCGAGATCTCCCCTCAGGGCTCCCGGGATCCGGCTTATATAGGCGCCCGGATCTAGGGTTTCTACGGAGAGTCCTACCCGGGATACAATTTGCCTAACTACGGAATATTACATTGCCGTGTACGTCAAGGATCCACCTATTCCTAACTTGTCGTCATGGATCCGGCTTCCTTCATGGGCCTTCACGGATCTGACTCCTGGCATAGACCTCTTCGGATCCGGGTACCTCTGTAGGTCGGTTCGGATCCGGGTACCTCTGTAGGGCGGTTCGGATCCGGCTACCTTCCTAGGGCGGTTCAGATCCGGCTACCTTCCTAGGGCGGTTCGGATCCGGGTACCTCTGTAGGGCGGTTCGGATCCGGCTCCTTGTTCCTGGGTTGGACATCTTCCATCTTGATCAACAACAACTGGGCTGCCCGGTGGACCATATGCCATCACCACCATCTGTGGGCCACCCGGGCTTGCCGGAATCGGACCATGTCGATGGTATACCTATGAAGTATATCCACAACACTTGCTGATGTGCGCATCACACCTTCCTCTTGGGGTTCCCAACGGACGTGTCAACTACACGCATCACTCCTCCATGATGTTCCGGACACCATTACTTGGAAGTTCACAAATGATGGAAAATATTCCGCCTCCTCGGCCTACAAGATGCAATTCGAAGGTGTCGAGGGTACTCCTCGGTAATGCCCTCCGATTGGGGCTTAGGGTTGATGGAATCCTGCAAGCTGATACGAGACCACAGACAAGCGGGGAGAGCGATTTACCCAGGTTCGGGGCCCTCGATGAGGTAAAACCCTTACGTCCTGCCTGTCTGATCTTGATTATGATAATAATGGGTTACAATGGGGTGCCGAAAGGTTCGGCTGAGATCTCGTCGAGAGGCTAAGTGCTGCGGCAACCTAGCTCTAGACTTCTGGTGGCTAAGATTGATTGTGTCCCTCGGCAGCCCCTCTCCTGGTCTTTATATAGGTGGCCAGGTCTCAAGAGGTCTAACCGAGTACGACTAGTTTTACAATAGTTCTAACTCTAAACTTTCCTTGTTCGGCTCCTTCCTTGTCTTGCCCGCCAAGGAATCTTCTGCTGCGACATCCAAGTGGCCCATCTTGCCATCGAATACCTTCATGGGCCTCCAGTTAGATCGTATAGGGTAGGGCAATGTCGGTTACCCGAAGGGTAATGCCCATGTCAGTAGCCCCCGAGTGTCTAGTCGAAGATAGTTCGGGTAGAGACTAAAGCATGCCTCCACCTAATGTTCTTCTCCTTGATTTCTCTTGCCCACCTTGTATCTACGTCATCTTCTTCTATCGGGTGCTCGTTCAGCGCTCCCGATGGGAGTAGCCCCCGCGTCTAGGTACGGATGCTTGCAATCCATGCGTAGACTCATGTTGTACCACTCGAATGTTTTTCCCTACCGAAGTTTTTCTGTAGATCTTCATGGGCCATTGATACGTCTCCGACGTATCGATAATTTCTTATGTTCTATGCCATATTATTGATGATACCTACATGTTTTATGCACACTTTATGTCATATTCATGCATTTTCTGGAACTAACCTATTAACAAGATGCCGAAGTGCCAGTTCTCGTTTTCTGCTGTTTTTGGTTTCAGAAATCCTAGTAACGAAATATTCTCGGAATTGGACGAAACGAAGACCCAGGGGCCTATTTTTCCACGGAGCTTCCAGAAGACCGAAGAACATACGAAGTGGGGCCACGAGGTGGCGACACCACAAGGCAGCGCGGCCTAGGGGGGCCCGCGCCGCCCTATGGTGTGGCCCCCCGTCGGGCCCCGACTCGCCCTTCCGCCTACTTAAAGCCTCCGTCGCGAAACCCCCGATGCGAAAAACCACGATACGGAAAACCTTACCGAGACGCCGCCGCCGCCGATCCCATCTCGGGGGATTCGGGAGATCTCCTCCGCACCCCGCCGGAGAGGGGATTCATCTCCCGGAGGACTCTACACCGCCATGGTCGCCTCCGGAGTGATGAGTGAGTAGTTCACCCCTGGACTATGGGTCCATAGCAGTAGCTAGATGGTTGTCTTCTCCTCATTGTGCTTCATTGTTGGATCTTGTGAGCTGCCTAACATGATCAAGATCATCTATCCGTAATACTCTATGTTGTGTTTGTCGGGATCCGATGGATAGAGAATACCATGTCATGTTAATTATCAAGTTATTACATATGTGTTGTTTATGATCTTGCATGCTCTCCGTTACTAGTAGAGGCTCTGGCCAAGTTTTTGCTTTTAACTTCAAGAGGGAGTATTTATGCTCGATAGTGGGTTCATGCCTGCATTGACACCGGGACGATGGACGAGAAAGTTCTAAGGTTGTGTTGTGCTCGTTGCCACTAGGGATAAAACATTGGCGCTATGTCCGAGGATGTAGTTGTTGATTACATTACGCACCATACTTAATGCAATTGTCCGTTGTTAGCAACTTAATACCGGAGGGGTTCGGACGATAACCTCGAAGGTGGACTTTTTAGGCATAGATGCAGTTGGATGGCGGTCTATGTACTTTTTCGTAATGCCCAATTAAATCTCACTATACTTATCATGTCATGTATGTGCATTGTTATGCCCTCTCTATTTGTCAATTGCCCGACTGTAATTTGTTCACCCAACATGCTTTTATCTTATGGGAGAGACACCTCTAGTGAACTGTGGACCCCGGTCCATTCTTTAATACTCGAAATACAAATCTGTCGCAATACTTGTTTTTACCGTTTTCTCTGCAAACAATCATCTTCCACACAATACGGTTAATCCTTTGTTACGGCAAGCTGGTGAGATTGACAACCTCACCGTTTCGTTGGGGCAAAGTACTTTGGTTGTGTTGTGCGGGTTCCACGTTGGCGCCGGAATCTCCGGTGTTGCGCCGCACTAAATCCCGCCGCCATCAACCTTCAACGTGCTTCTTGGCTCCTCCTGGTTCGATAAACCTTGGTTTCTTTCTCGAGGGAAAACTTGCTGCCGTGCGCATCATACCTTCCTCTTGGGGTTGCCCAACGAACGTGTGAAATACACGCCATCAAGCATATTTTCTGGCGCCGTTGCCGGGGAGATCAAGACACGCTGCAAGGGGAGTCTCCACTTCTCAATCTCTTTACTTTGTTTTTGTCTTGCTTTATTTTATTTATTACTTTGTTTGCTGCACTTATATCAAAACACAAAAAAATTAGTTGCTAGCTTTACTTTATTTACTGTCTTGTTTGCTATATCAAAAACACAAAAAAATTAGTTTACTTGCATTTACTTTACTTGATTCATCATGTTTCCTTTTAATTTTACCACAAAGAACATACCGGTAGGACAAGGGTCTATAATTGGGAGGAACAATATAGAAGAATTTTTCACCCATGTTAGTACCGGTAGAAGATTTTGAAGATAGACACTTGGTAGAACTTGCTCCTACCTATAAAATTGCTGCTGCTGCTTTAGTTCGCTTGTTGGAAACTAAATTTGTTAATCTCAATCCTATAATCCAACACATGTTTCTTACACTTGGTGATATGGAAGAGGGGGAAAAGAAAGATTTTGTTTTAGAAACCCTTCTTAGAGAATTTGGTGGTCTAGCAAGAGAGGCTAGAAAGGTCTTCGCTAAATTTAATATGCTTGGTTCTCATACTAATTTTGTTGGTCTCCTTGAAAAAATGGATATGGATAGGATAAGGTACACTAATAATGCTAATGATGGTGGGGAGATCAAAGCACCAATACCATGTAAACTCCTAGCTATGAATGATGCACTAGAAAATAACTATGCTTGGCTTGTTCCCGAAAATTTGTTTGATGAGAGTAGCAAGCCCAAGACTAATGAAAAGGGAGACGCTGAAACTTATGTATCTAATATACTATGCATGGTTGAGAAAACTCCAAACCCCGCTGTAGGTGCACCACCCTTCGATGTTACTTGAGATACACTTTCCGCGCCTAGCTGAAAGGCGTTAAAGAAAAGCGCTTATGGGAGACAACCCATGTTTTTACTCCAGTATTTTTGTTTTATATTTGTGTCTTGGAAGTTGTTTACTACTGTAGCAACCTCTCCTTATCTTAGTTTTATGTTTTGTTGTGCCAAGTAAAGTCTTTGATAGAAAAGTAGGTACTAGATTTGGATTACTGCGCAGTTCCAGATTTCTTTGCTGTCACGAATCTGGGTCTATCTCCTCGTAGGTAGCTCAGAAAATCAAGCCAATTTACGAGCATGATCCTCGGATATGTACGCAACTTTCATTCAATTTTAGCATTTTCGTTTGAGCAAGTCTGGTGGCCTAATAAAATCCATCTTTACGGACTGTTCTGTTTTGACAGATTCTGTCTTTTATTTCGCATTGCCTCTTTTGCTATGTTGGATGAATTTCTTTGATCCACTAATGTCCAAGTAGCTTTATGCAATGTCCAGAAGTGTTAAGAATGATTGTGTCACCTCTGAACATGTGAATTTTTATTATGCACTAACCCTCTAATGAGTTGTTTCGAGTTTGGTGTGGAGGAAGTTTTCAAGGATCAAGAGAGGAGTATGATGCAATATGATCAAGGAGAGTGAAAGCTCTAAGCTTGAGGATGCCCCGGTGGTTCACCCCTGCATATTCTAAGAAGACTCAAGCGTCTAAGCTTGGGGATGCCCAAGGCATCCCCTTCTTCATCGACAACATTATCAGGTTCCTCCCCCGAAACTATATTTTTATTCCGTCACATCTTATGCACTTTGCTTGGAGCGTCAGTTTGTTTTTGTTTTTGTTTTGTTTGAATAAAATGGATCCTAGCATTCACTTTGTGGGATAGAGACACGCTCCGCTGTAGCATATGGACAAATATGTCCTTAGGCTCTACTCATAGTATTCATGGCGAAGTTTCATCTTCGTTAAATTGTTATATGGTTGGAATTGGAAAATGCTACATGTAGTAAATTGCTATAATGTCTTGGATAATTTGATACTTGGCAATTGTTGTGCTCATGTTTAAGCTCTTGCATCATATACTTTGCACCCATTAATGAAGAAATACTTAGAGCTTGCTAATTTGGTTTGCATATTTGGTTTCTCTAGAGTCTAGATAACATCTAGTATTGAGTTTTGAACAACAAGGAAGATAGTATGGAGTCTTATAATGTTTACCATATGTCTTTTATGTGAGTTTTGCTGTACCGTTCATCCTTGTGTTTGTTTCAAATAACCTTGCTAGCCTAAACCTTGTATCGAGAGGGAATACTTCTCATGCATCCAAAATCCTTGAGCCAACCACTATGCCATTTGTGTCCACCATACCTACCTACTACATGGTATTTATCCGCCATTCCAAAGTAAATTGCTTGAGTGCTACCTTTAAAATTCCATCATCCACCTTTGCAATATATAGCTCATGGGACAAATAGCTTAAAAACTATTGTGGTATTGAATATGTACTTATGCATTTTATCTCTTATTAAGTTGCTTGTTGAGCGATAACCATGTTTCTGGGACGCCATCAACTATTCTTTGTTGAATATCATGTGAGTTGCTATGCATGTCCGTCTTGTCTGAAGCAAGAGAGATCTACCACCTTCATGGTTGGAGCATGCATATTGTTAGAGAAGAACTTTGGGCCGCTAACTAAAGCCATGAATTATGGTGGAAGTTTCAGTTTGGACATATATCCTCAATCTCATATGAGAATAATAATTGTTGCCACATGCTTATGCATTAAAGAGGAGTCCATTATCTGTTGTCCATGTTGTCCCGGTATGGATGTCTAAGTTGAGAATAATCAAAAGCGAGAAATCCAAAATGCGAGCTTTCTCCTTAGACCTTTGTACAGGCGGCATGGAGGTACCCCATTGTGACACTTGGTCAAAACATGTGCATTGCAAAGATCCGGTAGTCCAAGTTAATTAGGACAAGGTGCGGGTACTATTAGTATACTATGCATGAGACTTGCAACTTGTAAGATATAGTGTACATAACTCATATGCTTTATTACTACCGTTGACAAAATTGTTTCATGTTTTCAAAATAAAAGCTCTAGCACAAATATAGCAATCGATGCTTTCCTCTTTGAAGGACCATTCTTTTACTTTTATGTTGAGTCAGTTCACCTATCTCTCTCCACCTCAAGAAGCAAACACTTGTGTGAACTGTGCATTGATTATTACATATTTGCATATTGTACTTGTTATATTACTCTATGTTGACAATTATCCATGAGATATACATGTTACAAGTTGAAAGCAACCGCTGAAACTTAATCTTCCTTTGTGTTGCTTCAATACCTTTACTTTGATTTATTGCTTTATGAGTTAACTCTTATGCAAGACTTATTAATACTTGTCTTGAAGTACTATTCATGAAAAGTCTTTGCTTTATGATTCACTTGTTTACTCATGTCATTACCATTGTTTTGATCGCTGCATCCACTACATATGTTTACAAATAGTATGATCAAGGTTATGATGGCATATCACTTCAGAAATTATCTTTGTTATCGTTTTACTCGCTCGGGACGAGCAGTAACTAAGCTTGGGGATGCTTGATACGTCTCCGACGTATCGATAATTTCTTATGTTCTATGCCATATTATTGATGATACCTACATGTTTTATGCACACTTTATGTCATATTCGTGCATTTTCTCGGAACTAACCTATTAACAAGATGCCGAAGTGCCGCTCCTCGTTTTCCGCTGTTTTTGGTTTCGAAATCGTAGTAACGAAATATTCTCGGAATTGGACGAAACGAAGACCCAGGGGCCTATTTTTCCACGGAGCTTCCGAAGACCGAAGAACATACGAAGTGGGGCCACGAGGTGGCGACACCACAAGGCGGCGCGGCCTAGGGGGCCCGCGCCGCCCTATGGTGTGGCCCCTCGTCGGGCCGCCGACTCGCCCTTCCGCCTACTTAAAGCCTCCGTCGCGAAACCCCCGATGCGAAAAACCACGATACGGAAAAACTTACCGAGACGCCGCCGCCGCCGATCCCATCTCGGGGGATTCCGGAGATCTCCTCCGCACCCCGCCGGAGAGGGGATTCATCTCCCGGAGGACTCTACACCGCCATGGTCGCCTCCGGAGTGATGAGTGAGTAGTTCACCCCTCGGACTATGGGTCCATAGCAGTAGCTAGATGGTTGTCTTCTCCTCATTGTGCTTCATTGTTGGATCTTGTGAGCTGCCTAACATGATCAAGATCATCTATCCGTAATACTCTATGTTGTGTTTGTCGGGATCCGATGGATAGAGAATACCATGTCATGTTAATTATCAAGTTATTACATATGTGTTGTTTATGATCTTGCATGCTCTCCGTTACTAGTAGAGGCTCGGCCAAGTTTTTGCTTTTAACTTCAAGAGGGAGTATTTATGCTCGATAGTGGGTTCATGCCCGCATTGACACCCGGGACAAGTGACGTAAAGTTCTAAGGTTGTGTTGTGCTCGTTGCCACTAGGGATAAAACATTGGCGCTATGTCCGAGGATGTAGTTGTTGATTACATTACGCACCATACTTAATGCAATTGTCCGTTGTTAGCAACTTAATACCGGAGGGGGTTCGGACGATAACCTCGAAGGTGGACTTTTTAGGCATAGATGCAGCTTGGATGGCGGTCTATGTACTTTGTCGTAATGCCCAATTAAATCTCACTATACTTATCATGTCATGTATGTGCATTGTTATGCCCTCTCTATTTGTCAATTGCCCGACCGTAATTTGTTCACCCAACATGCTTTTATCTTATGGGAGAGACACCTCTAGTGAACCGTGGACCCCGGTCCATTCTTTAATACCGAAATACAAATCTGCCGCAATACTTGTTTTTACTCGTTTTCTCTCGCAAACAATCATCTTCCACACAATACGGTTAATCCTTTGTTACAGCAAGCCGGTGAGATTGACAACCTCACTGTTTCGTTGGGGCAAAGTACTTTGGTTGTGTTGTGCAGGTTCCACGTTGGCGCCGAATCTCTGGTGTTGCGCCGCACTAAATCCCGCCGCCATCAACCTTCAACGTGCTTCTTGGCTCCTCCTGGTTCGATAAACCTTGGTTTCTTTCTGAGGGAAAACTTGCTGCTGTGCGCATCATACCTTCCTCTTGGGGTTGCCCAACGAACGTGTGAAATACACGCCATCAGCCATCCACGCGTAAGGGATAATGAGTAACGTGCCCAACTTTTGCTGGTTAACAGCCGATGGCAAAACAACGTTACCCTACACAGAATCAAGTCCCCGGCCATGATCCTGGAGTGCAAAAAAGTTCTATCGGGTGCGCGTCCAGCGCTCCCGATGGGAGTAGCCCCCGAGTCTGGACGCGGGCGCTTGCAACTGGGTGCAGACTCTAGTTGAACATTTCATCCTTTTCTTCAGACGCTTCTTCATATGAATACCTTCGAGTCTTCTTTTTATCGGGTGCGCGTCCAGCGCTCCCGATGGGAGTAGCCCCCGAGTCTAGGTGTGGATGCTCTCAATCCGTACATAGACTCAAGTTCATCATCCGATACCTTTTCACATTTCTTCGAATACTTCGAGCGTTCCTTACGACGTCATGGATGACGTTATTGACACTTTGATTTTGACTGACAAGACGCGACCCGCTGGGCCCATTCTTTGTCTGTTTGGACCTATTTTTAAGCAATATCCGCCCTTCTCGTACAGTTACCAAGGCACCTCCTCGATTTCCGCAATCATCAATGGAAAAAAGGCCCCCTTAATGAACTGGTAGCAACGACACGTGCCCACGCAATCCTCAAGTTCTCCCTTTCTTAAAACCATCAAAGGACAAAATCTTTTTGGTTTCCTCCCATATTCACCATAGCATCTTCCCTCGTCCTTCTTCTTCTCTCTCTTTCGCAACCGCTGCGCTGCCACCACCGCTTTTCGGACCTTCCCCGCATCTCGCAATGGTGAAGAAGAAAAACCTCGCTGCCGCCGCCAGTTCCACGAGTGGTGGCGCCGCCGCCAAAGCCTCCTCGAATCTTCCGAAGAGGAGCACTCCAGATGCTCCTCCCCCAGCTCCGGCGCCGCCAGCGCCGCCAAGCTCAATAGCTAAACCTGGAGATTGGCTAGCGTCCTCCATCATGAAGCGTGATGAGAAGAGGGCCTGAAGCCTCGGGTTAATCTCCTCCGACGAGGGGAATGTGATTCTTCCAGGTGCGATTTCTCGGCCCGATCCCCCTGCTGGTTTTACCGTGATGTTCCTGTCGTTCTTGTATCGGGGTCTCTCGCTTCCTGCCCACGAATTCCTTCATCGTCTTCTCGCGGACTTACGAAATCCAACCGTGGCAACTCACCCCTAACTCAATCCTTCACGTTGCTCGTGTTCATCACCGCCCGCGAGGCGTTCTTGTGAATTGAGCCTCACTTCGGGTTGTGGAAAAAGATCTTCTTCGTAAAGAGATACAACAGTAGTAATGGATCTTTTGTCATCGGAGGAGTGGGGTTTGTTGTCCGTTCAGAGGTTAACTATTTCAGTTTCCCAATGAGATAATTCGTGCAAGGATGGAGACTGAAATGGTTTTATGTCAAGGATTCCTCAACAACCGAGTCCCAGCTTCCTTGCTTTGCCGACGTCCTTGAAGCCAAGCCTAGGCATTCTTGGAAGAACATTCTCTCTCCCGACGAAAGTACAACAGCCGATGAGTTATTTTCCAAATTCCTTCGGATCAAAGAAGCCGATGGTCAAACTATGATCGGCACAGAGGTGGCAGCGGTGTTCTTGAAACGTCGAGTCCAACCAGTCATGGCCAGAGTTCGTCCGATGTGGTTGTATTCGGGTCCAAAGGATGAAACCAGGATAAATATTCCTGAACTATCGGAAAAGGAGCTGCTTGATGAAGTTCGTCGCCTTACTCTCTTTAGTCAAGAAGACTCGATCCCATTGATATCTTCTTATTCTCCTCTTGATGCTGATCATCCACCGTCAGAGGTAATTTCACTTCTCATACTCTTATTACTTTGTTCCACTTAGTCGACATAATTACTATTGTTCTTATTTGTTCTTTTCTTCGACAGATCCCCATAGTTTCTAGAAACCTGCATGATCCGCCAAACGATACTTCTGAGGGAAGAGGCTCCTCAGTCCCTGTTGATTTTCATACTGCCGAGTATACAGCCCGCAGAGCGAACACGATGATCCGATAGATTCCGAAGCTGCCCACACCGATCTTCCTTCCTCAGCCAATGATGCTTGCGACACAGAGGGATCAATGCGTGATGATGACGCTGATCGTGATACCTTGGTTAATGCAGCTGTGGAGGAGACCAGAGCTTCACCCGTGAAGAGATCAACCGGCGGCTTTGCCGATGAAGATGATCTCTTCGATATATAAGCGCCTTTTTCCCTGAATTCATATTGTGCCTTTTATTACTCGCATTTCTTTCATAATTCTTATCGGCCATTTCCTTTCGCAGTGACGAAGGTTTCATTGAACCTCCGTCTAAGAAAGCCAAATCTGGCACTGCTCCACTGGACGTCACGGCTTCCGAAGCTTCGGCTCCTAAGGCGGCCCCCGCGGCCCAGGTATCGACTGCTTCCTCCCTCTCTAGGGGGAAAGATGTTCCTTCAGCTGCTGCCGCCACGATCCCTCCTTCAGAAAAACCTGTAAGTCTTTTTCGATTACAACGCGAATTTCCTGGAGCGTGCCTTGTTTAACGATTCTTTGTCAAACATCTACTTTCCATCTTTCCTTAAGGACCTGCGGGGAGTTATATCTTCTTTGGAGGCCTTCGCCTCCCAATTTACTTCCCTGGAGGCAGACAAGGTTCGGCTGCAGAAGGAAGTTAAATCTTCTTCCTCAAAGTTGGACGGCGCAGTCAAAATAGCCGCCGCAGCTCGCCAAGAGGTCGACTCCCTGAAGGAGGAACTGGACAAGCTGAAGGAGAAGCTGAAATAAGAGGAAGCGTCTAGGCTGGCCGCCGAGGCTCGGGCGACTGAAAATAATGAACTCCTTCGTCAGTCTTCGTTGGCTTTGCTTGGTAATCTCTTTTATGCTTCTCTGTCGATTATTGCACTTATGATTTCGATTCTTTGTCAGTAATTCATTTTGTTTCATTCTCTTGAAGAGGCCGCCGACATTCCTGCCAATGCTTTGGACAAGATTCCAAACAACTCTCCGGCAAACGGTGTGTCGATGACTCTCGCCTCCCACCAGCTTACACGGGAGCTTCTTGAAAAGGGGAAAGGTGCCATGGCGCGGATGCACTCGATGATCTTCCCCAAGATCAGTCAAGACAAGACTCTAGGGCAGCTGATCGACGCCTTCGCAGTCGACCAAAAGGAGGTTATCGAGGTATTCAAACGCACTTCGCGTACCTATGGTGTCCTCCAAGCCTTCCAACTTATGATGGGTCATGGCTTCAAGGCCGATATCGAAGAGATGTCTAAGGAGCTGCCGAAAGAGCAAGATGGGCGGTTCGTTGATTTAAGCGTCTTCAAAACATCAGCCCTTAAGTGTGCACGCCAGCTCCTTGAGCTGGTTTCATCAAGGAAGACGTCGGCTGGCCCCAGTTTATCGACTCAGACCCAAGCCCTTTGATTTTTGTAACAAACTTCTCTTTGAGCTGATGTGGAACAATGTTCTGTCGCAAAACTTATGTTTGTAATAAACTCTGTGCTAGCAATGTTGCTAGTACAGCCTTGTTATGATATTTTCACTTGCACTTCTCCCGATGGGAGTACCTTCTGATGCTGATGCGAAGCGATCCGTCATGCTTTTGACGATTTTCCTTGCAGGTATTCCCAGTGCATGCATTTGTTGACGATTCTTCGGGTGCTCTTTCTGAAGATGATCGAATCCAACGTATGAAGGATCGGATCACGCAGTTGGAAAAGGATCTGCGCAGCACCTATGCCTTGGCTGCTATTATCAAGAAGAAGGGCGAGATTGCAGCCGACGTAGAGCGCTATGCTCTTACCGAACCGCATAAAGCCACCGAAAGTTTAAACCGTAAGTTCCCCGGTCCTTGTGCTCATTACTCTTTGTCAAAAACGCATTGCCCGATCTTCCGTTGATTCCTTTGCTAGTCATAGCTCCGAACCGTGCTCGAAGAGAACAAGCGGATTCACGAGCGTGTGAACGCATTGACCCAGCTGTCGTCAGCCGAAGAGATTTTCTCGGAGGGAACACTCGAAGGCTTCTAGCTGTCGCACAATTTCAGGATCGGGTCCAGCAGGTCCACCATTTCTTCGACAAGTGCTACAAAGCCCTGAGGGTAATTTGGAGGACGATGTTCCCCTTAAACGCGGTCCCTCCTACGCTGCTGACTCTGATGTCTGAGTTTGGGAATACCAAGAAGATTCGAGACCTGGTGCGAGCTCAGGTTTTTGCAGGGGCTCGATTTACACTTGCCCTTGTCCTTGCACGTTATCCTTCGGCAAATCTGCTGAGTATCGCCAACGCGGTCCGTGACTTGGAGACGCTGTACCCGAAGGTGGTGTTGCCCGCCAATATAATTGTCGACAAGCTTGAAAAGGACTCGAAGGTTCCTGAAGAAAGAGAAACTCCGCAAGAGTAGTTCAGGGTTAGGTCTTTATTGTAAATAGGTGATTTAGCTACTTCATCCAATCGTTTGGATTGCATAGTTGAAACTTTCTGTTCGGTAGATACATGTATATGCATTGTTACCGTGTTGATGCCGTTGGCAAATTTTGGAGGAGCAAATCTTAATTGCCCTTTTTATATTTATATGTATTCGTTGTTCAGCAAATTATTTGAGTGATCAGCTCGTGTTGCAGGTCTTGCTAAACCCGTTGTATGTGCAACTTTGCTTTCAACCGATGTATGTTTTGACAGTAGCTCCCGAATAAATCGGGAGCACTAACTCTGCCGATGAGCCCGTTGTTCTTTGATATTTCCATAAGTAAAATATCGAACGTGGGTTGTATTATTTGTATTTCCAAACTCTTGCTATTTTCGGCACTCGTAGAGGCATCTATAGCAGAGGGAAAGGTTTGCACCCTTGTTTATTTTGCATCTTTTAGCACTCTGATGTCTACGGGTGCTTCTATTCTTGTAGACAGTGTTGAGCCTCCAAGAGCAGAGGTTTGTAGAACAGCAGCAAGTTTCCCTTAAGTGGATCACCCAAGGTTTATCGAACTCGTGGAGGAAGAGGTCAAAGATATCCCTCTCAAGCAACCCCGCAATCACGATACAAGAAGTCTCTTGTGTCCCCAACACACCTAATACACTTGTCAGATGTATAGGTGCACTAGTTCGGCGAAGAGATAGTGAAATACAAGTAGTATGGATGTATATGAGTGGTAATAGCAATCTGAATAAAATATGGCAGCGAGTAAACATGCAACAGAACAGTAAATAAACAGAGATTCGATGTTTGGAAACAAGGCCTAGGGATCATACTTTCACTAGTGGACACTCTCAACATAGATCACATAATAAAACCACTCTACACTCTTTTGTTGGATGATGAACACCACTAATTGCGTAGGGCTACAAGAGCACCTCAATGCCGGAGTTAACAAGCTCCACAACATTCGATATTCATATTTAAATAACCTTAGAGTGCATGATAGACCAACGCAATTACACCAAGTACTAACATAGCATGCACACTGTCACTGTCACCGTCACACTATGAAGGGGGAATAGATCACATCAATACTATCATAGCAATAATTAACTTCATAATCTACAAGAGATTACAATCATAACCTACGCCAAGTACTACATGATGCACACACTGTCACCATTACACCATGGAGGAGGAATAGACTACTTTAATAACATCACTAGAGTAACACATAGATGAATAGTGATACAAAACTCATGTGAATCTCAATCATGTAAGGCATCTCATGAGATCATTGTATTGAATTACATAGAAGATAGATTAACCACATAGCTACCGGTACAGCCCTTAGCCTCGAGGGAGAACTACTCCTCCTCATGGGAGACAACAGCGTTGATGAAGATGGCGGTGGTGTCGATGGAGATGCCTTCCGGGGGCACTTCCCCGTCTCGGCGGCGTGCCAGAACAGAGACTTCTGTCCCCCAGATCTTGGCTTCGCGATGGCGGCGGCTCTGGAGGGTTTCTCGTACCGTGGCTTTTCCGTCTCGAAGATTTAGGTCAGGAAGCTTTATATAGGCGAAGAGGCGGAGACGGAGGGGCTACGGAGCCGCCACACAACAGGGGGGCGCGGGCCCTAGCCTGTCCGCGCCAGCGCCTTGCGTGGGCCCCCTGTGGCCCTCCTCTGGTGGCTCTCGGGTGTTCTGGAAGCTTCGTGGATTTCTAAGATGCTGGGCGTTGATTTTGTCCGATTCCGAGAATATTTCCTTACTAGGATTTCTGAAACCAAAAACAGCAGAAAACAACAACTGGCCCTTCGGCATCTCGTCAATAGGTTAGTTCCGTAAAATGCATAAAACGACATATAATGTGTATAAAACATGTGAGTATCATCAATAAAGTAGCATGGAACACAAGAAATTATAGATACGTTTGAGACGTATCAAGCATCCCCAAGCTTAGTTCCTACTCGTCCTCGAGTAGGTAAACGATAACAAAGATAATTTCTGAAGTGACATGCTATCATAATCTTGACCATACTATTGTAAGCATATGAGATGAATGCAGCGATTCAAAGCAATGATGAAGATAATGAGTAAACAAATGAATCATATAGCAAAGACTTTTCATGAATAATACTTTCAAGACAAGCATCAATAAGACTTGCATAAGAGTTACTCATAAAGCAATAAATTCTTAGTAGAGGCATTGAAGCAACACAAAGGATGATTAAGTTTCAGCAATTGCTTTCAACTTGTAACATGTATATCTCATGGATAGTTGTCAACATAAAGCAATATAACAAGTGCAATAGGTAAACATGTAAGAATCAATGCACACAGCTGACACAAGTGTTTGCTTCTGGGATAGAAAGGATAGGCAAACTGACTCAACAATAAAGTAGAAGATAGGCCCTTCGCAGAGGGAAGCATTGATTACTATATTTGTGCTAGAGCTTTTCATTTTGAAAACAAGAAACAATTTTGTCAACGGAAGTAATAAAGCATATGTGTTATGTATAAGATGTCCTATAAGTTGCAAGCCTCATGCATAGTATACCAATAGTGCTCGCACCTTGTCCTAATTAGCTTGGATTAACACGGATTATCATTGCATAGCATATGTTTCAACCAAGTGTCACAAAGGGGTACCTCTATGCCGCCTGTACAAAGGTCTAAGGAGAAAGCTCGCATTGGATTTCTCGCTTTTGATTATTCTCAACTTAGACATCCATATCGGGACAACATAGACAACAGATAATGGACTCCTCTTTAATGCATAGCATTCAACAACAGTTAATATTCTCATAAGAGATTGAGGATTAATTGTCCAAACTGAAACTTCCACCATGAATCATGGCTTTAGTTAGCGGTCCAATGTTCTTCTCTAACAGTATGCATACTCAAACCTTTTGATCATGAAAATCTCCCTTACTTCAGACAAGACGAACATGCATAGCAACTCACATGATATTCAACAAAGGTAAAAGTTGATGGCGTCCCGTAAACATGGTTACCGCTCAACAAGCAACTTATAAGAAATAAGATACATAGCTACATATTCTTCACCACAATAGTTTTTAAGCTATTTGTCCCATGAGCTATATATTGCAAAGACAAAGAATAGAAATTTTAAAGGTAGCACTCAAGTAATTTACTTTGGAATGGCGAAGAAATACCATGTAGTAGGTAGGTATGGTGGACACAAATGGCATGGTTATTGGCTCAAGGATTTGAATGCACGAGAAGAATTCCTCTCAACACAAGGCTAGGCTAGCAAGGATGTTTGAAGCAAACTCAAGTATAAAAGGTGCAGCAAAGCTCACATATGAACATATTGTAACTATTATAAGACTTATATTGTCTCCTTGTTGTTCAAACACCTCAACTAGAAAATATCTAGACTCTAGAGATCAATCATGCAAACCAAATTTTAACAAGCTCTATGTAGTTATTCATTAATGGGTACAAGGTACATGATGCAAGAGCTTAAACATGATCTATATGAGCACAAAAATTGCCCAGTATCTAATTATTCAAGACATTATACCAATTACCACATGCAGCATTTTCCGTTTCCAACCATATAACAATGAACGAAGCAGTTTCAACCTTCGCCATGAACACGAAAAGTAAAGCTAAGAACACATGTGTTCATATGAACCAGCGGAGCGTGTCTCTCTCCCACACAAGCATGAATTTATTCAGAGAATGAAGATAACAAAACGAAAATAAAAGCACACAGACGCTCCAAGTAAAGTACATAAGATGTGACCGAATAAAAATATAGTTTCAAGAGAAGAAACCTGATAATTTGTCGATGAAGAAGGGGATGCCTTGGGCATCCCCAAGCTTAGATGCTTGAGTCTTCTTAAAATATGCAGGGATGAACCACGGGGGCATCCCCAAGCTTAGACTTTTCACTCTTCTTGATCATATTGTATCATCCTCCTCTCTTGACCCTTGAAAACTTCCTCCACACCAAACTCGAAACAAACTCATTAGAGGGTTAGTGCATAATTAAAAATTCACATATTCAGAGGTGACACAATCATTCTTAAAACTTCTGGACATTGCTCAAAGCTACTGGAAGGTAATGAAACAAATAAATCCATCCAACACAGCAAAAGAGGCAATGCGAAATCAAAGGCAGAATCTGTCAAAACAGAACAGTCCGTAAAGACGAATTTTAAAGAGGCACCAGACTTGCTCAGATGAAAATGCCCAAATTGAATGAAAGTTGCGTACATATCTGAGGATCACGCACGTAAATTGGCAGATTTTTCTGAGTTACCTACAGAGAATCATACCCAAATTCGTGACAGCAAGAAATCTGTTTCTGCGCAGTAATCCAAATCTAGTATTGACTTTACTATCAAAGACTTTACTTGGCACAACAAATGCAATAAAATAAGATAAGAAGAGGTTGCTACAGTAGTAACAACTTCCAAAACACAACAAAACAGTAGCAAAATAAACACATGGGTTATCTCCCAAGGAGTGCTTTCTTTATAGCCATTAAGATGGGCTCAGCAATTTTAATGATGCACTCGCAAGACATAAGAGTTGAAGCAAAAGAGAGCATCAAAAAACAAGTTCAAAACACATTTAAGTATAACCCACTTCCTATGCAGAGGAATCTTGTACACAAATGAATTTATGAAGAACAAAGTGACAAGCATAGGAAGATAAAACACGAGTAACTTCAAGATTCTCAACATAGAGAGGGGAAACTTAATATTATTAAGATGCATATAACCATGTTTCCCTCTCTCGTAATAACTTTTAGTAGCATCATTGATGAAATCCACAATATAACCATCACTTAAAACATTCTTATCATTAATTTTGGCGTAAAAAGAGTTCTTCTCATTAATAGTAATTGGAGCAAGATTATTATCAAGAATTTGAACATGGTAAACAAGTTGCATATTAAGGGAATTGTTTTTAGCAATCCAATCATAACTATGAAAAATTTCATAAGGATAGTTATAACCTATATCATAGCATTCTTTATAATAATCATCAAAGATTGGAGGCATAGTGTCATCATAAGAAATAGAATAGTTATCTTTCACAGTATGTTCATCTGTGACCATACCATCGTTGTTACTAGAAGGAGAGGTATCAAACATATAATGATCAGTAGCAAAAGGATTTTCAAACACCCCATCCCCAAGCTTAGAGATTTCTATATCATTATGGGAGGAAGCATGGATAGTACTGATACTATGACAATTATTAACATCATCATTTTCAGAATTAGTTTCCCAGAGATTTCCAATATCAAAAGTAGTGTGCTCTTTCAAATCATGATCACTAATGTAGGTAAAGGGCATAGGAAGATCATTGTACTCAGATTCATTATCATAATAATCATTAGGAGCAACATACTTACGGTTACCTAGCGTTATCTCATACACGCGGGGATATGCCGTTACCTCTTTCTCTTTATTCCCCTTCTTCTTCTTCTTCTTCTTCTTTTTCGTTCCCTTCTTCTTCTTCTTCTTTTCTTTCTCCTCGTTCCCTTCTCTAGCGGGGAGAGGCTTGATAAAGGGCTCCTCCACATAGCCTGATCTGTTTTCAGAAACAATAGAAGAAACTTGGGAGGATTCCTCCTTTTCATTAATAAGTTCAAAACACACAGAGGTCCTATCATATTTTGGCAAAGTGTCATCCTCTAAAATATTTTCTATGTAAGTATTTGTATGGCAATTATTAATGCAATAAGAAAAACACCCACGCAGGACATCATCAATATCAAGATCACTCATATGTAACAAAGAGATTTTTCTTGATAACTCTTCACACCACAAAAATAAAGTAAGTTCATCATGCCGATTAAGAGTAATTTCATCATTACAATACAAATTTGCAGCACTCATGGGGTGCGAATCATAATTGGAGGAGCATTGAAAATTAAAATGACCCACTTCATGGCAAAGTTCACAAATAAAAGGATAGCAGGCACACACTTTTTTACCAAGATCATCTAGAGCCCTAGACCACTTTCTAGTTTTTTCATTAATATGATGGATACAATATTCATCTTCGATTTGATTAATTCCACAAGGTCTATGCATTCCACAAAAATTAACGTGCTTATAGGAAACATCATTCTTAGGAGTTTGAACATGCTTATTGCAATCATTAACAATAATTTCATCCTTCATGCAAGCATCTTTAAAAGGTTCATGATACTTATCAAAATTCTTCTTAGGCAATTCAAAATGAGAGGCAAAAGCTTTATAAAGATTTGCAACAACTTGAGAGTCAAGACCATAAGTAGCACTCATATTTCGAATTTTATCGGTATCCATAAAAGTTTCAATGCATTCATAATCATAGTTTATACCGACTCTTTACCTTTGTTGTTCTCCCATCCTTCGTTGTTCTCCCGAATCCGATCAAGAAGGTCCCTTTTAAACTCTTCTTCATTGCGTGTAAATGATCCGAGAACAAGTAGTATCCAAGCAAGGTTTTATCCTGAAAACAAAGTCTTGCATAGAAATTATCAATGATGATATTACCAGGAAGCTCATGATTGGGGCATTTGAGCATTAAAGACTTCAATCTCCCCCATGCTTGGGCAATACTCTCTCCATCATGAGGCTAGAAATTATATATGAGGTTCCGGTCTTTGTGGATTTCACTTGGAGGATAGAATTTGGAGTAAAATAAAGGCACAATATCCTTCCAATCAAGAGAATGCCCATCCTTCAGCAGTTTGTACCAATGCGCCGCTTTCCGTACAGCGACATAGAGAATAGTTTCTTTTTCACTTCGTCCATAGAGATACTCGCACACTTGAATAACCCGCATAATTCATGCAAAAGCAAGAAATGATCTCTAGGATGGACAGTTCCATTCCCTTCATAGCGGTTATCCATAACACGTTCAATAATTTTCATAGGTATTTTATACGGAATACTTTCAGCAGGTGAATTTAAAATATCAGAAGCATCATTAGAGTTATCGCATATGGGAGATAAAGCATTATCAGAGCAAAATATTTCTTCCAAAGCTGAGGAGCAAAAAAGATTGTTTTTATGTAAACTAGCTTCCCCAAGCATAGACTTTTCCATAGCATTAGCAGTAATTGCATTCATACTAATAACATTGCTACTATCGTGCAGATAAGGTTCCATAGGTTTTTTAATTTTCGCATCAAACAATTCATATCTTAACTCAGAAATAGATTAAAAAGCTCATTGTTGTCCATTATGCCTAACTAGTGTAAACAAGAAACAAAAAGATGCAATTGCAGGATCTAAAGGAAATAGCTTCGAGCACACACACAACGGCAACAGAAAAGTACTTAGTTACTTGGAACCGGAGTATGAGTGCCTTTTACCTTTCCTCCCCGGCAACGGCGCCGTTAAAAGTGCTTGATGTCTACGGGTGCTTCTATTCTTGTAGACAAGTGTTGGGCCTCCAAGAGCAGAGGTTTGTAGAACAAGCAGCAAGTTTCCCTTAAGTGGATCACCCAAGGTTTATCGAACTCGTGGAGGAAGAGGTCAAAGATATCCCTCTCAAGCAACCCCGCAATCACGATACAAGAAGTCTCGTGTCTCCCCAACACACCTAATACACTTGTCGGATGTATAGGTGCACTAGTTCGGCGAAGAGATAGTGAAATACAAGTAGTATGGATGTATATGAGTGGTAATAGCAATCTGAATAAAATATGGCAGCGAGTAAACATGCAACAGTAACGAAGAATAAACGGAGATTCGATGTTTGGAAACAAGGCCTAGGGACCATACTTTCACTAGTGGACACTCTCAACATAGATCACATAATAAAACCACTCTACACTCTTTTGTTGGATGATGAACACCACTAATTGCGTAGGGCTACAAGAGCACCTCAATGCCGGAGTTAACAAGCTCCACAACATTCGATATTCATATTTAAATAACCTTAGAGTGCATGATAGACCAACGCAATTACACCAAGTACTAACATAGCATGCACACTGTCACCGTCACACTATGAAGGAGGAATAGATCACATCAATACTATCATAGAAATAATTAACTTCATAATCTACAAGAGATTACAATCATAACCTACGCCAAGTACTACATGATGCACACACTGTCAGCATTACACCATGGAGGATGAATAGACTACTTTAATAACATCACTAGAGTAACACATAGATGAATAGTGATACAAAACTCATGTGAATCTCAATCATGTAAGGCAGCTCATGAGATCATTGTATTGAAGTACATAGGAGAGAGATTAACCACATAGCTACCGGTACAGCCCTTAGCCTCGAGGGAGAACTACTCCCTCCTCATGGGAGACAGCAGCGTTGATGAAGATGGCGGTGGTGTCGATGGAGATGCCTTCCGGGGGCACTTCCCCGTCCCGGCGGCGTGCCGGAACAGAGACTTCTGTCCCCCAGATCTTGGCTTCGCGATGGTGGCGGCTCTGGAAGGTTTCTCGTACCGTGGCTTTTCCGTCTCGAAGATTTAGGTCAGGGAGCTTTATATAGGCGAAGAGGCGGAGTCGGAGGGGCTACGGAGCCGCCACACAACAGGGGGGCGTGGGCCCTAGCCTGGCCGTGCCAGCCCCTTGTGTGGGCCCCCTGTGGCCCTCCTCTGGTGGCTCTCGGGTGTTCTGGAAGCTTCGTGGATTTCCAAGATGCTGGGCGTTGATTTCGTCCGATTCCGAGAATATTTCCTTACTAGGATTTCTGAAACCAAAAACAGCAGAAAACAGCAATTAGCCCTTCGGCATCTCGTCAATAGGTTAGTTCCGGAAAATGCATAATAACGACATATAATGTGTATAAAACATGTGAGTATCATCAATAAAGTAGCATGGAACATAAGAAATTATAGATACGTTTGAGACGTATCACACTCGTAGAGGCTTTTCTTTTGGAGCACGATCTTTTGCCGCGTACTACGTTGCACCGTCGTTCACCAGGGGGTGTAGGCAAGGTTCACGGTGATGCGGCTTAGATGCTCTGAATTACTGCAATGCTTATCAAGAGATCGAAACTTAAGTTCTCATTAATAAGGTAAGTACGGGACTAAAGGGCGAAAGAAGGAGAGCCCTGTTGAAAATAAAGGAAAAAACTGAATGCTATTCATCTACTTTTAAGCAAGGAAAGGGTTCTTCTTATCTTCCGGCTTGTCCACCACGTTAGTGGTTTTGAGGCTTCATTGATTTCACTAGGTTTCTCGATGGCGATTGCTAGTGTCTTGCTTTCTCCTATGACTGCTGTGTCATCAACTGCCGAAGCTTTTGTTGCCGATACTTCTGGGGCAAGGTCGGCTGGCTACTGCTTCGTTTCCCTGTCGCGCTTTTCTTCCTTATTGTCGCGTGGCGATGGCTTGGAACGGAGATCGGTGACTTCCTGTTTGAACCCGAACTTTGCAGCAATCCTATGAAAGTCTCGATCACAGTTGTCTGAGCGTGAAAAACTTCCATAGACTGTGATATTTGTCCCGTTGCTCCCAGGCATTTTCAGCTTGAGGTATGCGTAATGCGGTACAACCATGAACTTGGCATAAGCTGGTCTTCCGAGTATAGCGTGGTACTGTGATTCCCAGTTCACGACTTCAAACTCGATCTTCTCCTTCCTGAAGTTGTCGGGTTTGCCGAAGACGACGTTCAGGTAAACTTTGCCAAGAGAGTACGCCGGCGAAGTAGGGAGAATCCCATGGAAACAGTTGTCAGAATCCTCTAGCATTTTCATGGTGATTCCCATACTTTTGATTGTGTCGACGAATATCAGATTTAGTCCGCTTCCACCATCCATGAAGACTTTACTCATCTTGAACCCCCCTACTTGCGCCTCAACTACTAAGCCAGCGTGTCCTGGCTTTGGTATGGTCATCGGGTGATCTGCTCGGCTGAACGTAATATTCTGAGACGACCACTCGACATACTCAGGAATGTTTTCCATGATATTTTCTGCCAGATTGATTTCTCGGGTGAGCTTCTTCATTTCTCTTCTTGAGACACCCGTTTTGTGGATCATGCTCATCTGCCCACGCGGTGGTGGAAACGCATCGTTGGGTTGTTGGGGCTGCGCCTGCTGGACCTGGTGCTGCGGTGGGGGTGGTGGTGGTGGTGGTTGCTGCGGCTGCTGCTGCATAAGTTCCTGCATTTCAATGAACTGTCTACAATCTCTGAGCAGGTGGCTTGACTTTGTTTTGTTGTCCTTGAAGTCGATGTACGAGTGCAGGTAGCAAGGAGCGTTTATCTGTTCGGTGTAGGGCAACTTGGCAGTCCTCTGCGGTCGTGGTTTGTAGTTACCACGGTTTCTAGAGTTGGTCCGATTGCCGTCCTGCCGATCGTCTCGTTTGTCGTCATACTGATCATCCTGCCGATCAGAGTATCCTGCGGCTACCAGATTACTGTCGTCGTAACTGCGGTTTTTCATTTTCTTATGGCGATCCCTTCGTCCACCCGAGTCGTGCTTCGGCTGGTCATCGTCTTCGTCATCACTGCGCTGTCGCGGCTTCCGTACGTTGTCCTCGCCATCAGCCCAGCTGTTGGCGATTTCCATTAACTTGGTTATTGTTTTGGTTTCTTGCGCCCGAGTTCCTCTATGTAGCTTTCACGTCGGATGCCATCGCTGAAGGCGTCGATTGCTCTGTCGACAGAAACATCTTCGGCGGCGTTTAAGAGCTTGGTGAATCAACCGATGTATGCGCGCATCGATTCCTTCTGCTTCTGCTGGCAATGCCGTAATTCCTCAATCCCGACGGGCCTTTTGTATGTTGCTTGGAAATTGACGACGAAAGCGTCTACCAAATCGTCCCATGACTTGATGGAACCCTTCGGCAGGCCTCTTAATCAAGCTCGTGCTGAATCCTTCTGGTAAAGCTGCAAGCATTGCATTGCTGCTATCTGATTTCCTTTGTGCAGAATCACGGTCTGCAAATAGTCGTCTATCCAGGACCTTGGCTCCTGCTGTCCATCGTATTTGGCGGCGTCAGTAGGGGTAGGTTTGAACTTTCTGGGTGGCATCGCCTCGCGGATTTTGTAGCTTAGACAATCGGCCCCCCTTAGCTCGCCGTCGTATTCCTGGCTGTCATCCGAAGAGTCAGTGTCATATTCCTCCCTAGCTGCGCGTCGTCGCCTTGCTTTGTCGATTCTGCTCTGGGTGATTTCGTCTCGAGCATCTCTCGTATGATGCTTTGAACCGCTGGCCTGTAACGTGGTCTTTTCCTTCCGCGGGGCCAGGTTGTCTCCCAATATTGCGAGACTTTCTAAGGCACCTCGGAGAGCTTGGGCCATAGAACCTTCAGGGCGCTGATTGATAAGGTACGCCGCAAGATTGGCGGTCGCTCCTGCAACGGTTTTTGGCCGCGGCATGCCCGCGGTGTCCGTGGTCATAAAAGACTTGGTCAGATTTGACGTTATTTCTCTGGCGTCATCCTCCGAGAGCCTGGATAACCTTGATCGATACTTGCCTGCTCCTTGAGTGCTTCGAGAGGCACTTCCTCGCGAGCCTCTCCGTCGCTCACCGGATTGGTCCGCGGCGGATAGGCGTCTCTCGAGGGTGGCTTGCTCTTTCGATAGGCGCTCCCGGTTTTTCTCCAATATAGAGCGATAAGCGTTGAGAGTTCCAACCGAGGTTCCTGCGGGGAGCGGTGTGTTGTTAAGCACGGCTGCCTTGGCTTCTGCCCACTCCTCCTCTGCGATAGTGTAATCGCTATTGTTGTTACTGGCGCTGTTTGCAAAACTTGCTCGTCTGCTGGAGCGGGGGGGTGTGATCTCCGTCTCCCCTGTTCCTTGTGTTTCCCGTGTTATTGGCGACATAAACCTGGTGGTGTGTCGTTCTTCGGGTGGTGCCTTGGACGATTCTATCGACACTGTCCTCTCCCGAGGAGTACTGGGCATTGCAGATGAATGGCGTGTCGCTTGATCCTAGCCCGTGCCTGGTATCGCAGTTCAAGCAGTAGTACGAGGTTATCTCCGAAGATGTGGAGCCGTCAGATCCAACCGACATAGGAGACGTCGAACAAGGAGTCGACGGCGCGGGCGAGTTCGTTGAGTCCGTCAGACCAGCCGACAGGTCGAGTGATGATGACGCGTTTGGACCTGTCGAACTGGAGGCGAGTGGTTCTAGCAGCCGAAGGACGCCTTCCGAGTTGACGTTGTAGTGGACGCTGCCGAAGGTCATCTCCATGTTTCCTTGTAGATCAGAAAAGGTCGAGCGAGACGAGTCGCTGTGCGGGGTGAATTCATACGAACTGAATCGAATCGGGCTTCCCGGAATTGGTGATGACGGTGTCGATGAAGCTGTCGGTGACATGACTAGATCTGCCGACGACCGATCTTGTGCCGACAGGGTTCCCACAGACGGCGCCAATTGTCGAGGGTACTCCTCGGCAATGCCCTCCGATTGGGGCTTAGGGTTGATGGAATCCTGCAAGCTGATACGAGACATCGGTTCACAGACAAGCGGGGAGAGCGATTTACCTAGGTTCGGGGCCCTCGATGAGGTAAAACCCTTACGTCCTGCCTGTCTGATCTTGATTATGATAATAATCGGTTACAATGGGGTGCCGAAAGGTTCGGCTGAGATCTCGTCGAGAGGCTAAGTGCTGCGGCAACCTAGCTCTAGACTTCTGGTGGCTAAGATTGATTGTGTCCCTCGGCAGCCCCTCTCCTGGTCTTTATATAGGTGGCCAGGTCTCAAGAGGTCTAACTGAGTACGACTAGTTTTACAATAGTTCTAACTCTAAACTTTCCTTGTTCGGCTCCTTACTTGTCTTGCCCGCCAAGGAATCTTCTGTTGCGACATCCAAGTGGCCCATCTTGCCATCGAATACCTTCATGGGCCTCCAGTTAGATCGTATAGGGTAGGGCAATGTCGGTTACCCGAAGGGTAATGCCCATGTCAGAAGGCCTAGTTTCAACATCCCTAAACTCCACGGTTTGAAAAGTTTGGTCGCCTCCAAAATGCAAATTCTTCGCTTGGTTGATTATGTAAAATAGAGTATGGACGGCGGATAGGCTTCAACGTAGAGGTTGGGAAAATTGTGGAAAGTGTCCTCTATGCAACCAAGTTCAAGAGACGGCGGACCACCTCGTGTATAAATTTCGCTTTACCTTGCGAGTTTGGAAAGAGATTCTAGCTTGGTGTGGTATTCATGATAGACCCCCGGAGTCATGGATCAATGAGCCTAACATCGATATGTGGTGGACAAATATTGCTTTAGGAAGAGGTCAACATAGGAAAGCTTTGACATCCTTGCTTATGCTCATCTCTTCGGAAGTTTGGAAGGAGCGAAACGCTAGAGTCTTCCACCACCACCATTCCGCAACAAATGCTATCATCGTCAAGATCAAAGATGAGGCTCGGGCTTGGTGCTTGGCCGGTGCTAAGGAACTGTGCAATGAAATACCGGGAGAGTAGGATTTTGATAAAGTCCTAGGCATGTCCTAGGCATTATTATAAAACTCTAAACTTCTTCTCTATTAATGAAAATGGCAAATATTTTTCCTTCGTTTAAAAAAAATGCCAGCGGTCACTCGGTCATCAAAGAAGCAGAATTACCTGATTTAGTATAGACACCTCATCATTCAACTATTGGATATACGATTGGCCAAAATATTTTATCAAAAAAGAAAGGGCGACCCTAGGCGTTGGCCGGCCGACAGGACAACCCAAAATCAGTTGTATTTCCTCCGTCGGATCAAGATCCAACGTCTGAAATCAGCCTAAGCATGCTTTTACATTCTCCACCTCTGTTTCTATGAAAATCAACCCGCAGTGCGAGTTTCTCTACTGAAACGAAAGGGTATATCGCTTAGGTTCTGAACTTTCCCATATTTACAATAAATATGCCACCGCAATCATTTACGCGTAAAGTAGAGAGTAATACAATAAAAAATTATTACCATGTGTACAAAAATATATATACTATTACAACAAAAGTATCGCAAAATTTAACAAAAAATAAAATTACAATAAAATGGTGAAACCAACATTTTTTGCTGCAAATTAATTTACAACAAATTCGCCAATGAATTCACCAATAACATACACTATTGCAACAAAAAAATTAATTTTCTATACATTAAATTACAACAAAAATCACTAACTATTTTTACAAAAGTCACAAACGATTACAACAAAATATTCACTTGAATATTAGCAACAAGAAATCTAACAAAAATGTTGTTTGTTTACAACAATAATCAACAACAAAATCCAACAAAAATATTATCTATTTATTACAATAGTTCAACAAAATTTTAGCTAATCCGTGCACTAGCTGCTGATAGAATGTGCATGTACATCCAAACGCGCGACATGCTGCTCCAGAAGACCATCGTGGATGCTGCCGGGGTTGGCTGCCCCCTCTGCGACGCCACCCTCGAGACCGCCAGCCACATGGTGCTCCACTGCCCCGTTGCTGCCCGCTTTTGGGCGACGATCGGCGTCGATGTGCCGCACAATGCTCACGTCATGGACCTCCATCTCTTGCCCATGCCGCCGTCGATCGCCATAGAGACGGCGCCAGCCTTTGCCCTGCTCTGTTGCTGGCAACTCTGGAAGCAGCGGAACGCCGCCGTGTTTAGGGGGGCGGCACCTTCCTCTTCTCCTTAAGCTGTGCCGGGATGATGCGGCCGTGTGGCGTGGACGGTTCCCTGCTCCACAACGCCCCAGGGTTGATGCCTGGCATGTGTGCCTAGGCGGTGCCTAAGAACTCCCCCCTCTCCTAATGTAACTCTCTCCTTCTGGCTCTCTATCTCTTTGATGTAAACTACCTGGGGTCTGCCCCTTTTTTCAATATATTCAGGTGGGGAACCTCTCCCCCGGTGAACATTCGAAAAAAATGGAGAAAAATACTCGTACACGGACGAAGTGCATGCATGTGTTAATCCAGCCTCTGGGGTCGGTTGGAGGTTTTGTGCATCACGTGGGTGGCGCCCGCGTGGGAGGAGGCCGGGCCCACGACCAATTTTTCTGCTACAATTGGCCAACTAAAATCAAGCATTTTCCAAAAAGTAAGTCTCAAGGTCATCTTCAGCGGGAAACCCAAATCTATCTCAAATGTCCGTGTGTTCAGTTGGGTAAAAACAGCACTCAACGTACTGACCCAAACTAAAAACGGATGGATTGGATCTCGCCTGGCCAAGTTTGGTTGGGTAAAAACAACACTCAACTCCTCTGCCCCCTCTGTGGTGCTTTTCGCCATGGATACCTCCACCACTCCATGCCGGATTGGATCTCGCCTGGCCAAGTTTCGCCGTCGCCCTCGCCTGGAGGCCCTCGATGTTGCCGCCTCCTTTTTTTTATCCCTACTGGAAGTTGTCGGAGCCCAAATGGCCATGGTGCCGCCGGACTTGACGCCGACGATCCCACCACGGCCGAGCCACGCCCGTGACGCCCTAGCCGTGCCTCGCGGTGGCCTTGCCTCGGCGCTCTGCGCCGCCCTAGCCGTGCCTCGCGGTGGCCTCGCCTCGCCATGCGGTGGCCTCGCCGCGTTCCTGGACGTGCCTTGTGGGGGGCTCACCGCGCCGCCGTAGTCGTGCCTCTCGGTGGCCGCACCTCGCCACGCGAGCACGTCGGCCGCGAGCACGGGCATGAGCGCGTCGACCGCAAGTCGCCACCCTCGTCGTCGGCCACCTCCATCTGGCCGCGCCTCGCCACACAGTCGGCCACGCACGCGCCTCGCCACGACGCCGACGGAGCAGCTCACCCAATTTGGATCATGGCTGCGTGTTGGGAATAAAAATAGGGGCGGGACGTCCACTGGACGACTTAAACGAATAAAATACCCCATTTATTTAGGTCTTAGGTTTTAGCGTTGGAGATGCCCTAATATCTCGCCGTGACTAAGAGCAGGTACAATAAGGCTGACTCAGCAGGCTATAAGAATTAAAATAATATTGTTTTGCTTAGGTGGATGAGAGAGAAGTGGAGAGAGAAGAGAGATGGTCTCTCATGCAAGAGCCAGCTCTTGCACGTGCTCCTAGGCATTTTATGAGTATGTGTGGTGGGTCTTTTACACATAAAGTTATCAATCCTTAAAGCCAACTATTGTACAAGTTAGCTATAAGTTGACTATAGCTAACCTTATAGCCAGCACTCGGCTGCACTATTGGAATTGCTGTAAAGCAAACAACGAGAGCTTATCGTCTAGTAAATGATGATAACTTTCTCAGAACTACATAAATGCTTTGAATCTTTTGGTTGAGAAAGGAAAAATGACGCACGGTAGTGGATGGACCCACGCCGGAAGAAACAAGACAACAATTCACAGTTTCACACATGGCCGGCCACACAAGTAGCACTCTGATGATATATATATGGTGCATTGCGTTTTTCCCCAGTGAATCGATTGTGAGCAGCACGTACATACAAGTGCAACCAATAGTGGTAGGTTGAGCATCTGAATAGCCATGAATCTAGAGCTAGCGCTCCTCCATGAATATGCATCTCCACAGGCTCTAGTGGTCGCCGTTGTCCTCGTCCTCGTCGCCACCGTGCACCTGGCGAGGTCAACGTCGCGAGCGGAGAGGCTGCGCAGGAAGCTCCCTTGCCCGCGGTTCACTCTGCCGGTCATCGGGCACCTCCACCTGATCGGCTCGCTCCCCCACGTCGGCCTCCGCGACCTCGCGAGGAAGCACGGCCCCGACGTGATGCTCCTCCGCCTGGGCGCCGTGCCCACACTGATCGTGTCGTCCCCTAGCGCCGCCAAGGCCGTCCTGCGCACCCACGATCACGTATTCGCGTCCCGGCCGGACACCGTGGTAGGCGACATCCTATTCGTCGGCTCCACCAACGTCGGCCACTCCCCGTACGGCGAGTACTGGCGGCAGGTCAGGAAGATCATCACCACCCACGTCCTCACCGCCAAGAAGATCCGCGCCAACCTCCCCTACCGTGAGCAGGAGGCGCGGCTTGCCCTGGCCAGTGTAAGGGAGGCGGCGGCGGCGGGCACGGCGGTGGATCTCACCCACCTCTTCAGCCACTTCGCGCACGATATGGTGTCCCAGGCGGTGGCGGGTAGGATCCCTAGGGAGGATCGTTGGGGCAAGCTGTTCCACGACCTGTTTGTGGGAAACGGGCAGCTCCTTGGTGGATTTAACCTGGATGACTGTTTCCCGAGCTTGGCAAGGCTGGGCATCGGGTCCGCCAACATCGCCAAGCAGAGGAAAAGATGGGACGATCTGCTGGACGAGGTCATCGACAGGCACACAAGCACACCCATGGAGAAAGGTGACGAGCCGGACTTCATCGACGTCATGCTATCCGTCCAAGATGAGTACAAGCTAACCAGAAACAACATCAAGTCAATACTCATGGTATGTACATACATAGAGTTTCATTTTTCTACCAACATATATATATCTTTGGCATGTTTTTATTCGACTTTTACCAGCACTCACATATATATATGTGTATACTTCCTAGGACATGTTTCAAGCCGGGACGGACACAACATTCATTTGGCTAGACTATGCCATGGCCGAGCTGGCCCGGGCACCTCAAGTAATGGCCAAGCTGCAAGCCGAGGTGAGAAGGTGCGGCACAACCAACCAATTGCTCACACAGGAAGACCTGAGCGGCATGAGCTACCTCAAGGCCGTGATGAAGGAGACGATGCGGCTGCACCCACCAGGGCCTCTCCTGCTACCCCACGCATCCATCGCCGACTGCGAAGTAGAGGGCTATGTCGTCCCCGCCGGGACGCGGGTAATCATCAACGTGTGGGCTATAGGCAGGCACGCCAGCAGCTGGGAGAGAGCGGAGGAGTTCGTGCCTGAGCGTTTCTTGGAAGGATCCGTGGATGCCAATTCAGACTTCTACGGCAACGACTTCCGTTTGCTGCCGTTCGGGTCTGGACGAAGGATGTGCCCAGGTATAAACTTCGCCACGCTCACCTTCGAGATCATCCTGGCCAATCTCATATACCACTTCGACTGGGAGCTGCCGGAAGGGTCGCAAGGCGTAGATATGACGGAGGCGTTCGGGATGGATGTGCACCGGAAGGAGAACCTCCTCCTTGTCCCACGCGTCGCTAAAATGGTTTAGATATATTCTACTGACGTCTAAGTGCTACTCCGCATTTTGAAACTTTGTATTGCTGCAACCATTTTCCAATTCTTTTACTATGAAATTATTAAATAAAGCGCTAAGTGTGATCGATGGAAATAACCAAACTATGTCCGTTTCCTATTTGAGAACGGTTGGTTCTTTCCTGTTCAAAGTCTAGTCGTGCATGTCTAGGCTTAGTAATTTTGAGTCGGTTTGTTACCTGTCCAGCAGCTGCTCTGCTGCTATAAATTAGAGTCTTCTCTATAAATAAAGGGCGTGGCTAGCTCTAAATCTCAGCACATTGTGTTGTATCATACTACTACCTCCATCCCAAGGCTTAAGGCTTTTTTTTCAAAAAATCAAACGAAGTAAAGTTTGACCAAACTTTTAGAAGAATTTATGAACAAATATGATATTTTGTAGGTACCATATGAAAATATATTTCATTATCTATCTAATGATATTGATTTTGTACTTTTCATGTTAATGATTTTTAATAAAAACTTAGTCAAACTTATCATAGTTTGACTTTCTTAAAAAAAATATAGGCCTTAAGTCTTGGGATGAAGGTAGTACTATCTTTTATCGTACTACGTACTAACATTAAACTCTCTAGACACGACTAGGGAGCACTCGGGTGCTGGTTAATCCAACCCTGCCTCACCTAGAAACAGAAAGTTTAAACCCTTGTGATTCTGTTTAAGAAAAGCCATCATGATCAGAGACCACTCTGCGGAACCGCGACTACACACTCATTTGTGCTTTGTGTGTCAAAGCCTTCGTTGCACTATATGCCACTACGGTACAAAGCACAACTCCGCTAAAACAAGCCCGTGTGCCATCATCGCACTTATAGCCTCCAAAAAGAGCATAAAAACGGGATGAATCCCAAAAGCAACAAACTACCATATCTTGATAAGTGCTACCTAGATCAGGATAAGACTTCAATACTAGTTTCCCGATTTTTCTTTAAAAAGAACATAGAAGCAATAATCTATATATTTATTATATACTAAAAGCAATATAAGATTGAAAAATAAGCCGGACAAGGTGTTTCTGCATCCGGTGCATATGCACTCTTTATTTGAAACATATTTTAAACATATTTTAATATGTTAAAAGAATACAAAAAAATCTTGTGTATATCTTAACATGTTACATGTTACATGGTCACAAAGTTCTTTCAGCAAAAACCAACATGTTTCTTGAGACATGTTTTTTTCTTTTTTACAGTGAGCACAAAGTTTTACGGTTTTATTTGCAAATTTATGTGCACATTTAGAATATATCCCTCTATCAATGAATTTTTTCCTAGATTTGTTAACGTTTTAATATATGTTTTATTCATATCAGGTGCATGCACCCGCGATCAGTTTTGCATTCCGAAAGAAGCCACCATATTTATCCACACAAGCTTAAAATGTATACTTCATCGACCTTAACTTTAACAGTTGAGATCATTCTGGCCAACCTCATATACCACTTCAACTAGGAGCTGCCGGAAGGGTCGCCAGGAAATTGATGGTATCCGATCTAACGTAAGTTTGGCAACTGAAACAATTTACAGAGAAAACCCTGTAGCATTGCTAAATTGCACCGATGTATGTTGTACCACAGTATCCATTTGCTCAGCTATCTTGTGGACGCCGATAGGCCGCCACCGCTGCCTGCTCGCGGAGACCGCCTCACCGTGGTGCCGGTGTGCTTGCGCCACTATGTTGCTGCTCCCCTCCCTCTTTCTATCAAGGTAACCGTGAAGCTTTCTACTTTCAGAAAGATTGGGAAATTTTGGAAGAAGAGAAGAGAGGATCTGGAGGGAGAAAGATGGGAAATTCTGAGATCCCAATCCCAATAATATTTTGAGCTTCTTTCCCATCAGGAATCCTCGATCCTAGCAATTTGCAGCAAGAAAAATTAGAGAGCCTCCGCCTGGAACAGAGGGCGAGAGACGAGTAGTCCATGGAGAGAGACACGACCAGGTTTGTGGAGGACACTTCGTTTGAGAGCATCTTCAGCCGCGTCCCCCAAATCGTTCCCCAAACCGCGCCGGATTGAGCGTTTGGGGGACGTGTTTCGTTCATGCCGCGTTTGGGGGACGTCGCTCCCCAGTCGCACAAAATTTCGCAAATTTTAAACTTAACTAGATTCGATTAGATTCGTCCAAACTTACATAGATTCGAACGAAATTTGACTAACTTTAAAACTAAACCTAATCTAGAACCACTTGCGGCGGCCGGAGGCGTCGTAGTACTGCTGGAAGTTGTACATCTCGTCGGTGACGACCTCCTGCTTGACGCGCTCGTCGACGGGCTCGTCCACGGGCTCGTCCTTCACCAAGCCGCTTGGTCCTGCCTCGCCGTCGTCGGTGAGGTCCACCAGCGGCTTGCCGGAGTCTCGGATGGACATGGCGATCGCCGCGTCCAGGTCGCCCCTCCAGGCGTCCTTGTCGTCCATGGACGCCAAGAACGCCGCCCGCAGCCCCGGGCGGTCCTCGGGGTCGTCGCTGCCGGCGATGAGCCGCTGCTGCCGCTCGTACTCCGCCGGCAGCGCCGCTCGCGACGCTTCCTCCGGCTCCTCCTTCACCTCCGGCTTCGGGAGGAGGGCGCCGCCGCGCCTCCCTTGCTGCCGCCGGCTGCCGCTGCCGCCACGCCTCGTGTTGACGGGCGTCGCCGGCTCCTCCTTCACCTCCCGTTTGGGAACGGTGTACGGCGCCGATCGGTAAGACGAGGACGGCGTCGATCGCGCCGGTCCCGAGGAAGAAGAGTGCGAGGAGGACGAGTACGTCGTCCTCCTCGGCTGCCATTGAGGAGACGGCGGCGGCGACGACGGCATCTCCGGCCTTGGAGCGCCGTTGCGGATGCCGCGGATGACGTTGTCGAGGGTGCGCCCCGGAACGCCCCAGAACAGGGCGCGGCCGTCCTTGTTCCAGCTATTGGGGCCGCCGATGAGGTTGTCGGTGCTGCGCATCTCGATGTCGTACTTCGCCTTGAAGTACGTCGTCCACCGAGCGTCGTTGTTGTCGACCGCCCACGTCGGATCCAACCGCTCCGGGCGGTGAGTTGAGCCCCACGGGCCTTGACGGCGTCCCACCATTGCTCCGTGCGCGGCTCGGCGGCGGCGGAATGCCAATGCCGTTCACGGCCATCTTCCGGCCGCCGCCGCTGGCAGCCGCATGTCCGGCGGGACTGGATACCGGGCGTGGTACAGCGCCCACGCCTCCGCCACGGTGAGGCTGCCGCGGCCGAAGCCGTTCGCCGCGGCGATCTTGCGGGAGGACGAGCTCGACATTTTTTGAGCGGCGAGGAGAGGATCCGGGAAGGGGAGGCGGCGGCGACGAGAAGGATTATGATGAGCGGCGATAACTGGAGGGCGTCTTAAAACAGCGGCGGCAGCGGGTGGTTGCACGCAATAACTCCGGCGCGGACGGCCACGCGGCCATGCACGACGAGACGCGTCCCTGCGTCGCCTGGGAAAACAGGGACCCCATTAACGTCGCTTGACCAAAGGTAGGCGACGGGGTTTTAGCCTTCCGTGCCGCTGACGCGTCGGGCCCGCGTCGGTTGGCCTCGCGTTTCGTTGTGTCCGGCGTCCCCGGAGCGTCCCCTGTGGGACGGGGACGGGCACGGGGCGCCGGACACCGTATCGGGCCGCGCCGGACAAAAATGGGCTTTGGGGGACGCGGCTGGAACGCTTTTTTTGTCCGGCGCGCCCCAAATCGCTTTGGGGACGGTTTGGGGGACGCGACTGGAGATGCTCTGATTCAGTAATATTACGGGGTCTATGGTGCAAATGTTTCAGCAGCCCATCTTCTAAGTGAATCATGTCCATTCCTTTTCCATCCAAGGACCCACAACTTATGGGTGAAGCTGGTGCATAGATTCATCAGTTTCACAGGATACGTTCTCCCGGTGTACTAATCCACGGCTCCGTCTGCCCTTAGTTATGCAGTTTAAACTGAGCTGATCGATCCAGTATGTGATGCGCTTGCGAAAACTGATCCATGCACACAAGTCTCTTTGCTTGATTAATTAAACGCACGTCTTCTCTTCTTGAAACTTGTTGCATCGATCAAGGCTTGCTGCTTGGGTTTTGGCTGACCACGGCAGGATTTCTTTGATTGAGCCCCATATTCTCTTGGCTATTTTATCGAGTCACGTGGGAGCCATAACTGCTCATGTATGGATCACAAAACGTGGCATCAGGCAGCTATTGCACTTGCATACATATGGCCCGCGATGTGACACATGCTGCCTTGTCGACTCATTTTTGTCTTCGGAACTTGATCCGGGGGTGCTGCGCAATGCATGTTGCTGCTTTTTTTTTTTTTTAGAGCAACCACATATTTCATTAATAGAAAATCAAGTTACATGAAGCAACACATGTGAAAACTAAAAGACAAACCGGGATAAAATGATTATCCTGAATTTGCAGATAAAATCCTAAAAGATTGAAAAATACAAAACGATCCCTAGGGTTTCCTGCAACCACCGTAGCCAGCGGCCGCCGTCCAATTCCAACGCCGCCGAGACGAACGCAAGAAGAGACGCCGAGCCTCCACCATTGCAAGATCCAAAAGAGCACCATCGCCAACGAGGCTTTGTGAGTCGATGAACAGGCCTCGCTGTAGCGGCCGAGGCACATGTCGGCCGTGGCACGTCGACCGGGGACGTCCCCGTGTCTGTCTTGAACCAAGATACGCCGCCTCCCATCGACGAAGTCGGAGAAGAACGGCATATCCACCACCTCCGGACCAACATATTCGTTCCAGAAGAACCACCTCGCCCCGGCCCTCAGCGCCGTCGTGGACAACGACAAACGCCAGTGACACGTCGAGAAACAGATCTCGCCAGATCTGAAGAACGGCGAGAAGACCAAGCTGCCGACCTGAAAGATCGACAAGCACACGTTGCCAACAACTCCGAGACGCCGCCGTGAAGGTCGCCGCCGGTGTGGGAGTGGAGTTGAGGCAGATTTATTTCCCGGGCGCCGCTCCCACCACCCCAACGACGCACCACAGCAGACAAGCCCAAACTACAAAACGGAGGAGAAACGAGGTCCCCTCCCCCTCCTGCCGCCGGAGCGGCAAGCGGAGGGAGAGGGGCCCAGAGCTCACGCCGGTGGAGATGGGATCTGGCTGCCGCCGCCTGGGAGAGAGGAGCGGGGACGAAACGTTTCCGATCGATATGCATGTTGCTGCTTTTGTTCGTGTACTTCCTTCGATCTTAAATAAGTGCAGGTTATGATATATATTTCAAGTTAAATTATATTAATTTTGATCAACTTTCTCTAAAAATAGCAATATTTATATTAGAGTAAAAAATAGTATCACTAGATTTATTTTGACATGTAGTTCAATAATATAATAATTTGATGTCATATATATTGCTATTTTTGTGTTGAGATTTGGTCAAATGTGAACAATATTTGACTTCTAAAAGAGGAAAACGTACACTTATTTGGAGAGAATACTTCCTCCGATCTGAATTGATCGACACGGGAAAGACCAACGCTAGGTACAGTTCCACGTCGGTTAATATGAGAGGAGGTAGTAGTTGTCTAGTTGACTTGTTCCCATCCTTTACATTTTTACGCGATGCGCACGGCCGAGCATAGCACGAACTCGACTGCATGGATCTGGGTGTGGATACCGATCTCATGTTGGCAATGGTCGGGACGCTACCTTGACGAAGCTTTCAATCGCACGGGTGTTTTCATTGAAGTAAGAGACTAGGCAAACTGAAGCCCAAATGGATCTGCGCAGCTCGCAGATGCAATCTTGAACCGAACATGGGAACAGATGGCGAACCAGACCCAGCGGAAGAAGACGACTATGCCAAATGCGATCTGGCCGCCGGTGACAATGAGAGATCTCGTCAAGCTTGGAGCCGTATAAATCATGGATCTGTTGAAATAATGGGCTAAATGTTTGGCCCATGAAGTATACATATTTTCTATAAATCTTAAAGTCCACATTTGTGTTAGCCTATGTGAGTTTGAGCCTAAGTTAATAGCAGCTCACAAGGGAGTGGCAAGAGGTGGAAAATCCAGTCCCACTAGAAAAGTTAGGAGAAAGTTAGACCACCTTATAAGGTGAGTTGTTCCACCACTACTAAGTGAGTAATAAGAGGAGTGGTATATGTGCGCTCCACCTCCTTGCTCGCTCGACTCGACTCGTCACAACGCCGCTCGTGTTGAGTGAATGAGCCTCGAGCTGAGACTTTTCTTTTTTCCAATTTAGGAAAACGAATACAATTCTAGACGGCTATCTGTAACCGAATTGAAATGTGCATCGTGGGCATGACCCACGTTGCGTAGGGTTTCCTCAGCCTATATAATCTCTTGACCGGCTGTCGCAGAAACACATTTGATACACGAGTTAGGGTTTTGCCACCTCTCTCTGCTTGCGCCGCCATCGTAGCCTACTCCATCCCGCTCGCTGGCGTGCACCTGTAAACGGGATAGCAGGTCTCCGGAACCGCTCGTCTTTGTGATCCTGTATGAGAGAGGGAGAATTAGGTTTTTGGGAAGCGCTCTGTGCGACTGCTCAAGCTCTTCATCACAGGTCGTCTTACGTCCAAGCCGGGCAGTGCTACCTACCGTCGTCTTCAACGCCGTCTACTACGACCCATCTTCACCAACGTTGCTGCTGCAACGCGACTGTTAAACCTCCATCACCTCCACCAGACCGGTACGTGGGACATATCTCGATCTTTTTAGTGATGGATGTTGTACCGTATGCTCTTCTATTTATGTTGACTGATGTATCTAGTATGTTCGAGTTTCACATGTTAGTAGTTGTTGTCGTCGTGCTTAATATTCTGGAATTAATCATAAAAATTGAACCTAATTATCCTACAATCCAAAAATCTAATTGTAGAAAATTTCCCGAGTTAACTATGGTTGGTTTTGCTGATGCGCTGAGGCCGGATAAGTTTACGGTGTGCACTTTAAGAGGTGGCAGATTATCATTGAGTCTTTATTGTGTCATCGTAGTACGCTTATATGACTTCAATAACCACAATTTGAAAAAACTTCCTTCTGTTGATGCAACAATTGTAGGAATGGTCAGCAAAATTCTCTATGCAATACTTGCATTCGAAAAACAATTACGCCGCTTTAAATAATTCAGAACTTCAACATGTCGCATATGTTCTTTTGGAATGAATTCTTGAAGAAACTTCAGCTCAATCTACTGATCATTCGCAACAATGTCAAAAAAATTATCTTTTGTAAGGGCAGCCTCAAGATTCTCACAAGAAGATTTCAAGCTATCATTATCCCATGACTGCAATTTTTCAGAGGTAAAGAAGAAACCAAAGATTTTCGGGTAGCCTTTATTGTTAAAATCTATCCCTGAGTGAGGAAATTGTTTGATTAACAAGCGGTATAAAATAGTTGACTCGAAATGATTCCTCCACAAACTCTGGAATATTTCTATCATCAGGGTTCTCGTCAAACTATTTCTTTCTTTTAATTTTCCACCTTTCAAGAAATTTTGCATCAATCACTAGTAGAAACTCGCTAATTAGAGACGGCTAGTTTAGCCGGTTTCTCCCAAGTTTTTTAAAACCCGATTCTGCTAGAATACCTTAGACGGTTGTTATTTCCTGACCGTCTCTAAGATATTTAGAGTCGGGTGTGAAAGCCAACCGCTTCTAAGAATGGCCAGTCTAGAGTCGGGTGCGGTCTATAACCGGCTCAACTATATCTCTTAGGTGGTTATGAATCACAGCCACCTTTAAGATTTGTTGTACTAAGACGGCCATCATTACAAACTGCCGCCTAGGTCAAATCTGAAAACAGCTCACTAGCCAGTTCGAGTGACCATACAACGCAGTTCTTTCTCCTCTGGATTTTTCTCTGGATTTCTCCAATCCTCTGTACATTTCTTCAAAAGTTGAGGTAGATTATGCTTCTGCATTTCATTCTATCTTGTTCGCTCCCTAGATTGATGTGATATTTGTTCCTCTCTAGATTTTTCCCCATTTCATTTAGGGTTTTCTAGTTCGTGTTTATCTGATTTTTCTCACGATGTTCTTCTGGTTCAACGTATTTTGTTGTATTTCGGTGATGGAGATCTTCCATCATCTAGAGGGAAACTGTCATCGTCAAAAAGGAAGGCAGATTCGTTCGCCATGGTCATGAACCACACACACTTCCGCAACATTGTGGTGAGTAATTTAATCATAACCAGTGCCCCAATTTCACTGGTACGTACGATATAGGTCTTATTTATTCTAATGACTTATCATAACCTAGTTCATCCAGTCGATGAACCCGATTTAGTGGATATGTTCATCAATTTGTGTCAGGTTATTGAAGTTATTCTTCAATTCGTCAGTCTATATGTATTTTAGTTTATTTAGCTCACTCGTAAGCTCCAAATGCTTATTATACCCTCACTGATTTAGGTTCATATATTACTACATTAAAATAAAATATGCTTCTTCATTTTAACTTGTTCGTTTTACAACTACAAATTTAGATATATTATTTCAATTCATTTAGCTTTGATACATTTGGCTTCAGTTTAATGTGCATATGAGTGTTAAATATACATAAACATAATCATCTTTTTGGCTTACGTTCTGAGAATGTTTCTTGTCACTTCAAGAAAAAACTTGACTACTTTGCCGATAGGGGGCTACCTTGTATGGCCACAAACCATATGTTTGAGGTTTTCCTGGTGAAAAGAGAAGATGCTACATAAGAGGCCTATTATGGAAGTCCTTATGTAGGTCACACAATATTTCTCTCCATGACGTTGTTGTTAGGAAATATGCTTGTTGTATTACCAGGGGCCAAAGGCCACAATATATAGTACATGTACAGGTGCAAATATGCAGGAAGCCCCCTAACATATGGGGAAACTACAATATACAGATATATACTCTAACACCCCCCCGCAAACTCATGGTGGATCCACAACACTGAGTTTGGAGAGTAAAAAGTCATGCTGCGCTCGAGTTTGTGTCTTTGTAAAGAAATCCGCCAACTGCAAATCTGAAGGCACATAATGAACCGCAACAACCTCATCCTGCACCTGAGCACGTGTATAAAAAGCATCAACACCAATATGCTTGGTCAGCTCATGCTTGACCGGATCACGTGCAATACCGATAGCACCTGTACTTGTCGGACAAGAGTGGAGTGGGTGTCGTAACAGAGACCCCAAAATCTGCAAGCAACCACCGTAACCAGGTCACCTCAGCAATCAACAAGGCCATAGCCCGCAGCTCAGCCTCAACACTCGAACGAGAAACCGCTACCTGTTTCTTCGTCTTCCAAGCAACAAGCGAACCACCAAGAAACACACAGTAAGCAGAAAGTGAACGACGATCCGTAGGATCACTCGCCCACGTAGCATCCGAGTAGCACTCGGAGCAGGAGAGAGCTAGAACGAGGAAAGAAAAGGCGACGAGTGATCGTGCCACGAAGGTAACGAAGAACACGGAGGAGATGACTGTAGTGAACAGTGGTAGGAGCTGAGACAAACCGACTCGGAATATGAACAGGATAAGAAATATCGGGACGAGTGACGACAAGATAAACAAGACTCCCAACAAGATGACGATAACGTGTGGGATCGGGAAGAGGATCACCATCGGTAGGACGAAGCTTAACATTAAGCTCCATAGGAGTATCAACCGTGCGCTCATCCCCAAGAGCAGCACGAGCAAGAAGATCCTGAATGTACTTCTCCCGAGAGATAGAAAAGCCATCGAAGTGGAGGAAACCTCAATCCCAAGAAAATAGCGAAGAGGACCAAGATCAGTCATGAGAAACCGATCACGAAGACGAGCCTTTACAAAGGCAATATACTCGGGATCATCACCGGTAATGATCATATCATCAACATAGAGAAGGAGAAGGGTGCGTCCACGAGGAGAAGTGTGAACGAAAAGTGCTGGATCATGAAGACTAGGAGAGAAACCAGCAGCAGTCACCACGAGAGGCAAAGCGCTCAAACCAGGCACGAGGGGCCTGTTTGAGACCATAGAGAGAACGTCGAAGACGACAAACCATCCCATCGGGAACGGAATACCCAGGAGGAGGCTGCATGTAAACCTCCTCACTCAACTCGCCATTAAGAAAAGCATTCGAACATCAAGCTGGGAGACGGACCAGCGGCGAACGGAGGCAACAGCAAGAAGGGTACGCACGGTAGTCATATGAGCCACAGGGGCAAAAGTCTCATCATAGTCACGGCCGTGCTCCTGCTGAAAACCACGAGCCACAAGACGCGCTTTATAGCGCTCAAGAGATCCATCAGAGCGAGTCTTAATTTTATAGACCCACTTACACGTGATGGGGCGAACACCAGAAGGGGGAGAAACAAGATCCCAAGTGCCAGTGCGCTCAAGCGCAGCGATCTCCTCAGCCATGGCAAGCTGCCATTCAGGATGACGCTCGGCATCCCGATAAGAAGTCGGCTCAGAAACGACAGAGAGACCATACTGACTAGGAGAGTAACGAACTGGAGCACGACGCTGACGAACAGGCCGAGAAGGGGGAAGGTCATCTGCAGAAGACAAGTCATCAGAAGAAGAGGAAGAAGGGACAGAATCGGAAGGAGCCGAAGCCGGAGAACGAGGAGTACTAGGTGGACTAGACGAACGAGAGGATGTCGTCGAAGGGGGCGCATCCGAAGTAGGAGGGAGGGGAGGAGGGACAGCAGGGGGTGCATCCGGAAAAAGAAGAAAAGAGATATCATCCACCGGGTAAGTACCCGAGGTGGGGCGAGGATAGAAGGGACGCGTCTCATCAAATGTGACGTCACGAGAGATGCGCATCCGACGACCAACGGGGTCCCAACAGCGATAGCCCTTATGCTCATCACTGTATCCGAGAAAAACACACTCAACAGACTAAGCGGTCAGTTTGGTGCGTTCGCGAGGAGGCAGAAGGACATAGCAGACGCAACCAAATGAACGGAGAGTCGAGTAGTCTGGAGAAACACCAGAGAGACGCTCGGGAGGAATGCCACCCTGTAGAGCAGCGGAAGGCTGAATGTTAATGAGGTGGGCCGACGTAGCGACAGCCTCAGCCCAGAAATGTGGCGGAAGAGAAGAGGCAATCATCATAGCACGGGTGGTCTCAAGAAGATGACGATGCTTACGCTCGGCGACGGCATTTTGAGCATGCGCGCCGGGACAAGAAAACTGAGCGAGGGTGCCCTCCTCAGCAAGGACACCACGAAGGTGCTGAGAGATATACTCACCAGCAGAATCAGCACGAAACACGCGAATGGGTGAGGAATACTGAGTGCGGACCATGGCCGCAAAACGCTGATAAATAGAGAGCACCTCACTGCGAGAGTGCATGAAAAACACCCAGGTGTACCGTGAAAAATCATCAATGAATAAGATATAGTATCGATGACCCCCTTTCGAAGCGAAGGGAGCCGGACCCCAAACATCTGAATGGACTAAATCGAACGGTCGCTGTGAGACAGACACACTAGTAGGATAGGGAAGCTGAATCTGTTTGCCTAACCTACAACCCTGACAGTGTAACGATCCATCTCCAGAGACAGACCCCAGAAGGCCACGATGAACCAAAGACGACAGGCGAGAGTCACAAAGGTGACCAAGACGATGATGCCACCGCTGAAAAGAGCCGGTGACGGAGGCAACAACCGGAGGAGAACCGGCGGATGAAGTGGCAGCGGAAGGAACACGAAGCCAGTCTAACTCCCAAAGCCCCGGAGACTGACGGCTACGAGGGCCAGCTCCAACCAGGGCCTGTGTGCGACGATCCTGAACCGCACAAGACTCAGCGTCAAGAATGACGCGACAACCAGAATCGGTGAGCTGGCTAGCAGAGAAAAGGTTCATCTGAAGGCGAGGAACATGAGAAACATCAGGGACAGAAAAAGAGGGGGTAGAAAGAGTGCCTGTACTAGAAACGGGAATAGAGGTACCATCAGCCGTGACAACACGGACAGGAGAAATAAGAGACCGAAGAGCAGACAGGATAGAAGACTCGGAGGTCATATGAAAGGAAGCTCCAGAATCCAGATACCATGGGGATGTACCGATCGTGTGGAAAGTGGTGGTCGCGCGAGTGCCGAAGAGCCGGTCACGGAACCAGCAGCGCCCGGCGAGGAAGAGTCCGGAGTAGCGAGCGGACCACGAAGACCCCCGAGAATGTCCCGATCGGAGAGTGCAACCGCGAGAAGATCCCGAAGAGCCAGCTCGCTGACGATCCTGGAACTGCTGACGTAAACTGGGATCCCGCCTCCAGCAGGTGGAGGAAGTGTGGCCAACCTTGCCACAGTAGGTGCAATGAGGACGAGTGCGGAGACTCGGACCGTGAGGCTGCTGATGTAAACTGGAATCCCAAGCATCAAGCAGGCGGTGAAGCTGCGCTATCTCATGCGCAGAGAGGGGCGCGACTGGAGAGGTCGACGTACAATCAGGTGCCGACGAGGAGCTATCACCCACACGCACAGAGGCCACCAAAGGGGGCGACGGAGAGCAACACGCCGATGAAGAAAGAGTCGGCAAAGCGCGGTCATAACCACGTGAAGGGGCCGCGAAAGTCGATGTAGAGCGACAGGCCGACATAGACGAAGTCGGCGAAGCGCGAGCAGAGCCGCGTGAAGAGGCCGCGAAAGTCGATGTAGAGCGGCAGACCGACATAGAGGAAGTCGGTGAAGCGCGGGCAGAGCCGCGTGAAGAGGCTGCAAAAGTCGATGTAGAGCGGCAGGCCGACGTAGATGGAGTCAACGAAGCGCGGCCATAACCGCGGGAAGAGGCCGCAAAAGTCGATGGAGAGCGGCGGGCCGACGTAGACGAAATCGGCAAAGCGCGGGCAGAGCCGCGTGAAGAGGCCGCAAAAGTCGATGTAGAGCGGTAGGCCAACGTAGACGGAGTCGACGAAGCGCGGCCATAACCGCGGGAAGAGGCCGCAAAAGTCGGTGAAGCGTGGGCAGGGTCGCGTGAAGAGGCCGCAAACGGCGACGAAGAACGGCTAGCCATCATACACGGAGGCAGTGGACAAATACCAAGTACCGAAGGGAGGCCCAAAGATAAGGCGGGATCAGCGGAAGAAGACATCAGGTAACAATATTTTTTTATTTTTTTTTTGCTTTTTTTTTTGCTTTTTTTTTTTTGCTCTTTTTTTTTTCTTTCAGCTGGAAGTCAACTCACGGGAACCAACAGATCGGAGCAGAGAATAGAGAACCAAGAAAACGCACGCGGGCAGAGAGAATCCAACGGGAGCAGAGAATAGCTGACGGCGGGCGGATCTTGGACGAGCTCCACGCGCACTGGCGAAATCGGCAGGCGGGCGACTCGAAGAATCGCACGCGGGCAGAGAATCGTGTGGAAATCGGCAGGCGGGCGACTCGGGCGAAATTGGCGCGGGGCGCGTGGAGGCGGGCGTCGGGGAAGTGGAAGGCCGGCGCGGAATCGGGAGCAGAGAGATCGACAATGAGAAGCAGCGGGCGACGGAGAGAAAATCAGACGAACGGCAAGACGGACAAGCGACGTCGGCCGGAAAATCTAGAGAACCAGTTTCGGCTCTGATATCATGTTAGGAAATATGCTTGTTGTATTACCAGGGGGCCAAAGGCCACAATATATAGTACATGTACAGGTGCAAATATGCAGGAAGCCCCCTAACATATGGGGAAACTACAATATACAGATATATACTCTAACAGTTGTGACCTTCACATTAATCAAAAAAGCTAAATAATACGATCAAGATGAGGAAGGATCCGAGGATGAGGAATATGTGCAGGAAAAGAAGCCTATCGACGGAGATGAGTATGTGTTCCAAATAAAAGCACATGCCACGAATGGTGACATCAAAGAATTTCAGTATATTCATTTTAATATTAATTTCATTTTACAGGATTGACTTTTTCCATCTATCGATTCCAGCATTGGTACGATTTTTTTACAGGAGCATCGTCACACATCTCATTACTGTGTCAAACATGTGTGCCATTACTTTTGGGATGATGAAGGAAGTAAGTAGACAGATGTTGCTTCATGACGACGAATTTTATCACATGTCTAAACTCCAGTCATTTGGTACATGTCTCCATGGAATTGATGTAGCTAACAAAATCTTCGTGAGTTAATTATTATAGCTCCATTTTATGAGAGTATTACTTGTGTGTTTACTAATGTGTTTTACTTAATTCTTTATTTCAGGTCATGCCATCAAGCTTTGCAAATGGTTACAAGATCTCACGCAAAGGCGGAGCTCTGTTTCTAACCTACGGAATGGATGCACAAATTTCTGGAAAATGCACTATCTATCATGGCAACATAGATGAGATAGAGTTCAACAATGGCTGGACCGATTTCTGCCACACGAACCAATAGTTGGTTCGCCGGCTGATGTGAGAGTGGAAATAAGGGAAGAATGCATTAGCTTATTTGTGGGGAAGACTCATTGAATATCCCTCCAGAAGTTATGAAGAAGATGCTTTTGCATCTACCTAACTAGATCTTAACAGTTAAGAAACATGTGTTCACTGTTGGACACTGTCAGAAACTATGTTCAATGTTGGCCATTGTGAACTAAACTGTGTTCAATGTTAGGTATTGTGAACTATATGTTTGTATTGCAGTATATATGCACTTATGCATGTCAATTCAGTTGTTTATGAATCTGAATCCTTGGGATATCGATCATGTTTCCTATTGATGTATAAAATTTCACATAGACTAGGTTCAAATCCATCTTGGTACTAAGAAAATTAGCAGAACAAATGGTAAACAAGAAATCATTGAATCAAAAAGTCCATTAAAAGTCCATTCATTGCGAATATGTTGCGAAATGTTCATCTCAGTTGAGGAGGAGGATGGAGGAGAGGAGGACTAGAGGAACGTATGGAGGAGGGAGGTGGATAAGGAGAGTGGGGGCAGGTGGCCGACTGTTTCAAATTTTGAAGGAGCGAAAGTTAGTAGTCGTGCACTAAGACATGGTGCGCCACTACTAATTTTCCCTCTTTTGAACTTTTTTTTCTAAAATGTAAAAAAGCTTCCTTTCTGATTTTGATGAATCTAAAAAATTTTAAATGTCCATAGGGTGTTGAATTTGGATGTAACTTTTTCCGTAGATACATTTTCATATAATTTTTTTTCATTGCAGGTCGTATGCATAATTTAAAGCTATTTTACCGAAAAATGACATCATTTTGCAAAATATATCGAAATTCATATTTGTTAATTTCTCTCAAAGGATTTTGAAATTTGAATTTTCTAACATTTTATTATTTTTTTAACTGAAAAGGTGATCGGGGGTTGGAAATTTTGGTGTGCCACTGGTATGTGAGGTACCACCAAGACATGCTATGCCACTGCTAATGGCTGTCCATAATCACATCCGCCTCCAGACATACTAGTGGCACACCACGCCTAGGTGCGCCACTTCTATGCTACATAGTTGTGGCGCACCACTAGTAATGGGCTCAAGAATAACAGTGATGCATCCCGAACCCTAGTGCGCCACTGGTGATAGGCTAGCAGTTGCGCACGTGCTAGTGGTGCACCACTGCTACTGGTAATGGGCTATGGGCTAGCAGTGACGCACGTTGCTAGTAGAGCCCCACTTCTATGTCTAGCTGTTTTCCTGGTAGTTGGATGTTGCAAAAGGTTGACCAGATGGCGACCATGTCTCTGGTTCCATTGCCTTAGGCCCATCTAAGGACCAATTAGTATGATGATGATGATCTCTTTGTAACCCTAATGATGCTCATATTCATCAAGTTGCTGAAATTTTGGGGATGTTTGGATTGCCACCGGGGCTTCGGGCTAACTTGCAGAAATGTGCCATCTATCCTATCTGTTGCGAGGAGGTTGATTTTTCTTCTATGTTGGAGTTGTTGTCGGTGCCCATCCAGAACTTTTCATGTCAGTATTTAGGATTGCCCCTACATCACATGAAACTAACAAAAGCACAACTAATTGACAAGATTGCGAGCCGGCTTCCCCGACGGCGCGAAAAGTTTCTCAATGCTGTTGGCAGATTAGAACTAGTGGACTATGTTCTTTTGGCTATCCCAATAATCATTGTTAAAATGGGAAATCAAGAAGATTGACAAGATTGATAGATATTTTCTCTGGAAATTTGAAATAATGATGCAAAAGGAGTTTGCTTGGTCAATTGGAAGACTGTCTATCGGCCGAAATCTCTTGGGGGTCTTGGTATATTGAATCTAGATTTGTTAAGCGGGGCTCTCCGTATGCGATGGAAATGGTATGACTAACTTCTGACGAGCGAGCGAGGCCCATCGCCGGCAGGCTTGGGACGCATGCGAAGGGGGTGCGGGGGGGGGGGCAGCCCCCCGCGGTACGGATCGTTGCCACCGCCTATATATACATCTTGTAAGCCGCTGGCTAGGGTTTATCGGATTATAAAATAACTCACGGTGTTTGTAAACACTCCCTGATATAGTGAAGTTTTGTTGGCTGGCGCCCGTGGTTTTTTCCCTTCTGTGTTGGAAGGGGTTTTCCACGTTAAATCTTGTGTCTCCGCTGCGTTTAGCTTTATCGTTTTTCGTTATTTGCTTGTCGCTTTTATAACAGAACCAAATTTCCATGTGATCAAACGGATGCATCCCTCTTTGGTGCGTGTAGTCAGGTTACCATCGGGAAGCGTGACATTGCTAGCTTCTGGACATCAAGATGGCTAAGTGGAGCTTCTCCGATTGAGATAGATCCAAGCATGTATAAGTTAACAAGGTTGAAAAAACTAACAGTTGCTCAGGCCATGACGGCGGACAAGTGGATGTCAGGGCTACATCGCATCAATTCAGAGCTTCAACTTAGGGATTTCACGGCTCTATGGATTAAATTGCAAGACATCAACCAGACCAGATTGTTTGACGTCTCAATTGCTCATCACAGTACATCTCAGCTTCCGCTTATAAAGCACAATTCCTGGGATCTTTCTCTGCCATTAACTTCTCCAACCTCTGGAAATCTGAAGTCCAACCTAAATGCAAATTCTTTATGTGGTTGTGTCTAAGACAATGCATCTTTACTGATGACATTCCACATGCAAGAGGAATGGAATACAGGGACCATTGCATCCTTACCTCTCATTTGATCCTAGCCTGCCCATACTCTCGGGTTATCTGGCATCTACTTGCTCAGTGGGTTGGTGTGGTGACCCGGCATACCACTGCATGGTGTAGTATGCAAGTCTGATATAACACCAATGAAACACCGTTTCACTAGTATTATATCGCTCAGAGTGGTACAACAGAAACATATGCGGGTCCAAGGCATGTCTATAGAATTACATACAGACTCTGTTACATAAGATCATCACAGCCTCCTACTTTACAATGAGGTAAAACTGCAAATAAACTCGAGAAGAACGACTCGTAGTCTAGTATTATCACGAACTCTATTTGTAGAGTATTTAACTAGCTATAGAGGCTATGAATAGATTCTAGCTAAATAGGAGCTATGTTTAGGAAGCTAGTTCCCTTCTATGGCTAATCTAGGTTTTCTCCTTGTTGGATGTGGTATCTGACTCCTCTGGCAGGGTCCTGTCCCTTGAAGTAGTTATTGACTCCTTGGCCTTCGAGTTGCATTGTAGATCCTCCTTCAATGCCTCCATATCTAAGCAGGAGATTTAAGAGTGGGATGAGTACGAGCGTACTCAACAAGTTCATTATAGGAAAGAGGTGTTTAATGCACTAGCTACGGCATTAGACCAGAAAGTCTAATACCAATGCAGATTTTCATAACCATTTCTTCAAGAGGTTGCTTTTATTCAGAAGAACTATGTCCGTCAGCCTTCACCGGTTTACTAGAACTTCATGGAGTTCCTTTCCAGCAGCGTTCGCAGTTCCAAAACCCGGAACAGGGAGTGACAGGTCACGATTCATTACACTCTGCAGAGGTGTGTTGCTTTACCCATAAGAGATCTTAACCTTGGTGCCAACCGGGTGATCTTCCCGTCCACACTTCCTTTGGTGTGAGGCCCGGTATAAGGTCATAGCCAATCATATTCCTCCGCTACCTCGCACACCCACCCTTTGTTGCATACCCCAACCCTGGGTCCTCGTCGGTCCTCTTACACCAATTAAGGATGGACCCCGACCGCGACAACAGTTCTGGGCTCTACCATAAACTCCTTCGCCGGTAGCTGCAACCCATCATAGACCGCATTACCGTGGGGAATTAGAATGGGATCCCCACCCTCCGGTTGTTCTCGCAAGATACAACTGCTACGGTAAGCGCATCCGTTGATGTACAAGAGGTGGAAATACGATTGACTATTCCGTCCCACTCCAGATCTTATGGTTCACACGGGTATTACGTCACAAGAATCACTGGACGACATTTGTTGTTTAATCCTAGATGGATATAAACCGTTGCAATGGAACCTCCACCATATCAACACAATCCATGGTTCCATTGCCCACCACTTAGTCATATTCATAGTTATGAAAATAGTGGTTTTGTTTTTCATGCGATAGTGATAAACATAGTACTTTGCAAGTAATTTGGTAAAAATACTCAATTGACATGAGCAAGCGATGAACTTGCCTTTCTTGGCTGCAAGATTATGCAGACAAGGTATTCGATACGCAATAACTCCAAATTCTGAAGTAGCATCATCGTCCGGTAAGGACGATGTTTAAAAGATTGGCAAGGATGCAATAATGCATAAGTATGAGATGCAGTCGCTCTAAGCGTGACCTAACCCCGATGATTTAGGATTAGTGGGATGATATGATTGGTTTAGGGTTTGTTACACTTTTAGAGTGATTCACAAACAAGTTTCTTATTCAGGGTTGTGTTGTTTAGAATCATAAGCAAGTGGTAACAGCATAGTAACAATCATACACACCCAAGGAATAGTAGTTGTATAATAAGTAAAGAGCAATTGTCAATTTTTAAGTCCTATGGTGTATGGTTGATGATTACTTGTTATATACTCTAAAAGAATAACTTTGGAAGAACATGTTCTTTAATAAAGAACAAGTATGATAATTAGGGTTGTGGGGTATTATGGTTTACTATGATTCTAATTGGGTTCTAGAGTAAGTATTAGATGGATCACAACATAGTTGAATTCATCAATAGCTAGAACTTGTAAGGGTTGAGCTAAGCCTAAGCATCTTAAGTAATTAATTATACATGGGTGCTATCAAGGTTGGTTATATCTTACTAGTGATAGATAGTTAGGGTTTATAGGTCCTATTAGGTATGTGTGATGATGATTCCTTATTTTCTTCAAAAGAATAACTTTTGAAGAACATACTCCTTAAGCAATAAGAAGTATTACAATTAAGGTGAAGGTTGCCTAGGGTTTACCTTTGAATTCACTAAGTAAAGAATGGTTGGTTCCTGAATAGGATAATTCATAATTATCTAATACTAGTAGGTTTTAGTCGAACAGGGTTATGTAGTGCAAAATAATAGGTATGGTTGCTATTAGGGTTCATCACAATGGTGTGATGCTAAGCATAGATAATTAAGGATGATGGTTTTGGTAATGGAAGCTAGGGTTTAGACTTGGTTGATCCTAGTTGATTACCTAGGTCTGATGAAAATGAACACATGGGATACCAATTTATTAGTGATAGGTCTTCTACATTTTATGTGGACATGATAAGTATCTAGTTGCTACTATGGAGCTATGAATGAGTTTAAAGTATTATGATCACATGTTCTATCCTAGGTTTTAGGTTTAGAAACAAATTAAGGTTCACATGAAATAGTGGACCTAGGGTTTCTAAATGAATTAGGGTTTTTAGGGTTCCACATAAAATGGTAAGGTTGTAATATCATCTAGTAAGGAATTTGGGTTTTCCTAATTACCATATAGTTCTTAGGTTAATAACTTCATTATAAAGTTGAAGTTATTAATAACTTTGAAATAAAATCAATAATGGATTTAACATTATATATATTTTTTAGAAGACTTAATAAAATATGATAAATACTATTAGGGTTTAGTGTTTTTTTAATTAATAGTAGAAGTAAGGATCAATTAGGATTTTCATATGATTAAACACAACAAAAGCAATAATTGTTGTATTATATGGTATTTTAATACAAAGTAATATTTACTACTTTCTTGATGTGAAAAATAGAAATAAGGAAATTATATTTTTTTAGTGTTCAGGTCTTAATAGTTTAAGATTTAAAATTGGTCTTCTAAAATTTAGAGGAAAATTCATGTTATTGTTATTTTAATTTTAAAGTGTTTGTTTTATATTATTTTTATAGAGGTATTTTCTGATACTCACTTTTATTTATTGATTGTTATTTAATTAAAAAAATTTTAATGGTAAACATTTCTTAGGGAAAAGAAAGAAAAGAAAAATAGTAAATAAAAACAGACCTAAGGCCTGGTGGATTGGCCCAATGGCCTGGTCCGACCGAGTCGGCCTGGTTGGGCTCGGTTCAAGACCACGACCCAACCCTCACTCTCGCTCACCTCTCACCCACGCACACACACGTCGACCCCCGCGTGACCCTCTGCTGGTTCTCCGATGTGCTTCTCCGGCGCCGCTCCGGCCAGCCGACGGCCAACCTTGGCGCCGCTCCTCACAGGATAGGTCTCGCCGCCCCTCCTATTTCTCCTCCAGTAACTGCCTCTCACCGCGACACCGTCGTCACCCACGCTCGCCCCCAAAGCTCCGCCGAGCCGCCGCCTGTGCCCGGCCGCCCCCGTCCCTCTCCGGCTCCGGCGAGTTAGGGCTTTGGTCCGCCCCACCGAGCTCTATATTTCCCCCCAAAATTATCTGGACATCCCCGCCTCTCGTGCTCATGCCCACCTTCGGGAACCCTAGCTGCTGCCAGCCAATTCGGCCATCACCGGCCTCGGTGAGCACTGCCGTTGCTCGAGGTGACGTCGTCACGATTGTCTCCGTGAGCTCCCCTTCGCTGCCACCTGGTCCGATGCTCACGCGTCACATTCGCCTCCTTGCTGCAACCCTTGCGGTTACCAGGTTGCTGGCATGACTCTGATGCGCGTAGATGACACGTCCGTTGGGAACCCCAAGAGGAAGGTGTGATGCGCACAGCAGTGAGTTTTCCCTCAGTAAGAAACTAAGGTTATCGAACCAGTAGGAGTCAAGAAGCACGTTGAAGGTTGATGGTGGCGGAGTGTAGTGCGGCGCAACACCAGGGATTCCGGCGCCAACGTGGAACCTGCACAACACAATCACAGTACTTTTCCCCAACGTAACAGTGAGGTTGTCAATCTCACCGGCTTGCTCGTAAACAAAGGATTAGATGTATAGTGTGGATGATGATGATTGTTTGCGAAGAACAAGTAAAGAACAATTGCGGTAGATTGTATTTCAGATGTAAAGAATAGGACTGGGGTCCACAGTTCACTAGTGGTGTCTCTCCCATAAGATAAACAGATGTTGGGTGAACAAATTACAGTTGGGCAATTGACAAATAAAGAAGGCATAACAATGCACATACATATATCATGATGAGTACTATGAGATTTAATCGGGGCATTACGACAAAGTACATAGACCGCTATCCAGACATGCATCTATGCCTAAAAAGTCCACCTTCGAGGTTATCATCCGAACCCCTCCAGTATTAAGTTGTAAACAACAGACAATTGCATTAAGTATGGTGCGTAATGTAATCAACACAAATATCCTTAGACAAAGCATCGATGTTTTATCCCTAGTAGCAACATCACATCCACAACCTTAGAACTTTTTGTAACTGTCCCAGATTTAATGGAGGCATGAACCCACTATCGAGCATAAATACTCCCTCTTGGAGTCACAAGTATCAACTTGGCCAGAGCCTCTACTAGCAACGGAGAGCATGCAAGAACATAAATAACATATATGATAGATTGATAATCAACTTGACATAGTATTCAATATTCATCGGATCCCAACAAACACAACATGTAGCATTACAAATAGATGATCTTGATCATGATAGGCAGCTCACAAGATCTAACATGATAGCACAATGAGGAGAAGACAACAATCTAGCTACTGCTATGGACCCATAGTCCAGGGGTGGACTACTCACACATCGATCCGGAGGCGATCATGGCGATGAAGAGACCTCCGGGAGATGATTCCCCTCTCCGGCAGGGTGCCGGAGGCGATCTCCTGAATCCCCCGAGATGGGATTGGCGGCGGCGGCGTCTCCGTAAGGTTTTCCGTATCATGGCTCTCGGTACTGGGGGTTTCGCGACGAAGGCTTTAAGTAGGCGGAAGGGCAGGTCAGGAGGCGTCACGAGGGGCCCACACAGTAGGCCGGCGCGGCCAGGGCTTGGGCCGCGCCGCCCTATTGTGTCGCCACCTCGTGGCCCCACTTTGTTTCCTCTTCGGACTTCTGGAAGCTTCGTGGAAAAATAGGACCCTGGGCGTTGATTTCGTCCAATTCCGATAATATTTCCTTACTAGGATTTCTGAAACCAAAAACAGCAGAAAACAAAGAATCGGCTCTTCGGCATCTCGTCAATAGGTTAGTGCCGGAAAATGCATAATAATGACATATAATGTGTATAAAACATGTGAGTATCATCAATAAAGTAGCATGGAACATAAGAAATTATAGATACGTTTGGGACGTATCAAGCATCCCCAAGCTTAGTTCCTACTCGCCCTCGAGTAGGTAAACGATAACAAAGATAATTTCTGAAGTGACATGCTATCATAATCTTGATCATACTATTGTAAGCATATGAGATGAATGCAGCGATTCGAAGCAATGATGAAGATAATGAGTAAACAAATGAATCATATAGCAAAGACTTTTCATGAATAGTACTTTCAAGACAAGCATCAACAAGACTTGCATAAGAGTTACTCATAAAGCAATCAATTCAAAGTAAAGGCATTGAAGCAACACAAAGGAAGATATAAGTTTCAGCGGTTGCTTTCAACTTCAACATATATATCTCATGGATAATTGTCAACAGAAAGTAATATAACAAGTGCAATAGGTAAACATGTAAGATTCAATGCACATAGTTGACACAAGTGTTTGCTTCTGGGATAGAAAGAAGGGATTTCTATTTTCGTGCCCTCAGTTCCTTAGTTGTGCTCAGTTTTCCCCAGCTCCTTAGTTTTTCCTCAGTTTTCCCCAAGTGCTTGTTTGAAACCCGCAGAAGGCAGCTCAGACGGCAGGATTCCCGTTAAGTTGACCGCTCCGTGCTGACGTGTGGGGCCGCGTCGTGTGGGCCCGTGTCGCGTGGGGCTGGTAGAAAGGGACCGCATGGGACGGGACGAGATAGCGTTTGGTTGCACGTGAGCAGGAGCTGGGTTTTGTCTCTCTCGGCCATTGGCATTTCCCTTTAACAAGCACCTTTTCCGCCTCCTTCTCTCTCGCCTTTTTTCACCTAATTAGTATCAAATCTAGAGAAGCTTGCATTTCTGTCTTTCTTCAATTATTATTTGTGCCTTTTGGCCCTCGTTGTTTGCCCAATATGGCAGCAAATCTAGTAGGGAGCCCAATCTAGTACTCCATCTAGTCCATATGTATGTAGTTAAATCTAGAAGTAAATCTACAGGGAATGTACGATAAATTCACAAGGTCATATAGTAGAATAGGGATAGATAATATAGATAATAAGCTGCATTCAGCAGCCAAACATAGTAGGGTTCGAGGTTCTTCACAGCAGTACAGTACCATCATCCTAACAACATAACAACGAGGGATCCCTAGCTAACAACAAAGGGATCCCAACAACAAAATGGAGGAGGCAAGCAGCAGACACGTCCAGGACTCCGCCTACCCCATCCGCCTCTGCCTCCACTTGTTGCTCCCCTTGGGAGCCTTGGGCTTGAGCGGAGGCATGCGCCCGCCGGAGATCTCCACCCGCCGGATGCCGCGGAGGTGCATGCCGAGCGCCAAGTGCTTGGCGCGGAAGGAGTTGGGGTTCACCGACGCGCCGACCTTGGGGTTGGTGTGGCCGATGTTCTCGGCATGCGTGAGGACGCAGTTGAAGTCGGTGCCGCCGAGCCTCCTAGTGCGAAGGGGCACCCGTAGACACCCTTGGCAACGTCGAGGTAGGAGACGTATCGGCCGACCTCGCAGCCTCCGCAGCACTCGGCGAGTCTTGACGTCATGGTGCTCGTCGTCGCTGCCGACGTCGCTGCCGGACAGCTGATCCATATCAAACGGGAATTTATTAGTGAATGAGTTGCAAACGTGCATGATAACAAAGTTAGGAAAAACAGAGGCAGCCTCGGTTAGAGTGGACGCGATTATATGTCTACAGGGGCGGTGTAAGCGAACCAAAGCTCATGCACAACAGATTTGTACACAGAAATGGTTCGCTGAACCCTCCCTGTAAAAATCTGTGCCCACCGATTCATCATAGGCAAAGAAACAGATTTCAGATCCGAACTTGAACACATTCCAGATTATTTGCAAATTAAACGGTTGATATCTTTTGATTCGTGCATAAAATAACTGATTGAGATCCTATGATTACTTGCATAAATTAACCGATTGAGATCCCATTATTACTTGCATAAATTAACCGAACGGCCGAACCACAAATCTTAAACGAAATCAAGGAGGGATCAAAGCAAAATGGAATAAAATCGGCGCAAATATTAGCCCAATACTCATCCATCCACAGATCCATCTACACCCGCACAAATAGGGTTCAAAAAGGAATGGGGAACAAAAAAGGAAGCAAACCGTAGTTACCTCGTTCCATGGGTCCTCTATGGAGGTGTCGTAGCGGTTCGGGGGCGGGACGTACGGCACCGGCTCGTAGGGGTCCCATCCCGGCGGGATCTGGCCGCGACCGGCGGCAGCAGCCTCCGATGCACCGGCGGAGGCGGCGGCGACGTCCGTTGAGGGGACGGCGGCGACGTCCGTTGAGGGGACGGCGTCGAAGAGGGAGGCGTCGCGCTTGGAGCCGACGGCGCCGTGGACGATGGGATTGGCATTCTCCTTGTCCATCTCGCCGGCAGAGGAGAGGGAGAGGGAGAGGGTTTTTTGCTTTGGAGAAGATGATGGGACGTGAGAGAGGCGGCGTTGCGTAGGCGAGTGAGAGTGACAGAGATAGTGGGAGGAGGCGTCTATAAAGGCAAGGGATGGTTAATGCGACCCGCGTCCTACGCGTCCACCGCTGCACGTCTGCACGTCTTGGACTTCTGCAATGCGCCACGCATCCACGATTGCACGTCTTCGACTTCTGCACCGCGACCGGCGTCTACGCGTCAACAATTGCACGTCTTTCATTTCTGCACCGCAACACGCGTCCTCGAGTCTAACCCTGGAAATTTAGATATACTCAGGTATAACCTCGAGCATTATACTAGCATTTTTTGTGTGCTCAGTTTTCCCCTTGAGTGCTAATACTCGGCTAGTGCAATATGCTCAGTTTTACCCTCAAGTAGTTGGTCAACAGACAGTCAACAAATAGGATTAACTAGTTAAATGAGTCATTTAATGTGCAAAAAATTCCGAAAAATAGTGGCACATACTCATGGAGTCTTTACCACAAATTGCCATTTCTCAAAACATAGATAAGTCATAGATAAATCAAGTTTTACCACAAATTGCCACTTCTCAAAGGCCTTCTCAAATCACCTAGTAGCTATGAAGGTGCATGGTTTTCCACAATAAGCCCTTCCCAAAACAGCTTTCCCCAAAACATACTTTGTCTAAATGAGGCCACAATTCTCACACTCATGTATATTTGTATTGCAAATAGTTTGAGATAGGCCAAGATGGGTTTTATTGTACAAAACACGCATTTTCCATTTTTTAAATCTCATATTTGAATCCCTTAGTCTGTTTTTTACATAGGTGCCCTTGGTTTCTTGATACTACTCAGCTTTGCCCTCTCCCTCCACAAATTCTCTCACACGTGCAACATTGCCCTGATTGGTCTAGCCCATGTCACGCGGATCGTGCCCGCCGACCGTTGATCGTATGATCTAACGGGCAGGATAACCCTCTCTCTCTCTGTCGGCGGTTACCTTCCACTCTCTAAGTATGCTAAAGGGCGGCTTTCTGTATTTATTTTCACGCGCTAAAAATTATAAACTCTTTTAGGCATTACTTTTCATGCAAAAAATGATAAACCATCACCGATTTGTTGTAGCCATAAATTTTCACGCAAAAAATGATAAACCGTCACCGATTTGTTGTAGCCATTAATTTTCACGAAAATCCGAAATGATAAACCATCACCGATTTGTTGTAGCCATTAATTTTCACGCAAAAAATGATAAACCATCACCGATTTGTTGTATCCATTACTTTTCACGCAAAAATTGATAGACCATTACCGATTTCTTGTAGCCATTACTATTCACGGTAAAAATGATAAACGAACCAATCTATCTATCTCTCGTATTTGAGGTTTTGACCTGAAAACAAATGGGTATTATAAAGGGAAATAAAAGTTCAAAAAATGTAAAAACGAAACAATCTACCTATCTTTGTATAGAAGATCGCTCTGTATGATTTTTGAGGTCATTTAGAGAAGGTAGAAAAAATCCCTTTTGAGAAGGTCGAAAAAACCTAACTTGTTACAAAAGCTGGTTTCAGTGAGACCTAACCAAATTTGGCATACATTATGCCATATCTATAACAACAAGGAATATCTAAAAGGGAAAGTTTCACAAAATTTGAAATTTATGGCGAAAATGATGCCATACATGATGCTGTTTTTCGAGGTTTTGACCTGAAAATCAATTGGATATTATAAAGGGAAATAAAAAGTTCGAAAAATATAAAAACGAAACAATCTATCTATCTATGTATAGAAGATCAGATGTATGAAATTTGAGGTCATTTAGAGGAGGTAGAATAAATCACCTTGTTAGAAAAGCTGGTTTCAGTGAGACGAAACGGCATGCGTTTAAGCAAAGTGATTTTTTCGAACATCTCCAAATGATCCCAAATTTGCCATACATGATGCCATACGTGTAACAACAAGGAACCCTATCTAAAAAGTGTCAAAAAAGTTTGCCCAACCGTATAGCTCTATCAAAAAGAACCTCACCATGGCGCTAGTATGATTTTGGGCTTAGTTACAAACTTTCGTTACCTAACCTTCAACACGAAACTTGTTTCAAATCACTTTTGGCGTACAAGAAACAAATCCCTCTTTGATTCGAGCACCACAGCCTCCAAACTTTGCCGATGCCGATATCGGCATGGTAGAACGGCTATGCTCGACGCCACTGCTAGGTCACCGTCGGGATGCACCCTCAATCCCGTCCCCTCATTCGATCACTGACACACCAGAGATACCGCCGAGGTCAATGCCGAACGTACATGATGATGCCAATGCCGAACATGCATCCACGCCGACGTGGGCACGGCCACGCCGCCCGCTATGCTCGGACGCCACAGACCACCGCGAGGTCTTTCCCTTCGCCACCACACTCTTCTAGCACCCATCTATACACGCCAGAAAGGAGAGACACTAGTTTTCTCTACATTGCTCGCGTTCGTGTCGGACACGGTCAGTCAAAGTTTTGAGGTAGTCGTCGATGTCGTCGACCATTTCTTCTCTTCTTTGCATGGTTAAACACGTCTAGTTCATATCTATCTAATGCGTCTGGTCTCGCCTCATGCAGTTCTTTGTGGACGTCGATCTCATCTCGGCACCCGCAGGCCACCTCCTCCGTGCCATCGCTGTAGAGCTCCGTTGAAAAATCTATTCCTACCCGTGTATTGCCCCTTGTATCAGCGCCATGGCCCACTTGTCATTCGATATACCGAAGCCCCACTCGTGCGTGTTTTGGTCAGGGATACAGCGATGCTTACGGTCAAACAAAGATGGATGGTCTGACGTGTCTTTGCGGGCTCTACGTGGCCCCACTAGTCGGAAGATAACGGTCAACCGTCGGGCAACCGGCCGTTATAGCATCTGTGATGGTTTCAGACAAGGTCTTGGGGAAAACTGAGGAAAAACTAAGGAGCTGGGGAAAACTGAGCACAACTAAGGAACCGAGGGCACGAAAATAGAAATCCCTAGAAAGAATAGGTAAACTGACTCAACAATAAAGTAGAAGATAGGCCCTTCGCAGAGGGAAGCATGGATTACTATATTTGTGCTAGAGCTTTTCATTTTGAAAACAAGAAACAATTTTGTCAACGGTAGTAATAAAGCATATGTGTTATGTATAAGATATCTTATAAGTTGCAAGCCTCATGCATAGTATACCAATAGTGCTCGCACCTTGTCCTAATTAGCTTGGATTAACACGGATTATCATTGCATAGCATATGTTTCAACCAAGTTGGTCACAAAGGGGTACCTCTATGCCGCCTGTACAAAGGTCTAAGGAGAAAACTCGCATTGGATTTCTCGCTTTTGATTATTCTCAACTTAGACATCCATACCGGGACAACATAGACAACAGATAATGGACTCCTCTTTAATGCATAAGCATTCAACAACAATTAATTTTCTCATAAGAGATTGAGGATTAGTTGTCCAAACTGAAACTTCCACCACGAATCATGGCTTTAGTTAGCGGCCCAATGTTCTTCTCTAACATTATGCATACTCAAACCATTTGATCATGAAAATCGCCCTTACTTCGTGACAAGACGAACATGCATAGCAACTCACATGATATTCAACAAAGGTGTAAAAGTTGATGGCGTCCCCAGAAACATGGTTACCGCTCAACAAGCAACTTATTAAGAGATAAGACACATAAGTACATATTCTTCACCACAATAGTTTTTAAGGCTATTTGTCCCATGAGCTATGTATTGTAAAGACAAAGAATAGAATTTTAAAGGTAGCACTCAAGTAATGTACTTTGGAATGGCAGAGAAATACCATGTGGTAGGTAGGTATGGTGGACACAAATGGCATGGTTATTGGCTCAAGGATTTGGATGCACGAGAAGAATTCCTCTCAATACAAGGCTAGGCTAGCAAGGTTGTTTGAAGCAAACTCAAGTATAAAAGGTGCAGCAAAGCTCACATATGAACATATTGTAACTATTATAAGACTTTATATTGTCTCCTTGTTGTTCAAACACCTCAACCAGAAAATATCTATACTCTAGAGATCAATCATGCAAACCAAATTTTAACAAGCTCTATGTAGTTATTCATTAATGGGTACAAGGTACATGATGCAAGAGCTCAAACATGATCTATATGAGCACAACAATTGCCAAGTATCACATTATTCAAGACATTAAACCATTTACCACATGCGGCATTTTCCGTTTCCAACCATATAATAATGAATAAAGTAGTCCAACTTTCGCAATGAACATTAAAGATAAAGCTAAGAACACATGTGTTCATACGAAACAGCGGAGAGTGTCTCTCTCCCAAACAAAGAATGCTAGGATCCGATCTTATTCAAACAAAAACAAAAACAAAAACAAACAGACGCTCCAAGTAAAGCACATAAGATGTGACGGAATAAAAATATAGTTTCACTAGAGGTGACTTGATAAGTTGCCGATGAAGAAGGGATGCCTTGGGCATCCCCAAGCTTAGACGCTTGGGTCTTCTTAAAATATGCAGGGATGAACCACGGGGGCATCCCCAAGCTTTGACTTTTCACTCTTCTTGATCATATTGTATCATCCTCCTCTCTTGACCCTTGAAAACTTCCTCCACACCAAACTCAAAACAAACTCATTAGAGGGTCAGTGCATAATTCATATATTCAGAGGTGACATAATCATTCTTAACACTTCCGGACATCGCACAAAGCTACTGAAAGTTAATGGAACAAAGAAATCCATCAAACATAGCAAAACAGGCAATGCGAAATAAAAGGCAGAATCTGTCAAAACAGAACAGTCAGTAAAGACGAATTTTTAAGAGGCACCAGACTTGCTCAGATGAAAATGCCCAAATTGAATGAAACTTGCGTACATATCTGAGGATCACGCACGTAAATTAGCAGATTTTTATAAATTTTCTACTGAGACTACTGCTCAAATTTGTGACAGCAAGAAATCTGTTTCTGCGCAGTAATCCAAATCTAGTATTGACTTTACTATCAAAGACTTTACTTGGCACAACAATGCATTAAAATAAAGATAAGGAGAGGTTGCTACAGTAGTAACAACTTCCAGGACTCAAATATAAAACAAAGTGCAGAAGTAAAATAATGGGTTGTCTCCCATAAGCGCTTTTCTTCAACGCCTTTCAGCTAGGCGCAGAAAGTGTGTATCAAGTATTGTCAAGAGACGAAGCATCAACATCATAATTTGTTCTAATAATAGAATCATAAGGTAACTTCATTCTCTTTCTAGGGAAGTGTTCCATACCTTTCTTGAGAGGAAATTGATATTTAATATTACCTTCCTTCATATCAATAGTAGCACCAACAGTTCGAAGAAAAGGTCTTCCCAATATAATGGGACAAGATGCATTGCATTCAATATCCAAGACAACAAAATCAACGGGGACAAGGTTATTGTTAACCATAATACGAATATTATCAATCCTCCCCAAAGGTTTCTTTATAGCATTATCAGCAAGATTAACATCCAAATAACAATTTTTCAATGGTGGCAAGTCAAGCATATCATAGATTTTCTTAGGCATAACAGAAAAACTTGCACCAAGATCACATAAAGAATTACAATCAAAATCATTGACCCTCATCTTAATGATGGGCTCCCAACCATCTTCCAACTTCCTAGGAATAGAGGTTTCAAGTTTTAGTTTCTCTTCTCTAGCTTTTATGAGAGCATTTGTAATATGTTTTGTAAAGGCCAAATTTATAGCACTAGCATTGGGACTTTTAGCAAGTTTTTGTAAGAACTTTATAACTTCAGAGATGTGACAATCATCAAAGTCTAAATCATTATGACCTACAGCAATGGAATCATTGTCCCCAACATTTTGAAAAATTTCGGCAGTTTTATCAGTTTTAGCAGTTTCAGGCAATTTTGCACGCTTTGCACTAGGAGTAGAAACATTGCCAACACCAATTATTTTACCATTGATAGTAGGAGGTGTAGCAACATGTGAAGCATTATCATTACTAGTGGTGGTAATAGTCCAAACTTTAGCTACATTATTCTCTTTAGCTAGTTTTTCATTTTCTTCTCTTTCCCACCTAGCATGCAATTCAGCCATCAATCTAATATTCTCATTAATTCGAACTTGGATGGAATTTGCTGTAGTAACAATTTTATTTTCATTATCCTTATTAGGCATAACTTTCAATTTTAAAAGATCAACATCAGAGGCAAGTCTATCAACCTTAGAAGCAAGAATATCAATTTTATCAAGCTTTTCTTCAACGGATTTGTTAAAAGCAGTTTGTGTACTAATAAATTCTTTAACCATGGCTTCAAGACCAGGGGGTACACTCCTATTATTGTTGTAAGAATTCCCATAAGAATTACCATAACCATTACCATTAGCAGCAGGATATGGCCTATAGTTGTTACCAGAATTATTCCTATAAGCATTGTTGTTGAAATTATTACTTTTAATGAAATTCACATCAACATGTTCTTCTTGGGCAACCAATGAAGCTAAAGGAATTATTAGGATCAACATTAGATCTACCATTCACAAGCATAGACATAATAGCATCAATCTTATCACTCAAGGAGGAGGTTTTTTCAACAGAATTTACCTTCTTACCTTGTGGAGCTCTTTCCGTGTGCCATTCAGAGTAATTGATCATCATATTATCAAGAAGCTTTGTTGCCGCCCCCAAAGTGATGGACATAAAGGTACCTCCAGCAGCTGAATCCAATAGGTTCCGCGAAGAAAAATTCAGTCCTGCATAAAAGGTTTGGATGATCATCCAAGTAGTCAGTCCATGGGTTGGACAATTCTTTACCAAAGATTTCATTCTCTCCCATGCTTGAGCAACATGTTCATTATCTAATTCCTTGAAATTCATTATGCTACTTCTCAAAGATATAATTTTAGCGGGAGGATAATATCTACCAATAAAAGCATCCTTACATTTAGTCAATGAATCAATACTATTTCTAGGCAGAGATAGCAACCAATCTTTAGCTCTTCCTCTTAAGGAGAAAGGAAACAATTTCAATTTTATAATGTCACCATCTACATCCTTATACTTTTGCATTTCACATAGTTCAACAAAATTATTAAGATGGGCAGCAGCATCATCAGAACTAACACCAGAAAATTGTTCTCTCATAACAAGATTCAGTAAATCAGGTTTAATTTCAAAGAATTCTGCTGTAGTAGCAGGTGGAGCAATAGGTGTGCATAAGAAATCATTATTATTTGTGCTAGTGAAGTCACACAACTTAGTATTCTCAACAGTACCCATTTTAGCAGTAGTAAATAAAGCAAACTAAGTAAAGTAAATGCAAGTAACTAATTTTTTTGTGTTTTCGATATAGTGAACAAGACAGTAAATAAAGTAAAGCTAGCAACTAATTTTTTTGTGTTTTTGATATAGAGCAAACAAAGCAGTAAATAAAATAAAGTAAAGCAAGACAAAAACAAAGTAAAGAGATTGGAAGTGGGAGACTCCCCTTGCAGCGTGTCTTGATCTCCCCGGCAACGGCGCCAGAAAACAGTCTTGATGCGCGTAGATGACACGTCCGTTGGGAACCCCAAGAGGAAGGTGTGATGCGCACATCAGTAAGTTTTCCCTCAGTAAGAAACCAAGGTTATCGAACCAGTAGGAGTCAAGAAGCACGTTGAAGGTTGATGGTGGCGGAGTGTAGTGCGGCGCAACACCAGGGATTCCGGCGCCAACGTGGAACCCGCACAACACAATCACGCGTACTTTGCCCCAACGTAACGAGTGAGGTTGTCAATCTCACCGGCTTGTCCGTAAACAAAGGATTAGATGTATAGTGTGGATGATGATGATTGTTTGCGAAGAACAAGTAAAGAACAATTGCGATGAGATTGTATTTCGGATGTAAAGAATAGGACCGGGGTCCATAGTTCACTAGTGGTGTCTCTCCCATAAGATAAACAGATGTTGGGTGAACAAATTACAGTTGGGCAATTGACAAATAAAGAAGGCATAATAATGCACATACATATATCATGATGAGTACTATGAGATTTAATCGGGGCATTACGACAAAGTACATAGACCGCTATCCAAGCATGCATTTATGCCTAAAAAGTCCACCTTCAGGTTATCATCCGAACCCCTCCAGTATTAAGTTGTAAACAACGAGACAATTGCATTAAGTATGGTGCGTAATGTAATCAACACAAATATCCTTAGACAAAGCATCGATGTTTTATCCCTAGTAGCAACAAGACATCCACAACCTTAGAACTTTCCGTCACTCGTCCCGCATTTAATGGAGGCATGAACCCACTATCGAGCATAAATACTCCCTCTTGGAGTCACAAGTATCAACTTGGCCGAGCCTCTACTAGCAACGGAGAGCATGCAAGAACATAAATAACATATATGATAGATTGATAATCAACTTGACATAGTATTCAATATTCATCGGATCCCAACAAACACAACATGTAGCATTACAAATAGATGATCTTGATCATGATAGGCAGCTCACAAGATCTAACATGATAGCACAATGAGGAGAAGACAACCATCTAGCTACTGCTATGGACCCATAGTCCAGGGGTGGACTACTCACACATCGATCCGGAGGCGATCATGGCGATGAAGAGACCTCCGGGAGATGATTCCCCTCTCCGGCAGGGTGCCGGAGGCGATCTCCTGAATCCCCAGAGATGGGATTGGCGGCGGCGTCTTTGTAAGGTTTTCCGTATCGTGGCTCTCGGTACTGGGGGTTTAGCGACGAAGGCTTTAAGTAGGCGGAAGGGCAGGTCAGGAGGCGTCACGAGGGGCCCACACAGTAGGCCGGCGCGGCCAGGGCTTGGGCCGCGCCGCCCTATTGTGTCGCCACCTCGTGGCCCCACTTCGTTTCCTCTTCGGACTTCTGGAAGCTTCGTGGAAAAATAGGACCCCGGGCGTTGATTTCGTCCAATTCCGAGAATATTTCCTTACTAGGATTTCGAAACCAAAAACAGCAGAAAACAGAATCGGCTCTTCGGCATCTCGTCAATAGGTTAGTGCCGGAAAATGCATAATAATGACATATAACGTGTATAAAACATGTGAGTATCATCAATAAAGTAGCATGGAACATAAGAAATTATAGATACGTTTGGGACGTATCAGACTCCTCCTCCTTCGCCTCCGATTTCTTCCCCGTGATGCACGCACCTCCTCCTCGAGCGCCTTATACACCAGCTTGGGTCCGCCCTGTCCGGCTACTCTGGTTCATGAGGTGGTTGAGTACTGGCGGTGTGGTGATGGCGCTGGTGTGGTGTGGTTGCTGTATGGTTGGGCTGGTCGTGGGACGGTGTCGGTGATGTACTGCTCGCGATGGTGGTGATCTGGTGATGTGGTGCTGCGGTGACGACTACTTCATCCTCGACGCCGGTTGGATGGTGTCGCGAACGCAACCCCGGCGTCGATCTCGTCTGCACCTCTACAGCATGGTGAGCTAACTTCTCCACTTCTCTGCCTATGGTCATATGCTACACTATCCTGCTTGGTGTATATGTGCCCCAAAAGTGTTATAGTGGAACTAAATATTGTGGCTAGCTTTCCTGGTGGCTTCTGCTATTTTACTGTTATTGTCAAAACTGAATGTTAAATTCAGTTGAGGTGGTATAATGTTATGCCTCTATTTGGATGATTAATCATCCAGGCATGAGTGGCTGGTTGTATTACTTTTACTGATGAAACTGAATATACTCTACAACATGCACTATTGACTTGATGCTTGGTTTGGGGTTTGACTATGATAAATTGATGCCCCATTTAATTCATGGTTGAATTTAAGCAATGAATTAGAAGTACTATTGCTCGGAGGATTTATTTGGTGGATTTTTGGTGAACTTATGGTTTGCTTATGATGCTGCGATTGATGGGAATGCTTACTAGATAATGTGCACACATGACTAGACCTTGTGGTTATGTGGATGGCTTGCTTATACTTAAGCCGATGATTTTGTAGCTTGATTTATTGTCTTTTCTTCTTCGCATAAGTGCCCATGTGCTTCTTACCAACCTATCTACCCCGTGGTGCCTCAATGAGTGTGCACAGGGTATGAATCTGTTAGAGTGAGACCCGGTGTCTGTTGTGCTTGTGTAAAATAGGAAATAGACATTGATCATAGATGTATGATCAAATGATGCAATCCGTCCAGCTCAAACTACCGATGTTGCTTGAGTTACTTTTAATGGACAGATATATGTTTGCGTTAGCCGATGATGCAAAGGCTGAGGCATTGTTGGATAATAAGAACAGTATACTCATGTGCCTTAAGTTCTCTCGTGATGAATTTGAATAGCACTTCTATTCAAGACTGAGAGAAAACAATCCTTCCAACCCTCCTAGATGATTTAGTGTGGTATACTTTTCTGGGAATAGATTTTGTATGCTCTTATCCTGAATAGGATGTATACCTGATTCCACCTCCTGAATACAATGTTTATAGATCTGAAATACTTCTTGTTCTTGTTGCTCTTCACCTCCTTGAGTTGAGCCTGCTCCTCCTGGCTCCTGCTATGTCGCCACAATCGTGTTTCTTGATCTAGTTTGGGTTTGATGATGAGCTACTACTACTCTGATTTGTTCTCAGATAGTCAGATGGATATATGAGGTTTTGGATGAAGAATAGTTGCTTTTCCTGGGTGTTCTTAGACTGGTCGATGGGTGTGAGAAGAAATGTTGTGCTTAGCAACTGTTTGGGTCTGCAAGTAACTTGCTTTTATATGGTGGTCTGATGGCGTGTAACTCACACGTTCGTTGGGAACCCCAAGAGGAAGGTATGATGCGCACAGCAGCAAGTTTTCCCTCAGAAAGAAACCAAGGTTTATCGAACCAGGAGGAGCCAAGAAGCACGTTGAAGGTTGATGGCGGCGGGATGTAGTGCGGCGCAACACCGGAGATTCCGCGCCAACGTGGAACCCGCACAACACAACCAAAGTACTTTGCCCCAACGAAATGATGAGGTTGTCAATCTCACCGGCTTGTCTGTAACAAAGGATTAGATGTATAGTGTGGATGATGATTGTTTGCGTAAAACCGTAGAACAAGTATTGCGGATTATATTCGTTGTAAAAGAATGGACCGGGGTCCACAGCTCACTAGAGGTGTCTCTCCCATAAGATAAATAGCATGTTGGGTGAACAAATTACAGTCGGGCAATTGACAAATAGAGAGGGCATAACAATGCACATACATGATATGATGAATATTGTGAGATTTAATTGGGCATTACGACAAAGTACATAGACCGCTATCCAACATGCATCTATGCCTAAAAAGTCCACCTTCAAAGTTATCATCCGAATCCCTTCCAGTATTAAGTTGTAAAACAACGATACAATTGCATTAAGTATGGTGCGTAATGTAATCAATAACTACATCCTCGGACATAGAATCAATGTTTTATCCCTAGTGGCAACAAGTACATCCATAACCTTAGAGGTTTCGTCACTCCCGCATTCACGGAGACATGAACCCACTATCGAGCATAAATACTCCCTCTTGGAGTTAAGAGCAAAAACTTGGTCGCAGCCTCTACTAATAACGGAGAGCATGCAAGATCATAAACAACACATAGGTAATAGATTGATAATCAACATAACATAGTATTCTCTATCCATCGGATCCCGACAAACACAACATATAGAATTACAGATAGATGATCTTGATCATGTTAGGCAGCTCACAAGATCCGACAATGAAGCACATGAGGAGAAGACAACCATCTAGCTACTGCTATGGACCCATAGTCCAGGGGTGAACTACTCACTCATCACTCCTGAGGCGACCATGGCGGTGAAGAGTCCTCCGGGAGATGAATCCCCTCTCCGGCAGGGTGCCGGAGGTGATCTCCGTAATCCCCCGAGATGGGATTGGCGGCGGCGGCGTCTCGGCAAGGTTTTCCGTATCGTGGCTCTCGGTATCGGGGGTTTCGCAACGAAGGCTTTAAGTAGGCGGAAGGGCAACGCGGGGGCCACACGAGGGCCCCACACGCCGTGGCCGCGCGGCCAAGGGCCGGGCCGCGCCGCCCTGTTGTGTCGGCGCCTCGTGGCCCCACTTCCTTCCCCCTTCGGTCTTCTGGAAGCTTCGTGCAAAAATAGGACCCTGGGCGTTGATTTCGTCCAATTCCGAGAATATTTCCTTACTAGGATTTCTGAAACCAAAAACAACAGAAAACAAAGAATCGGCTCTTCGGCATCTCGTCAATAGGTTAGTGCCGGAAAATGCATAATAATGACATATAACGTGTGTAAAACATGTGAGTATCATCAATAAAGTAGTATGGAACATAAGAAATTATAGATACGTTTGGGACGTATCAGACTCCTCCTCCTTCGCCTCCGATTTCTTCCCCGTGATGCACGCACCTCCTCCTCGAGCGCCTTATACACCAGCTTGGGTCCGCCCTGTCCGGCTACTCTGGTTCATGAGGTGGTTGAGTACTGGCGGTGTGGTGATGGCGCTCGGTGTGGTGTGGTTGCCGTATGGTTGGGCTGGTCGTGGGACGGTGTCGGTGATGTACCGCTCGCGATGGTGGTGATCTCGGTGATGTGGTGCTGCGGTGACGACTACTTCATCCTCGACGCCGGTTGGATGGTGTCGCGAACGCAACCCCGGCGTCGATCTCGTCTGCACCTCTACAGCATGGTGAGCTAACTTCTCCACTTCTCTGCCTATGGTCATATGCTACACTATCCTGCTTGGTGTATATGTGCCCCAAAAGTGTTATAGTGGAACTAAATATTGTGGCTAGCTTTCCGGTGGCTTCTGCTATTTTATCGTTATTGTCAAAACTGAATGTTAAATTCAGTTGAGGTGGTATAATGTTATGCCTCTATTTGGATGATTAATCATCCAGGCATGAGTGGCTGGTTGTATTACTTTTACTGATGAAACTGAATATACTCTACAACATGCACTATTGACTTGATGCTTGGTTTGGGGTTTGACTATGATAAATTGATGCCCCATTTAATTCATGGTTGAATTTAAGCAATGAATTAGAAGTACTATTGCTGGAGGATTTATTTGGTGGATTTTTGGTGAACTTATGGTTTGCTTATGATGCTCTGATTGATGGGAATGCTTACTAGATAATGTGCACACATGACTAGACCTTGTGGTTATGTGGATGGCTTGCTTATACTTAAGCTGATGATTTTGTAGCTTGATTTATTGTCTTTTCTTCTTCTGCATAAGTGCCCATGTGCTTCTTACCAACCTATCTACCCTGTGGTGCCTCAATGAGTGTGCACAGGGTATGAATCATTAGAGTGAGACCTCGGTGCTGTTGTGCTTGTGTAAAATAGGAAATAGACATTGATCATAGATGTATGATCAAATGATGCAATCTGTCCAGCTCAAACTACTGATGTTGCTTGAGTTACTTTTAATGGACAGATATATGTTTGCGTTAACCGATGATGCAAAGGCTGAGGCATTGTTGGATAATAAGAACAGATACTCATGTGCCTTAAGTTCTCTGTGATGAATTTGAATAGCACTTCTATTCAAGACTGAGAGAAAACAATCCTTCCAACCCTCCTAGATGATTTAGTGTGGTATACTTTTCTGGGAATAGATTTTGTATGCTCTTATCCTGAATAGGATGTATACCTGATTCCACCTCCTGAATACAATGTTTATAGATCTGAAATACTTCTTGTTCTTGTTGCTCTTCACCTCCTTGAGTTGAGCTCAGCTCCTCCCGGCTCCCGCTATGTCGCCACAATCGTGTTTCTTGATCTAGTTTGGGTTTGATGATGAGCTACTACTACTCTGATTTGTTCTCAGATAGTCAGATGGATATATGAGGTTTTGGATGAAGAATAGTTGCTTTTCCTGGGTGTTCTTAGACTGGTCGATGGGTGTGAGAAGAAATGTTGTGCTTAGCAACTATTTGGGTCTGCAAGTAACTTGCTTTTATATGGTGGTCTGATGGCGTGTAACTCACACGTTCGTTGGGAACCCCAAGAGGAAGGTACGATGCGCACAGCAGCAAGTTTTCCCTCAGAAAGAAACCAAGGTTTATCGAACCAGGAGGAGCCAAGAAGCACGTTGAAGGTTGATGGCGGCGGGATGTAGTGCGGCGCAACACCAGGGATTCCGCGCCAACGTGGAACCTGCACAACACAACCAAAGTACTTTGCCCCAACGAAACAGTGAGGTTGTCAATCTCACCGGCTTGCTGTAACAAAGGATTAGATGTATAGTGTGGATGATGATTGTTTGCAGAAAACTGTAGAACAAGTATTGCAGATTATATTCGTTGTAAAAGAATGGACCGGGGTCCACAGTTCACTAGAGGTGTCTCTCCCATAAGATAAATAGCATGTTGGGTGAACAAATTACAGTCGGGCAATTGACAAATAGAGAGGGCATAACAATGCACATACATGATATGATGAATATTGTGAGATTTAATTGGGCATTACGACAAAGTACATAGACCACTATCCAACATGCATCTATGCCTAAAAAGTCCACCTTCAGGTTATCATCCGAATCCCTTCCAGTATTAAGTTGTAAAACAACAGACAATTGCATTAAGTATGGTGCGTAATGTAATCAATAACTACATCCTCGGACATAGAATCAATGTTTTATCCCTAGTGGCAACAGTACATCCATAACCTTAGAGGTTTCTGTCACTCCCCCAGATTCACGGAGACATGAACCCACTATCGAGCATAAATACTCCCTCTTGGAGTTAAGAGCAAAAACTTGGCCGGAGCCTCTACTAATAACGGAGAGCATGCAAGATCATAAACAACACATAGGTAATAGATTGATAATCAACATAACATAGTATTCTCTATCCATCGGATCCCGACAAACACAACATATAGAATTACGTATAGATGATCTTGATCATGTTAGGCAGCTCACAAGATCCGACAATGAAGCACATGAGGAGAAGACAACCATCTAGCTACCGCTATGGACCCATAGTCCAGGGGTGAACTACTCACTCATCACTCCGGAGGCGACCATGGCGGTGAAGAGTCCTCCGGGAGATGAATCCCCTCTCCGGCAGAGGTGCCGGAGGTGATCTCCATAATCCCCCGAGATGGGATTGGCGGCGGCGGCGTCTCGCAAGGTTTTCCGTATCGTGGCTCTCGGCATCGGGGGTTTCGCGACGAAGGCTTTAAGTAGGCGGAAGGGCAACGCGGGGGCCACACGAGGGCCCCACACGCCAGGGCCGCGCGGCCAAGGGCCGGGCCGCGCCGCCCTGTTGTGTCGGGCGCTCGTGGCCCCACTTCCTTCCCCTTCGGTCTTCCGGAAGCTTCGTGCAAAAATAGGACCCCGGGCGTTGATTTCGTCCAATTCCGAGAATATTTCGTTTGTAGGATTTCGAAACCAAAACAACAGAAAACAAGAATCGGCTCTTCGGCATCTCGTTAATAGGTTAGTGTCGGAAAATGCATAAATACGACATATAATGTGTATAAAACATGTAGATATCATCAATAATGTGGCATGGAACATAAGAAATTATCGATACGTCGGAGACGTATCATGGCCTGATGTTGCCTTTGGTTGACAACACATCCATGCGTTGATAGCACATCCATTCAGACATGTGTGTGTGATGTGTGCTTGCTAGGATGTCAATGCTGGCCTGGTTCGGCTCCCCTTGTGGATGAGCTGTCAACACCCGGATTTTTAAGTCCAGATGCCTATTATGCCGTACATCGCAATCCCAGGAATAATGTTTTTGCGAGACATAATAGTAAGTAGCATAGAGTCATCATTTATTACAACACATATTGTCTTACAACCATAGATCACATGATCCAATATTACACGAATATATTGTTCAACATCACAAATAGTAGCGGAAGCGAAGTAGTAGTGGACTATTTATTCCACGAAGTAACGCTTGACGTTAGAAGACGATCCTAGTTATCGTAGACGTCCTGTTGTCCGTCATCCTGATACTGGTGCTCTCCTTCATAGTCTGGCATTTGAATAGCCAGGGCAAAGCCATGAGTACTTTAAAGTACTCGCAAACTAACACTAGAGTAATTACTTATTAAGTGTAGTAAGGGGGTGCTAAGCTCTAGGTTTATTTGCGTAAAGCCAAGTTTTAGTTTGGTAAACATTTAGTAAAGCCGTATCATGTGCTAGACTATCTCAAGTGGGAACATTAGTGTCATTCCCACAACTCATATTGATTTACCTCAATATCACCTTTCAATTCACCATTCCTTTTTAAGATCAAAACACTATTATGATAACGGAGATAGTATGGCCTTTCCAATTGTCCGTAACCGTGGACACGGCTATTCGAATAGGTTTAACACTCGCAGAGGTTGTACTCTTGTGCCACAACTTTTGATTACATCCGTCGAGGATAACCCCGAATCATCGTAACACAAGTACGCGGATCATCAACCATAACCTTTCACTTATATATGCTAGTATGAGCACCTCTTCCCATGAGCTTGGCCTCCCGGTGAAAACCGCAGTCAACCCGGGAACTGCACAGGGCTTGGGCCGTACATTCACCTCATATTCCACACTTAACGGAGGCAGCCTCGGCGTAACCCCTATGATGCTTGTTTAGAGGGAACCCATACTAAAATACACAAGTTTCTAGTTAAGCCCTACCCATAATCAGGTATTGTGGGGGTACTTGTATAATTGGAAGGGTATCGCATTCAAACCCAATCATCAATTTTATCAAAAATCACCATCTTCTCTTGTTCAAATCCACCTCCACTTCACTTTCTTTCAAAGTCATTTCACTTCACCATGTTCCCATCTAGAGTAGTCAATTTTAATTGATTAGCACTAGCAACTATATGAGGGGTGCTATCTAGCTTTGAGTTGTGCTAATCTACTCCAAGTATTGTTCTACTCTAGACCAAGTGAATCATAAATCAAAAATTACTTTGAAATAAATAAGCAAAAGTAAAAGTAAGTAAAAACATGGGATAGGTAATACATGAAGGTAAAGTGTGATGGTGCCTTTGCTCTTGTAGAGCTAAGCACTTGTGTTTAGCAAGGGTTAGCTTGCCTTGAGCTGAGTAGTTATCGAAGTTCTCTTCTTCTTCCTGAGAGTAGGCCTCCTCCTCTTGGTATTCCTCGGTACTAGCGTCTATATACGAATACGAGGTATAAATACTAAACCAAGCTCACATACTAAATTAGAAACACTCAAAATAGTCCACACACTAATCCTATCATCAATCAAGCATGGCATGGTGGATTATTTGATGAATTCTTATTTAGGAGAAAAATAATTTCCTCTCATTATTCCTATTTCTAAAATTTGGTATTTAGATCCTTAGAGGAAATTAATTTCTTTCCATTACATCTTATTAAGATTTAATCTCTTCATATAATAATCAGGTATGAAATATAGGTTGACAAAAGTCAACATTTCATATCTATTATATGTGAGTCTAATTTAATTGAAGTGCTACACTTCACATAGTTTAAATACTTAACATTTAAATGAATTAAAATCTCTAAGTAATAATTATCAGAGGTTCATTAGCCTAAGTCATTCCCTCTCGGTTGTATTACTTAGGATCAAGATTTAAATGAGAGGGTAGTTCTCATATTACTTATTGCATTTGAATTTCAAGTTTAAATGCTCTAGAATTGACTACATAGCCATTTAATTTGATCTAGTCCATGATCATACAAATAACATATCTATATTATTGCATAATCCATTAGAGGACATCATTTGAGATTTATTAGAGTTGGAATCAATTCAAAATCTATTATGGTTGAATTTTGAATAAAGTTTGAATGTTCAAAAGTCCCTGTCTTGTCTTTTTTATCAAATTAAATCTACTTCGAATTTGGAGGTGGGACCAGTGGCATTAGTTAGATAAATTCATGGGCTTTCCAACGGTATAAAGTTTGCTAAATTTGGTTTGGCAGATTTCAAACTATTCAAATTTTACTAAACCATCTGCAGCACATTTGAATTAAGATTAAATCTAAATTTGAATCTTGGGCTTGGGCGGGAAGCACTACTGGGCCGAAACGGGATTTAAATCTACTGCGCAGCCCAACAAGCATCTGGTGCGCTTGGGCCGCACTGACGAGGTGGGGGCCACCCGTCAGTGTGTTATAACACAGCGAAACGGTATGATCAATTTAGGCCGTAGGATTAGAAGGGAGATCGACGGCGTGTGAGCGTCGTCGTCTCCGGCGAGAGGCGAGCTCACTGGCGGCGAGCCTAGGGGGTCTGGAGAGCCTACCGAGGCCGTTGCGGTGTGTCCGGCGAGTATGCGCGGAGAAGTGGTTGTCGACGAGGAACAGCCTGGTGCAGCGGCGGCGCTCGGGGAGGCTCCAATCGAAGCAGAGCTTCCGCGAGCTCCGGCGGTCTTGAGCTCGCAATTCGAGCAGCTCCGGCGGCGACTGGTGAAATTGAGTGGTGGAGGAGGTTCAGTGAGGAGAGGGGAGTGGATGGTGTGAGGAATGGAGGAGCCGATCGCCTCTATTTATAGGGTCGAGGGGTGGCCGCGGGGTGCTGAGAAGGAACGACCATGGCGCGGCTCCTGTGGCGAGCGAAAGGGCAAGGCGAGGACTGCTACGGCTAGCTGGTGTGCTGGCGATGCTCAACCTGTATCGAGGCAGAGAAAAGGGTGATGGGAGGGCTCGAGCGCTTGCAGGGTCTGTGGCGCGGCGTGCGGCCGAAAGTCGACGAGGACGACGGCGACGGAGCAGGGGCAGGCTAGGGATGGTGTCTGGCGTGTAGAGGGCGGGGAGGCGGTGCTCGACGCAGGCGTAGCTTGGCCAGAGGAGGACGGAGGTGCTCGAGCGCGTGGTGTACCGGGCGATGCCAGAGCGCGGTCACCGCGCGTGCTGGCACGTCCTGGCGAGTTTTGGGCGAGCGCGTTCCGGCCAATGCCGTGCGTTGGCGTTGCTGGGGCGTGTACCCTCGTCGTCCTTGAGTGTTGTAGATGCTCCAGGACAAGAGGATGAGTTGAAATGGTGGCCAAAGGTGGAGATGCCAAAGGTGGCCGGGTGTGCATGGCATGGAGCATCTCCTCTCACTTTCTCACTTTAATCAACCCAGGCAAGTACTTGGCTATGTGCAGGGATCATAGAGAGGCACTTATCATCCCAGTAGCAAAGGGGTTTAGGCCAAGAACCATTGGATAATAGCATGTAACACAAAATGGAAAACATGCCTGCCAAGTGTTTGATTAAATGGCCGCAAGAACTTTTTGTTTGAATTTTGAAATTCTTTTTGGTGGATCTCATTTATATAATTAATGTGTTGGATTGGTGGTGGTTTGGTTCAATTTGGAGTTGTTTTGCAAAATGTCAAAAGTGACATGATCTTCTCTTTATTTCAACATCACTACTTGTCACCTTTATACTGGTCAACCTAGTCAACTCTGGCCATGGTGGTCAACATCAAAGTTACTCACCTTGACATGGTCTTGGATGACATGGCTTTGGTTGACCAAGTTTAGTTCAAGAGTTGAGAGAACCAGAGAGGTAAAGTAGTGAAGAAAATATTTTTGGGCCAAGTGACCATTATCATATGTAAGATGAATTTGAGATTTCCTTGTGTTTGATTCTTGATCCAAGGATGCAAAAGTGTGAGTTTATCATATCTAAGTATTTTAAAAGCAAGGGGGCAAGCAATTATGGCCTAGGGTGAAGATTTGCATTTTGGCATAATGTGTATGTAAGTGAAATATGGGTTTTTCCCATTTTCTTCATTTCTCCTCAAACTAGGGTTTGATGATCTTTGTTAGGGTTCAAATAGCAATTGATAATCATACTAATACTCATCATGGCAATTGCACAAAATAAAATCACTCAAATGCATGAATCTATATGTGGCACTATATGCATAGAAAAAGTTTTTGTTAATTGCAAATTTTGAGTTTGGGAAATTTTCTTTCTTGTTGATTGTTGTTGAAACTTGGGATGTTACTGTAATATCCCAGGTTTAGAGGCTATAAAATGAGAGAACACCAAAGTGTGCATTGCATTCATGCATAGAAAATCCGGGGAATTTTCGCGCTTTCAAATAAAACTTACCACGATGGCTGAAGTTTCACTTGACTTGTTGGAATTGAAGTAGATCATCAAGTCAAGCGCTATAAACTTCACTTTGTGATCTTTGTTAAAACCTTGTTTTGGGTAGAGATGATTTGATCTATGGATTAGATCAAATGGAATTAGATTTACAACAACACATTCTGTAAGAATCAAACCCTAACTTATTAACACTTAAAAGTTAGCAACTACCTTTGTGTGTAATTTAAATTCACTTATAAATAAGTTAAACCACAGGGTCTAAAGTGCATAAAAGCCACACATTCTTATTTAAATCATAACTTATTAAATACATGGAATATCATAAAACTAAATCCATTTACATTACGAATTATAGTTCAAACTATTTGAATCAAACTAACTATGAGTATTTTGAAACTCATATGACCATGCCTTGGTGAAATCAAACCCAACTATCCAAAATTGAGGAATAACCTTCAACTTTAACTTTTTACCAATATTATAATGTAAATCCAATCAAATATGATATGATGATTCATCCACAATAATAAAACCATCCACATGATATTTAGTAGCAAATGCCACTTGGCTATCCAAAAATAAATCATATGAGAGGATAATCTCTATGCCATATGGGATGAAAATATCTACATGACTTGCTTTCCAAGCTATGCCACCTCATGCTCAAAGGATTGCTATGGATGAGGGCATGACAACCAAGCACCTTACTCATCAAACCAAATCAAGAGTCACCACCTATGTGTCATGATACTAGAGCTTGCCCAAGCCTATAAATAGAGCCACACCCTTCATCCATTTGGACACCTTGTACCATGCTACAAGGAAACCAAACACTTGAGACCTTCCATGTGAATTAGCTAGGATCAAGATGAAGAAGCTAGGAGGTGGAGGCATACCACAAGATGCAGGTTTATCAGATTTCCTGAAGAACAAGCTACAGAAGATACCAAGGTAGAATCCCTAGGCAAACCATATATTTAGAGGATCATATCATCATATCTTGAGTAGGACCTTAGGATATTCCAAGATATTGAGAAGTGAGAGAGGTTATAGATGCTAACCATATCCATGGCTATCCTAGAGAATACTAGAGTAGTATTACATCTTACTTGTTTAAAACCAACCTTTTATATTGTAGATGAGAGCCATGTTCCATTAGTGAAACATAACCAAAGCTTATGCTCATATTCTAATCCTAGTTGTGTATCACATTGGTGATCACTACTTAAACCCTAAACTACATTTGAATTCCAACCCATGGATTAACTTGGATTATAATTAGAACCCTGCCATGCCTCATGCCTAGTTAATACTTCAATTAGTAAAGCATCACCAAAACCCTAAACCTTTCACCTAGGAATTCAGCTCACATAAAATATTAAACCCTACCTGTGTCCGGATCCTAGTAAGACCAAATGCAAGTAGATGCCTTCGTGAGTAAATTAAACCAATCCTATTACGTTCAAATGCATTGCTAAGTGAACTAAATGAAACAGTAGGATAACGTCATCTTAATAAGTGAGTTAACATGAGCTAAAGTTTACTAAATAATCCAAGTATTAGTTGATAAGTAGAGTAGAACTATAGATCGATCTAACCATCTTCATAAACCCTTAGAAGTAATTCTCCACATGAAATCATGAACCAATCCTATTCTCAACACCATTTACTTTAAACTCTAATCAAAATTAAAATAGATATGAACAATCAATGTTGTTAAGCACATTAGTTAAACCTAATAATATTTTCACCGAGTCACATGTTATCAAATTTCAAACCATTGAAATGAATATGGTTCCTAACTTAACAAGGAATTGAGATGGATATAAAAACCCATTCCTATTTCAATTAAAACCCCACACAATATCAACCTAATAATAAAATGAATATGTATTTAAAAAGTAACACTAGGCAGTAAATAATAGTATTAAGTTATCTTGATACTCAAATAATTTAGAACCTGCCAAAAAGCAACTGAATTCAAATTTGAATTCAAATAGAAATATCAAATAGAAAATAAAAAACAGAAAACAGAATTTGAAAAAGAAAAAGAGAGGGAAACTCACCTGGTGGACCTCAGCCATCGCAGCAGCCCAACTAACCATCTCCACCGCAGCCCAGTACCGCACCAGCCGAGCAGGCCAACACAGCCCAGACGCAGCCCAGCCCAAAGCCACTTACCGTTTCGCGTGCGTCAAAAATCGTGCGAAGAGAAAAGCCTCGTTCTTCTTCTTCCCCGGCGACGACGAGCGCGACCATGCCGGTCGGCGACGCCCTCGTCGATGATAAGCACGGATTCGGACGCCAACAAGACGCTCCGGACTTGCACTAAACGATTCGCGTCCGAGCATATCCGGAAGAGAAAGATCTGCGTCCGAGAGAACTTCCCAGACACCGCCACCTCCCAACCCTCGCCGTCGCCGTGTCGTAGCCACAGTACTTCCCCCGACCTATAAAAACTCGAGCAGAAGCTCCGTGAAGCCCTTGTTCATCATAGCCAATCCTTATCCTCTCTCGTTTCCTATTTCTTCCACATTGCACCAATCTCTGTCGCCGGTGACCTCCATGGCACCGTCGATTGAGAGCACACCGGCGCATGATTTACGGTCGAGGAGGTGCGCCTCGGCACGTAGGCCATGCGGGAGCAAGCACGCATCAAGTGGAGCTCGGAGCCAGAAGAATTTCACCGTTCCCTTTCTCAGTACATCACCGGCAAAGGTGAAATCAAGCTCAACTCCGGCGGCCATCAACGTCGCCGACCACGCCATCGCATTCAGGGTGAGCATACCCGTCTGTAGAACCTACTTTTGCATCCTAGAAGTATCTGTAGCGCCAGATTGAGAGTTGGCCGGAGTGCACCGCCGCGGGGCATGATTTCCGACGAAGCTCCGATGACCTATAATTGATTCCGCCACCACCATAGTGTTCCTTATCCTCTTCTCGTTCGAACGCAATTCACGGGAAGTTTGGGGAGGCCACGTAGCGGCGGCGCCGTCATCTGCGGTCGCCGGCGTCTTGCCGTCGACGTTGCCAACGTGGCGGTGGGGTCACCCGTGCGTGTTGACTGGTCTTTGCCCGCGTGGCAATGGACTCGGTCAGCGGCCCCACTCGTCGGTCACTAGGGTTAGATTCGGACCGGTACACTTAGTATTTTTGTTGAAATTCAAAATTCAGAATATTACTGAAACTTTGCAAAATTCTAGAAAATTCATATCAACTCAGAAAATTATGAATAATATATCAAAATGTTCACAAAAATAAACTCTATTCAAATAAAATATAAAACAAAAATGTGTGTCAAATAAAAATTCATTTATTTTTAACTTCTTTAATTATGCATTTTCATTTATTTTAAATGCAAATTGAATTCAATAAATAATTTAGTTCCAAACTTAAATTTTAACTATTCAATAACCAAGTAAAATGTTAAGATTAATTTTATTTACCATATTGGCATAACTTAATTATTAGTGGTAATTTATAAACCCTAATTGCAATTTACCATTTACCATTTTCTTTAAATAGTAATAACTCAAGAAAATATTAAAAGCCAATATTATTTTGATAGCCCAACAATTGTTTACTTAAACATTTTAAGTCAACAAGATAAATACTTTAAACCTAATAAGAATTATTAAAATCCTAATTCTTAATTAAACCTAAATAAGAATTACCCTAATTGTTAATTCTTGTAAAATGTTAAACCATTACCAATTTTAATTCATAGTAATTAGTAACCACAACTCTATTACCAATTATCATTTTAGAAGTTGTACCATAATTTAGAAACCCTAGTTTCAATTGATCTCATTATTTCATGTTTTCATCCTAGTAGTTGTAAACTAACACCTTAGGATTTAAACCATGTGATCATTACACTATTAGTAGTAAACTCTAAAACCCTAGTTGTTTAGCCCATGTGATCATGTGCCACTTCAACTCTACATGTAGAACCTTAATAAGTAACCCATGAATGCATGCTCATGATCCATCTAGCATAAAACCAAGTCACTTGAGATTATCATTTCATGTTTCTACTTCTTAATTAAAACCTATATGATCCACTAGTGTCACCTAGGTATAAACCCTAACTTGTTACCATATGAATTAGTACCATTGATCATCAACTCCTATATACCATACCATGAGGATCAACCTCAACCATCAAACCCTAGTTAAACCATGATGATAAATCCTAATACCAACCTTGTGTAGCAAATCACATCACATGCTCCTAATCAACTAAACCCTACTTAGGAAATGATAAGTCACTTAGATTAGAAACAGTTAAAGATTACTTAGTGAAGCAATTGTGAAACCATAGTAAACCTAATAGCTAATTTATAGAACCATCTTGACCATCATCCTTTGATATGATACCATAATCACCCATAGTAATAAACCTGTCAATACTTGTTGTATATAGAACCAACCCAAGTTAAGAACCAACTAGTTCCTATTAGTGAAACTAAATGAAACCAATAGTAAACCCTAAAGTTACATAGCCCCTATGCATAGTAGTTCATATTCTTATTTAACCTGTTCTTCAAAAGTTATTCTTTTGAAGTACAAATGACAATCAAACCTTCGAAGCCTAATCCTTCTTTGAAATACTCATTATTTCCTTAAACAACATGTTCTTCAAAAGTTATTCTTTTGAAGTATAGTATAAGTAATCATCAACCATGTTCTGTAGAACTTAAAATTGACAAGCTGATCTTTACATATTATTCCACGACTATTCTTTATGTGTATGATTGTTATGATGTCTTATATCACTTGGTTGTGATGCTAATACAACCAAACCCTAATAAGAACCTTGTTTGAGAACCATTCTAAAAGTGCAACCAACCCTAAAGAAATCTTTACAACTCATACATCCTAAATCATCGAGGTTAGGTTACGCTTGGGACGATTGCATCTCATATTATGCATTATAGCATCTTTGCCAGTTCTTTAAACATTGTCCTTACCGGACGATGATGGTATTTCAGAATTTGGAGTTCTCACGTATCGAAGCTTTTGCCTGCATAATCTTGCAGTCAAGAAAGGCAAGTTCATCGCTTGCTCATGTCATTTGATTATTTTTATCAAACTATATGCAAAGTGCTATACTTATCACTCATGCATTGAAAAGCAAAGTATTATTTTACAATTATGAATATGACTATGTGGTGGGCAATGGAACCATGGTATGTGTTGATATGGTGGAGGTTCCATTGCAAGGGTTACTACTCATCTAGGATTAAGTACCAATGCCGTCCGAGTGATTCTAGCGCCGTACATATCGCGTTAACCATAAGATCTATAATGGCTGCGGGGAAGTCAGTCTGTATCTTTTCCCTCTCGCATGCCAACGGATCGGTGATAAGGGTTGCCGGATCGGTCTATCTTTGGTAAAGGTGGGGACATGTGGTCCTGCACGGTCTACCATTAGATACGGGAGAGGGTAGACTTATTATTGGTCTATGAAGGATTGTAAGGGTTGTCCGGATCGGTCTATCTATGGTGTATAGGACAGGGCATATTAATTGTTCGGAACGGTCTACCTTATTGGTAAAGGTGAGAACAAAGGCCTGGGTCGGTCTACCCATAGATATAGGAGAGGACGGACTTACAAAAGGGTGGGTTCGCGAGGTCGCGGAGAAGGCGGTGATTGGCTTGGATCTTACACCTGACCTCACACCAAGGAAGTGTGGACGAGACAGCTTACTCGGTTGGCAACAAGGATAAGTTCTCTTATGGGAAAAGTAACGCACCTCTGCGGAGTGTATCAAATTGTGGCTGTCACTCCCTGTTCGGGAAGGGAGCTGCGAACGCGGCAGGAAAGGAACTCCATGAAGTTCTAGTCAACTCGTGAAGACGACGGGCATAGTTTTCAGAATAAAATAAACCTTTTGAAGAAATGTTTATGAAAACTTGCATTGGCCTAGGACTTTCCGGTCTATGGCTGTAGCTAGTGCATGATACACATATTTCCTAATATGAACTTGCTGAGTACGCTCGTACTCATTCTATCTCATTTGAACCCCCTTCTTAGATCAAGGCACCGAAGGAGAAACTACCAGTGGAACTCGAAGCCGAAGGAGTCAATCGCAACAAGATGAAGAATCCAATCAAAGAAGTCAATGGAGTCAACTTCGCATCAGCTAGAGTGGAAACTTAGACTAGTAATAGAAGGGAATCTTTCCCTAATCCTAGCACCTAAGTAGCTAGATTTCTATAGCAAGCCAAGTAGCTCTTGAACTTGAGTTAGCAATAAGATAGACTACGAGTCGTTCTTACGGATCTTTATTTGAAGTTTTACCTCACCTGTAAAGTAGGAGGTTGTGTTGATCTTATGTAAACGGCTCGTGTGTACTTCTATAGACATACCTTGGACTCGCATATGTTTACGTTGTACCACTCGAGAGATGTAATATGAGTGGAACGGTGTTTCACTTGTGTTATGTCAACGACTTGTGTACTACACCATGCGGTGGTACGTTGGGTCATCACGAGCTGGTATCGAGCAAATGCTTTGACCCTAGGATTAAAACCCTTTAAAGGAGACCTATAGGTTTGGTAGTGTCTATCGGAAGTGTATTAGTTAAGTCAACTATGCTAAACCAACTATTCTTTTGACTTGAGATGGGTATTCACTTGAGAATAATCCTGACACACTTGAGTCAATCTTTCTTATCTATCTTTCTTAAGTAAAATTAGTTAGTTATCTTGCTTCATTCCAAATAATTAGAACACCATTGAAGCTTAAGATAATGGGTGGTAGTAGATCACGGTTGGTATACAATACATGGTAGTCCAAAGAGAGGATACAACCATAAGGAAGATATCCTATTGGAAGAAGTATACCAATGCAAGTTATAGTTAAGTAAGAGTCATTAAAAATGTCAAATGACTGATGTTAAGTAAGGGAGATAAGTTATATAAGGTAGTATATGTCTATGATGAGTCAATCATAGGAGGTAAGGAAGAGTGATAAGAGTTATGCAACTCTACTTTTCATGGTAAAGTTGGTAATCATATATGATTCACTTGAGAATCATGGTATGATGGAGTAGAACATCATAAGTACGATAACAAAAGGATGATAAGGAGTAGGATTTAGGGAATAGTTCGAAAGCTTAGGCCTTAAAATCCTGGAAACTGTGCCAAGTATGCTCGAACCAAAGATGATAGTTGGAAGAAGGCTTTATTAGAGCATGTCACATAGAGAAATCCTAGAGTTATAGGTGGTATATTCTAAACAATCATGTGTTTAGAGTAGACATGTTAGAACTAGTTGTATTATAGGAAGTAGTCCTCAATAGCACATATATATGGTATACTATTTTGTTAGTACTTCCAAACAAAACTAGGTTAACTTTAACTATCCCAAGCCATTTTGTTTCAAGATTGTCTCATTGCAAATGTGTAATGGAGATAAATGTTGAGACAAATAGTAGAAATTCACGTATTTGTGCTAAGTATCACAACTTAAACCTATCTTATGTGGTGTTATATACTACACATCGATCCTGATATTTAGGGATGTCTTACCCAACTACTATATTCAGGCATATAAGGATGTGTATTATAAGCACAAAGCTGGATCTTCTTGGATTTTCTTGAATCTTCATTGATTGACTAGATCCATACATGAAGTTTGACTTTGATATGCAAATGCATGTTGCAATATCAAGCTCTTACTTGATGTTATAGGTCTAGAGGGTAAAGGTATTCGTGTGAGGAAGTGACGAATTGTGAAGATTTTTGGAAGACAAGATGAAGGTTCACTTAGAAGAAGGAAGTAAAGTTGTGGGAAGCAACCACAATACTCTAAAGGAAAGACTCAATCAAAACTCACTTCTATCCTTAATCAAGGGGTACTTCAACATGGAAGTACCATGGAAGGGAGAAAAATAGTGAATATGGAGCAATAGAAGTGGAGCCGTATTCATTATGGAAGAAGGTAATGCAAGTGAAGTCACTTACGATACTATCTTCATAGTGTCAACAAGTGGTTATCTTGCAAAACAAATCCTAGAATAATAAAAATAGACAAGTGAAGTCGTAGCTGGTATAATAAGACCGCAGCTGATATAGGATAATCATGAAGAGAAAGTATGTGAAGTGAGGTATATTTTAACTAAAACTATGAAAGTAGCCACAACTGGTAGATAGATATGGACTAGACCCATAACATAGCCATAGTTGGTATCCAATAAGCCACATCTGGTGCTAGTTAGTCTACAGCTGGTACCAGATAGCCACAGCCTGAACATTTCTTTACCTAAAAGAAAGGGGGATTCCGCAGCTAGTATTTCACAGCTGGTATCTCGTAGTTGGTAAATTTTTTAAATTGGAGGATTCATAATGGATACCCACAAGCTGAGTGGATACACCACAAAGAATTCTTGATGAGACTTTAGAAAGGTACAAAATATAAACCAGACTTAAACCAACTACCTACCCTTGGAGTTTAATAATTAGAAGAAAGGAAGTTTGAAGATTATTAGTAAACTCCAAGGGGGAGAGGAAGGCTGAAGGAGAAGTATTAAAATATGATTTGGAGTATGATAGACGGAGAAAAAGGTCCGAGCCGAGAGGAAGTCCGATCTTATTTTTATAAGGTTGTTGGGAAGTATCCATATAATAGTACTCTCAGGAGGTTGTCAGACCAGAAGCCGAGGTTCATATCTCGAGGAAGTAAGGGTTAGCCCTTAACTTAAGTGGGTAATTGTAATTACTCAAAACCAAGAGAACTTAAGTAAGTATTAGAAAATGAAGTTGGATGAAGAAGATATCGGAGGACAATCAAAGCCTAAGAAAACAAAAGACCGAAGGGTTTGACTATACCAAAACATAAGCCTATTAGAAAGATTCCTTTCATGGAACCTAAAGAAACCAAAAGGAAAATAACTAGCATAAACTAGAAGCCATGATTGGATGGACTAAATGAGTCTAATCCATTCGTAGGACTAAACAACCAGGACCATGCCTATCGTAATACCTTACCAAGTACCATTACTTTCGTTATGGTAGTAAGGGAAAACAATACCCTACCTTAAATAAATCTTTTAAAATTAAGGTTTGAGTATCGCAGTCGGTAAATCGTAGTGCCATATTACACCGCAATTTGGATTACCGCAATTTGGTAGAACCAAGCTTTGAGTACTCAAATAGGAAGATGTCACCACAACCATTAGGAAAGTCCATTAACACAATAAGATGTCTTAATCCAAGAATTTTTGGATAGTAAGCCTATAAGCTTAGAGTGTTGGAAGAAATCATAGAATTGAAGAAAATATTAGTACCAGACATCAGAAGACTCCAGGAAGGATCTGGACAAAGGATATATTCAACTATATCTAGTGTGATCACCATGGAGTTGAAGGATGGTGATCCGTTCAAGACATTTCAACATTCCGAAACATGAGAGCGTTCGAACTTCGGGACGAAGTTCGGTTTAAGGGAGAGAGGCTGTAATATCCCAGGTTTAGAGGCGATAAAATGAGAGAACACCAAAGTGTGCATTGCATTCATGCATAGAAAATCCGGGGAATTTTCGCGCTTTCAAATAAAACTTACCACGATGAGCGAAGTTTCACTTGACTTGCTTGGAATTGAAGTAGATCATCAAGTCAAGCGCTATAAACTTCACTTGTGATCTTTGTTAAAACCTTGTTTTGGGTAGAGATGATTTGATCTATGGATTAGATCAAATGGAATTAGATTTACAACAACACATTCTGTAAGAATCAAACCCTAACTTATTAACACTTAAAAGTTAGCAACTACCTTTGTGTGTAATTTAAATTCACTTATAAATAAGTTAAACCACGGGGTCTAAAGTGCATAAAAGCCACACATTCTTATTTAAATCATAACTTATTAAATACATGGAATATCATAAAACTAAATCCATTTACATTACGAATTATAGTTCAAACTATTTGAATCAAACTAACTATGAGTATTTTGAAACTCATATGACCATGCCTTGGTGAAATCAAACCCAACTATCCAAAATTGAGGAATAACCTTCAACTTTAACTTTTTACCAATATTATAATGTAAATCCAATCAAATATGATATGATGATTCATCCACAATAATAAAACCATCCACATGATATTTAGTAGCAAATGCCACTTGGCTATCCAAAAATAAATCATATGAGAGGATAATCTCTATGCCATATGGGATGAAAATATCTACATGACTTGCTTTCCAAGCTATGCCACCTCATGCTCAAAGGATTGCTATGGATGAGGGCATGACAACCAAGCACCTTACTCATCAAACCAAATCAAGAGTCACCACCTATGTGTCATGATACTAGAGCTTGCCCAAGCCTATAAATAGAGCCACACCCTTCATCCATTTGGACACCTTGTACCATGCTACAAGGAAACCAAACACTTGAGACCTTCCATGTGAATTAGCTAGGATCAAGATGAAGAAGCTAGGAGGTGGAGGCATACCACAAGATGCGGGTTTATCAGATTTCCTGAAGAACAAGCTACGGAAGATACCAAGGTAGAATCCCTAGGCAAACCATATATTTAGAGGATCATATCATCATATCTTGAGTAGGACCTTAGGATATTCCAAGATATTGAGAAGTGAGAGAGATTATAGATGCTAACCATATCCATGGCTATCCTAGAGAATACTAGAGTAGTATTACATCTTACTTGTTTAAAACCAACCTTTTATATTGTAGATGAGAGCCATGTTCCATTAGTGAAACATAACCAAAGCTTATGCTCATATTCTAATCCTAGTTGTGTATCACATTGGTGATCACTACTTAAACCCTAAACTACATTTGAATTCCAACCCATGGATTAACTTGGATTATAATTAGAACCCTGCCATGCCTCATGCCTAGTTAATACTTCAATTTAGTAAAGCATCACCAAAACCCTAAACCTTTCACCTAGGAATCACTTCACATAAAATATTAAACCCTACCTGTGTCCGGATCCTAGTATAGACCAAATGATAGTTAGATGCCTTCGTGAGTAGAATTAAACCATCCTATTTACTGTTCAAATGCATTGCTAATGAACTAAATGAAACATAGGATAAAGCCATCTTAATTAGTTACATAGCTAAAGATTTACTTTAAATAACTCAAGTATTAGTGATTATAGAACTTTCTTAACCATCTTCATAAACCCTTAGAAGTAATTCTCCACATGAAATCATGAACCAATCCTATTCTCAACACCATTTACTTTAAACTCTAATCAAAATTAAAATAGATATGAACAATCAATGTTGTTAAGCACATTAGTTAAACCTAATAATATTTTCACCGAGTCACATGTTATCAAATTTCAAACCATTGAAATGAATCTGGTTCCTAACTTAACAAGGAATTGAGATGGATATAAAAACCCATTCCTATTTCAATTAAAACCCCACACAATATCAACCTAATAATAAAATGAATATGTATTTAAAAAGTAACACTAGGCGAGTAAATAATAGTATTAAGTTATCTTGATACTCAAATAATTTAGAACCTGCCAAAAAGCAACTGAATTCAAATTTGAATTCAAATAGAAATATCAAATAGAAAATAAAAACAGAAAACAGAATTTGAAAAAGAAAAAGAGAGGGAAACTCACCTGGTGGACCTCAGCCATCGCAGCAGCCCAACTAACCATCTCCACCGCAGCCCAGTACCGCACCAGCCGAGCAGGCCAACACAGCCCAGACGCAGCCCAGCCCAAAGCCACTTACCGTTTCGCGTGCGTCAAAAATCGTGCGAAGAGAAAAGCCTCGTTCTTCTTCTTCCCCGGCGACGACAGCGCGACCATGCCAGTCGGCGACGCCCTCGTCGATGATAAGCACGGATTCGGACGCCAACAAGACGCTCCAGACTTGCACTAAACGATTCGCGTCCGAGCATATCCAGAAGAGAAAGATCTGCGTCCAGAGAACTTCCCAGACACCGCCACCTCCCAACCCTCGCCGTCGCCGTGTCGTAGCCACAGTACTTCCCCCGACCTATAAAAACTCGAGCAGAAGCTCCGTGAAGCCCTTGTTCATCATAGCCAATACTTATCCTCTCTCGTTTCCTATTTCTTCCACATTGCACCAATCTCTGTCGCCGGTGACCTCCATGGCACCGTCGATTGAGAGCACATCGGCGCATGATTTCTGGTCGAGGAGGTGCGCCTCGGCACGTAGGCCATCTGGGAGCAAGCACGCATCAAGTGGAGCTCGGAGCCAGAAGAATTTCACCGTTTCCTTTCTCAGTACATCACCGGCAAAGGTGAAATCAAGCTCAACTCCGGCGGCCATCAACGTCGCCGACCACGCCATCGCATTCAGGGTGAGCATACCCGTCTGTAGAACCTACTTTTGCATCCTAGAAGTATCTGTAGCGCCAGATTGAGAGTTGGCCGGAGTGCACCGCCGCGGGGCATGATTTCCGACGAAGCTCCGATGACCTATAATTGATTCCGCCACCACCATAATGTTCCTTATCCTCTTCTCGTTCGAACGCAACTCACGGGAAGTTTGGGGAGGCCCTGTAGCGGCGGCGCCGTCATCTACTGGTCGCCGGCGTCTTGCCGTCGACGTTGCCAACGTGGCAGTGGGGTCACCCGTGCGTGTTGACTGGTCTTTGCCCGCGTGGCAATGGACTCAGTCAGCGGCCCCACTCGTCGATCACTAGGGTTAGATTCAGACCGGTACACTTAGTATTTTTGTTGAAATTCAAAATTCAGAATATTACCGAAACTTTGCAAAATTCTAGAAAATTCATATCAACTCAGAAAATTATGAATAATATATCAAAATGTTCACAAAAATAAACTCTATTCAAATAAAATATAAAACAAAAATGTGTGTCAAATAAAAATTCATTTATTTTTAACTTCTTTAATTATGCATTTTCATTTATTTTAAATGCAAATTGAATTCAATAAATAATTTAGTTCCAAACTTAAATTTTAACTATTCAATAACCAAGTAAAATGTTAAGATTAATTTTATTTACCATATTGGCATAACTTAATTATTAGTGGTAATTTATAAACCCTAATTGCAATTTACCATTTACCATTTTCTTTAAATAGTAATAACTCAAGAAAATATTAAAAGCCAATATTATTTTGATAGCCCAACAATTGTTTACTTAAACATTTTAAGTCAACAAGATAAATACTTTAAACCTAATAAGAATTATTAAAATCCTAATTCTTAATTAAACCTAAATAAGAATTACCCTAATTGTTAATTCTTGTAAAATGTTAAACCATTACCAATTTTAATTCATAGTAATTAGTAACCACAACTCTATTACCAATTATCATTTTAGAAGTTGTACCATAATTTAGAAACCCTAGTTTCAATTTGAATAAGAACCTTGAACTCATTATTCCATGTGTTCATCCATAGTAGTTGCAAACCTAAAACCCTAGGGGTTTAGCCCATGTGATCATAGCCACCTCAACTCTACATGTAGAACCTTAATAAGTAACCCATGAATGCATAATCATGATCCATCAACATAAAACCAATTCACTTGTGATCATCATTTCCTGTTTTTACTTTTAGTAAAACATATATGATCCACTAGTGCCACCTAAGTAGAAACCCTAACTTGTTAATTGAATTAGTACCATTGATCACAACTCCTATATACCATACCATGAGGATCAACCTCAACCATCAAACCCTAGTTAAACCATGATGATAAATCCTAATACCAACCTTGTGTAGCAAATCACATCACATGCTCCTAATCAACTAAACCCTACTTAGGAAATGATAAGTCACTTAGATTAGAAACAGTTAAAGATTACTTAGTGAAGCAATTGTGAAACCATAGTAAACCTAATAGCTAATTTATAGAACCATCTTGACCATCATCCTTTGATATGATACCATAATCACCCATAGTAATAAACCTGTCAATACTTGCTGTATATAGAACCAACCCAAGTTAAGAACCAACTAGTTCCTATTAATGAAATTAAATGAAACCAATAGTAAACCCTAAAGTTACATAGCTCCTATGTATAGTAGTTCATATCCTTATTTAACCTGTTCTTCAAAAGTTATTCTTTTGAAGTACAGATGTTAATCAAACCTTAGAAGCCCCAATCCTTCTTTGAAATACTCATTAATTCTTAATTAACATGTTCTTCAAAAGTTATTCTTTTGAAGTATAGTATAAGTAATCATCAATCATGTTCTGCAGAATTTAAAATTGACAACTGATCTTACATATTATTCCACGACTATTATTTATGTGTATGATTGTTACGATGTCTTATATCACTTGGTTGTGATGCTAATACAACCAAACCCTAATAAGAACCTTGTTTGAGAACCATTCTAAAAGTGCAACCAACCCTAAAGAAATCTTTACAACTCATACATCCTAAATCATCGAGGTTAGGTTACGCTTGGGACGATTGCATCTCATATTATGCATTATAGCATCTTTGCCAGCTTCTTTAAACATTGTCCTTACCGGACGATGATGGTATTTCAGAATTTGGAGTTCTCACGTATCGAAGCTTTTGCCTGCATAATCTTGCAGTCAAGAAAGGCAAGTTCATCGCTTGCTCATGTCATTTGATTATTTTTATCAAACTATATGCAAAGTGCTATACTTATCACTCCTGCATTGAAAAGCAAAGTATTATTTTACAATTATGAATATGACTATGTGGTGGGCAATGGAACCATGGTATGTGTTTATGGTGGAGGTTCCATTGCAAGGGTACTACTCATCTAGGATTAAGTACCAATGCCGTCCGGTGATTCTAGCGCCGTACATATCGCGTTAACCATAAGATCTATAATGGCTCTGGGAAGTCAGCTGTATCTTTTCCCTCTCGCATGCCAACGGATCGGTGATAAGGGTTGCCCGGATCGGTCTATCTTTGGTAAAGGTGGGGACATGTGGTCCCGCACGGTCTACCATTAGATACAGGAGAGGGTAGACTTATTATTGGTCTATGAAGGATTGTAAGGGTTGTCCGGATCGGTCTATCTATGGTGTATAGGACAGGGCATATTAATTGTTCGGAACGGTCTACCTTATTGGTAAAGGTGAGAACAAAGGCCCGGGTCGGTCTACCCATAGATATAGGAGAGGACAGACTTACAAAAGGGTGGGTCTGCGAGGTCGCGGAGAAGGCGGTGATTGGCTTGGATCTTATACCCGACCTCACACCAAGGAAGTGTGGACGAGCCAGCCTACTCGGTTGGCAACAAGGTTAAGTTCTCTTATGGGAAAAGTAACGCACCTCTGCAGAGTGTATCAAATTGTGGCTGTCACTCCCTGTTCCGGGAAGGGAACTGCGAACGCGGCAGGAAAGGAACTCCATGAAGTTCTAGTCAACCTGTGAAGACTGACGGGCATAGTTTTCAGAATAAAATAAACCTTTTTAAGAAATGTTTATGAAAACTTGCATTGGCCTAGGACTTTCTGGTCTATGGCTGTAGCTAGTGCATGATACACATATTTCCTAATATGAACTTGCTGAGTACGCTCGTACTCATTCTATCCCATTTGAACCCCCTTCTTAGATCAAGGAACCGAAGGAGAAACTACCGTGGAACTCGAAGCCGAAGGAGTCAACTGCAACAAGATGAAGAATCCAATCAAAGAAGTCAATGGAGTCAACTTCTGCAACAGCTAGAGTGGAAACTTAGACTAGTAATAGAAGGGAATCTTTCCCTAATCCTAGCACCTAAGTAGCTAGATTTCTATAGCAAGCCAAGTAGCTCTTGAACTTGAGTTAGCAATAAGATAGACTACGAGTCGTTCTTCTGGATCTTTATTTGAAGTTTTACCTCACTTGTAAAGTAGGAGGTTGTGTTGATCTTATGTAAACAGCTCGTGTGTACTTCTATAGACATACCTTGGACTCGCATATGTTTCTGTTGTACCACTCTGAGAGATGTAATATGAGTGGAACGGTGTTTCACTTGTGTTATGTCAACGACTTGTGTACTACACCATGCAGTGGTACGCTGGGTCATCACAGCTACAAACCCTTTCCCCCTTACAAAAGATCTCGTCCCGAGATCTGAGAAAACTAGGTACTAAAGAGATCTGGGTACTCAGTCCTCATAAAGTCTTCTCTCTCCCAAGTGGCTTCTTCTTCGGTGTGGTTACTCCATTGGATCTTCAGAAACTTGATACTCCGGGTACGAGTGGTTCTGAAAGCTTCTTCCAAGATGCGAATAGGTACTTCGCGGTATGTCAGATCTGAGTTGATATCCACAGCTCGATGGTCGATGTTCTTGAAAACCTCGGTCTTCTCAGGCACTTCTAAGCACTTCCGGAGTAGCGAGATGTGAAACACATTGTGCACCACTGACATTTCTTCCGGTAACTCCAGTTCATAGGATACTTCTCCTCGGCGACTCAGGACTTTGAAAGGTCCGACATATCGGGGTGCGAGCTTTCCTCTAAGCTGGAATCTCTGCATTCCTTTAAGAGGAGACACTTTGAGATATACGAAATCTCCGATCTCGAAGGTCATCTCTCGGCGTCTTTTGTCGACGTAGCTCTTCTGTCTTGATTGGGCTGTCTTGAGGTACTCGCGGATCTTGTGCACCTTCTCTTCGGCTTCTCGGAGAATATCTGGTCCAAAGACTTGACTCTCTCCGACTTCCGACCAATTCAGAGGGGAACGGCACTTCCTTCCGTACAGTGCTTCGAAGGGGGCCATCTGCAAGCTGGCTTGATAGCTGTTGTTGTACGAGAATTCTGCGTACAGCAAGCAGTCTTCCCACTTAGATCCATACTCTAACACACATGCTCTCAACATATCTTCTAGTATCTGGTTGACTCGTTTCGTCTGTCCATCCGTCTCGCGGGTGATAGGTCAGTGCTGAAATTCGGACGAGTTCCGAGTCCTTCATGTACTTTCCGCCGGAATCCGGAGGTGAATTGGGATCCTCTCGTCGGATACTATCGACTTCGGGGTTCCGTGCAGGCTGACTATCCTTGAGAGATATAGCTCGCGAGTCTCGGTCCTTGATAGGTGGTCTTGACGGGGATGAAGTGGGCGACTTTGGTTAGTCTGTCGACCACTACCCAGATGGAATCATTTCCTTTACTAGATTTGGGCAGTCCGGTGATGAAGTCCATTCCTACGGAATCCCACTTCCATTCGGGAATCTGTAAGGGTTGCAACAGTCCTGCAGGGCGTTGATGTTCTGCTTTGACTCTTTGACAGATGTCACATTTGGCGATGTAGCTTCCAATCTCTCTCTTCATTCCATGCCACCAGAATTGTTCCTTCAAATCCTGGTACATCTTGGTTCCTCGGGGTGAATGGAGTATAGGGTGTCGTGAGCTTCTTTCAGAATAACTTGCTTCAACTCTGAGTCTGACGGCACACAAAGGCGCTTGTTATACCATAGCACTCCTTCTTCATCTACGGTGAATCCCGGTGCTTTTCCGGCAGCTATTTGGCTCTTGATCCCCTCAATACTAGCATTTCCTTTCTGAGCTTCCTTGATCTGGCTAATCAGGGTGGGTTGGAGTTCAATGCTGGCGAGATATCCTTCGCTAACCGAGTTCAAGTCTAAACTGTTCAAACTCTTCAAACAGGTCGGGTTGCTCAATTGCTAACATGGAGTTTAACTGACACGGCAGTCTACTCAGAGCGTCCACTACCACATTGGCCTTGCCGGGGTGATAGTGGATTTCCATGTCGTAATCCTTGATTAACTCTATCCATCTGCGCTGCCTCATATTCAACTCCTTCTCCGTGAAGATATACTTCAGGCTCTTGTGATCCGAGTAAATCTCGCATCGATTACCCATGAGGTAATGACGCCATACTTTCAGTGCTAACACCACCGCTGCTAGCTCTAAGTCATGGGTTGGATAGTTCTGTTCATGCTGCTTCAGCTGTCTTGACAGGTAAGATATCACTTTTCCTTCTTGCATCAGCACACATCCAAGACCAATCTTGGAGGCGTCACAGTACACATCAAATGGCTTGGTAATGTCCGGCATAACCAGTATTGGGGCTGTTGTCAATCTTAGCTTGAGCTGTTGAAAGCTCTCTTCACACTTGTCGGTCCATTCGAACTTCCGGTCCTTCTTCAACAATTGAGTCATCGGTCTTGCTATGCTTGGAATCCTTCAACGAATCGGCGGTAATATCCCGCCAATCCGAGAAATGCACGGACTTCGGTCTGAGTGGTTGGGGCTTTCCATTCTTCAACAGTCTTGATTTTTGCGGGGTCAACGGCAATTCCTCCGGCTGACAAGATATGACCCAAGAATCCTGCTTCTTTCAACCAGAACTCTGATGTCTACGGGAGCTTCTATTCTTGTAGACAGTGTTGGGCCTCCAAGAGCAGAGGTTTGTAGAACAGCAGCAAGTTTCCCTTAAGTGGATACCCAAGGTTTATCGAACTCAGGGAGGAAGAGGTCAAAGATATCCCTCTCATGCAACCCCGCAACCACAAAGCAAGAAGTCTCTTGTGTCCCCAACACACCAAATAGGTGCACTAGTTCGGCGAAGAGATAGTGAAATACAGGTGGTATAAATAAGTATGAGCAGAGTAGCAACGGTGCCGTAAAAGTGCTTGGCGTGTAGTTGATGGTGGTGGTATTGCAGCAAGTAGTAACGCAAAGAAACAATGAACAAGCAAGTAGTAACTCAGCAAGTAGTAATAAACAAGCAAGTAGTAACTCAGCAGTATTTAGGAACAAGGCCTAGGGATTACACTTTCACTAGTGGACACTCTCAACATTGATCACATAACAGAATAGATAAATGCATACTCTACACTTTTGTTGGATGATGAACACATTGCGTAGGATTACACGAACCCTCAATGCCGGAGTTAACAAGCTCCACAATAATGCTCATGTTTTAGTAACCTTAAGTGTAAGATAGATCAACGCTACTAAACAAAGTACTAGCATAGCATGCACACTGTCACCTTCATGCATATGTAGGAGGAATAGATCACATCAATATTATCATAGCAATAGTTAACTCCATAATCTACAAGAGATCATGATCATAGCATAAACCAAGTACTAACACGGTGCACGCACTGTCACCTTTACACACGTGCAGGAGGAATAGAACTACTTTAATAACTTTGCTAGAGTAGCACATAGATAGTAGTGATACAAACTCATATGAATCTCAATCATGTAAAGCAGCTCATGAGATCATTGTATTGAAGTACATAGTAGAGAGATTAACCACATAGCTACCGGTACAGCCCCGAGCCTCGATGGAGAACTACTCCCTCCTCATGGGAGCAGCAGCGGTGATGAAGATGGCGATGGAGATGGCAGCGGTGTCGATGGAGAAGCCTTCCGGGGGCACTTCCCCGTCCCGGCAGGGTGCCGGAACAGAGTTCTGTCCCCCGAATTGGAGTTTCGCGACGGTGGCGGCGCCCCTGGAGTCTTTCTGGAGTTTCGTCAATTGGTACTGCGTTTTTAGGTCGAAAGGGGTTATATAGGCGAAGAGGCGGCGCAGGAGGGCTGACAGGGCGGCCTCACCCTAGGCCGGCGCGGCCAGACCCTGGCCCGCGCGGCCCTATGGTGTGGGGCCCCCCTGGCTCCTCTCCGACTCTTCTTCGGTGTTCTGGAGCCTTCCGAGGAAAATAGGAGGTTTGGCATTGATTTCGTCCAATTCCGAGAATATTGCCCGAACAGCCTTTCTGGAACCAAAAACAGCAGAAAACAGCAACTGGTCTTTCGGCATCTCGTCAATAGGTTAGTTCCGGAAAACGCACGAATATGACATAAAGTGTGCATAAAACATGTAGATAACATCAATAATGTGGCATGGAACACAAGAAATTATCGATACGTTGGAGACGTATCAGCATCCCCAAGCTTAGTTCTCGCTCGTCCCGAGCGGTAAAACGATAACAAAGATAATTTCTCGGAGTGACATGCCATCATAAACTTGATCATACTATTTGTACAGCATATGTAGTGAATGCAGCGATCAAAACAATGTATATGACATGGGTAAACAACTGAATCATAAAGCAAAGACTTTTCATGAATATCACTTCAAGACAAGCATCAATAAGTCTTGTATAAGAGTTAACTCATAAAGCAATAATTCAAAGTAAAGGCATTGAAGCAACACAAAGAAGATTAAGTTTCAGCGGTTGCTTTCAACTTATAACATGTATATCTCATGGATAATTGTCAATGCAAAGCAATATAACAAATGCAATAAGCAAGTATGTAAGAATCAATGCACAGTTCACACAAGTGTTTGCTTCTTGAGATGGAGAGAAATAGGTGAACCGACTCAACAATGAAAGTAAAAGAATGGTCCTCCATAGAGGAAAAGCATCGATTGCTATATTTGTGCTAGAGCTTTGATTTTGAAAACATGAAACAATTTTGTCAACGGTAGTAATAAAGCATATGCATCATGTAAATTATATCTTATAAGTTGCAAGCCTCATGCATAGTGTACCAATAGTGCCCGCACCTTGTCCTAATTAGCTTGGACTACCCGGATTATCACCGCAATACATATGCTTTAACCAAGTTTCACAAAGGGGTACCTCTATGCCGCCTGTACAAAGGTCTAAGGAGAAAGCTCGCATTTGGATTTCTCGCTTTTGATTATTCTCAACTTAGACATCCATACCGGGACAACATAGACAACAGATAATGGACTCCTCTTTTAATGCTTTAAGCATTGGACAACAATTAATTCTTTTCTCATTAGAGATTTGAGGATGTTTGTCCAAAACTGAAACTTCCACCATGGATCATGGCTTTAGTTAGCGGCCCAATGTTCTTCTCTCACAATATGCATGCTCAAACCATTCAACTCAGTGTAGATCGCCCTTACTTCAGACAAGACGAACATGCATAGCAACTCACATGAAATTCAACAATGAGTTGATGGCGTTCCCGCAGAAACATGGTTATCGCACAACAAGCAACTTAATAAGAGATAAAGTGCATAAGTACATATTCAATACCACAATAGTTTTTAAGCTATTTGTCCCATGAGCTATATATTGCAAAGGTGAATGATGGAATTTTAAAGGTAGCACTCAAGCAATTTACTTTGGAATGGCGGGAAAATAACATGTAGTATAGGTAGGTATGGTGGACACAAATGGCATAGTGGTTGGCTCAAGTATTTTGGATGCATGAGAAGTATTCCCTCTCGATACAAGGTTTAGGCTAGCAAGGTTGTTTGAGGCAAACACAAGGATGAACTAGTACAGCAAAACTCACATAAAAGACATATTACAAGCATTATAAAACTATACATTGTCTTCCTTGTTGTTCAAACACCTTACTAGAAATTATCTAGACCTTAGAGAGACCAATTATGCAAACCAAATTTTAGCATGCTCTATGTATTTCTTCACTAATGGGTGCAAAGTATATGATGCAAGAGCTTAAACATGAGCACAACAATTGCCAAGTATCACATTACCCAAGACATTTATAGCAATTACTACATGTATCATTTTCCAATTCCAACCATATAACAATTTAACGAAGAGGAAACTTCGCCATGAATATTATGAGCTAAGAACACATGTGTTCATTCGAACCAGCGGAGCGTGTCCCTCTCCCACACAAGCATGATGTAATCCAATTTATTCAAACACAAACAAAAATAGAAACAAACAAACAGACGCTCCAAGTAAAGCACATAAGATGTGATCGAATAAAAATATAGTTTCAGGGGAGGAACCTGATAATGTTGTCGATGAAGAAGGGGATGCCTTGGGCATCCCCAAGCTTAGACGCTTGAGTCTTCTTGATATATGCAGGGGTGAACCACCGGGTGCATCCCCAAGCTTAGAGCTTTCACTCTCCTTGATCATAGTATATCATCCTCCTCTCTTGACCCTTGAAAACTTCCTCCACACCAAACTCGAAACAACTCGTTAGAGGGTTAGTGGACAATAAAAATTCACATGTTCAGAGGTGACACAATCATTCTTAACACTTCTGGACATTGCATAAAGCTACTGGACATTAATGGATCAAAGAAATTCATCCAACATAGCAAAAGAGGCAATGCGAAATAAAAGGCAGAATCTGTCAAAACAGAACAGTCCGTAAAGATGGATTTTATTAGGCCACCAGACTTGCTCAAATGAAAATGCTCAAATTGAATGAAAGTTGCGTACATATCTGAGGATCGTGCACGTAAATTGGCATAATTTTCTGAGCTTCCTGCAGGGCAGTGTGCTCAGATTCGTGACAGCAAAGAAATCTGGAACTGCGCAGTAATCCAAATCTAGTACTTACTTTTCTATCAACGGCTTAACTTGGCACAACAAAACACAAAACTAAGATAAGGAGAGGTTGCTACAGTAGTAAACAACTTCCAAGACACAAATATTAAACAAAGTACTGTAGCAAAATAACACATGGGTTATCTCCCAAGAAGTTCTTTTCTTTATAGCCATTAAGATGGGCTCAGCAGCTTTAATGATGCACTCGCAAAAGATAGTATGTGAAGCAAAAGAGAGCATCAAGAGGCAAATTCAAAACACATTTAAGTCTAACATGCTTCCTATGCATAGGAATCTTGTAAATAAACAAGTTCATGAAGAGCAAAGTAACAAGCATAGGAAGATAAAACAAGTGTAGCATCAAAAATTTCAGCACATAGAGAGGCATTTTAGTAACATGAAAATTTCTACAACCATATTTTCCTCTCTCATAATAACTTCCAGTAGCAACATGAGCAAACTCAACAATATAACTATCAAATGAAACATTCTTATCATGAGTCTCATGCACAAAATTATTACTACTCCCAACATAAGCATAATCAGTTTTATTAGTTGTAGTGGGAGCAAATTCAACAAAGTAGCTATCATTATTATTCTCATCAAGTGTAGGAGGCATATTGTAATCATAATCAAATTCACTCTCCATAGTAGGTGGCACCAAAAGACCACTATCATTATAATCATCATAAATAGGAGGCAAAGTATCATCAAAGAAAATTTTCTCCTCAATGCTTGGGGGACTAAAAATATCATGAAAACCAGCTTCCCCAAGCTTAGAACTTTCTATATTATTGTCAACAATGGTGTTCAAAGCGTTCATACTAATATTACTACCAAGCATGCAAAGAAGATTTCATAGGTTTTTTAATTTTCGCATCAAACAATCCATGTTTTAAATCAGGAAATAGAATAAGAAGCTCACTCTTGTACATTATGCCAAACTAGTGTAAACAAGAAACAACAAGATGCAATTGCAGGATCTAAAGGAAATAGCTTCGAGCACACACACAACGGCGCCGGAAAAATACTTTACCCGGGACCGTAGTATGAGAGCCTTTTACCTTTCCTCCCGGCAACGGCGCCGTAAAAGTGCTTGATGTCTACGGGAGCTTCTATTCTTGTAGACAGTGTTGGGCCTCCAAGAGCAGAGGTTTGTAGAACAGCAAGCAAGTTTCCCTTAAGTGGATACCCAAGGTTTATCGAACTCGGGAGGAAGAGGTCAAAGATATCCCTCTCATGCAACCCCGCAACCACAAAGCAAGAAGTCTCTTGTGTCCCCAACACACCAAATAGGTGCACTAGTTCGGCGAAGAGATAGTGAAATACAGGTGGTATAAATAAGTATGAGCAGTAGCAACGGTGCCGTAAAAGTGCTTGGCGTGTAGTTGATGGTGGTGGTATTGCAGCAGAGAGTAACGCAAGAAACAGTAAACAAGCAGTAGTAACTCAGCAAGAGTAATAAACAAGCAGTAGTAACTCAGCAGTATTTAGGAACAAGGCCTAGGGATTACACTTTCACTAGTGGACACTCTCAACATTGATCACATAATGTAATAGATAAATGCATACTCTACACTTTTGTTGGATGATGAACACATTGCGTAGGATTACACGAACCCTCAATGCCGGAGTTAACAAGCTCCACAATAATGCTCATGTTTTAGTAACCTTAAGTGTAAGATAGATCAACGCTACTAAACCAAGTACTAGCATAGCATGCACACTGTCACCTTCATGCATATGTAGGAGGAATAGATCACATCAATATTATCATAGCAATAGTTAACTCCATAATCTACAAGAGATCATGATCATAGCATAAACCAAGTACTAACACGGTGCACGCACTCAGTCACCTTTACACACGTGCATGGGAGGAATAGAACTACTTTAATAACTTTGCTAGAGTAGCACATAGATAGTAGTGATACAAACTCATATGAATCTCAATCATGTAAAGCAGCTCATGAGATCATTGTATTGAAGTACATAGTAGAGAGATTAACCACATAGCTACCGGTACAGCCCCGAGCCTCGATGGAGAACTACTCCTCCTCATGGGAGCAGCAGCGGTGATGAAGATGGCGATGGAGATGGCAGCGGTGTCGATGGAGAAGCCTTCCGGGGCACTTCCCCGTCCCGGCAGGGTGCCGGAACGAGTTCTCGTCCCCCGAATTGAGTTTCGCGACGGTGGCGGCGCCCGGAGTCTTTCCTGGAGTTTCGTCAATTGGTACCGCGTTTTTAGGTCGAAAGGGGTTATATAGGCGAAGAGGCGGCGCAGAGGGCCGACAGGCGGCCTCACCCTAGGCCGGCGCGGCCGCACCCTCGGCCCGCGCGGCCCTATGGTGTGGGGCCCCCTGGCTCCTCTCCGACTCTTCTTCGGTGTTCTGGAGCCTTCCGGGAAAAATAGGAGGTTTGGCATTGATTTCGTCCAATTCCGAGAATATTGCTCGAACTAGCCTTTCCGGAACCAAAAACAGCAGAAAACGAGAACCGGGTCTTTCGGCATCTCGTCAATAGGTTAGTTCCGGAAAACGCACGAATATGACATAAAGTGTGCATAAAACATGTAGATAACATCAATAATGTGGCATGGAACACAAGAAATTATCGATACGTTGGAGACGTATCAAACTCACACTTGCTGAACTTGGCATACAACTGATGTTCCCGGAGGGTATCTAGGACCACTTCCAAATGTTGCTCATGTTCTTCCTCGGACTTGGAGTAGATGAGGATGTCGTCGATGAAGACAACGACAAACTTGTCCAGGAAGTTCATAAAGATCTTATTCATGAGATTCATGAAGTAAGCGGGGGCATTGGTCAATCCAAATGACATGACATTGTACTCGTACAATCCATATCTGGTGGTAAAGGCAGTTTTGGGGATATCGGTGGCACGAATCTTCAGCTGATGGTATCATGTCCGCAGATCAATCTTCGAGAACACTTGGGCTCCTGGCCACCGGTCAAACGGATCTTCTATCTTGGGCAAAGGATACTTGTTCTTGATGGTGACATCGTTAAGCTTACGATAATCCGTAACCAAACGAGTGGCACCGTCCTTCTTATCCACAAACAAACTGGCGATCTCCAAGGTGACGCACTTGGTTGAATCAGACCTTTGAATAGCATATCATCAAGTTGCTTCTTCAGTTCCACTAACTCGCGGGTTCATGCTATAGGCTCTCTGGGCTATAGGTCCGGTTCCAGGGATTAACTCGATGATAAACTCGATATCCCGATCTGGGGGCATACCGGGTAGATCATCCGGAAACACATCAGGATATCGACAAACGACCCTGATCTGATCCAAGGTGGGTTTGGCTAGGCTTTGGTTGCAGGTAAACTTTCTGGGCATCCTTTCAGATATGTGTTCGACTATTATTCCGGTGCTACTAGTCATGGTGATGGCCTTCTTGGCACAATCAATCAGTCCATGATGTTTCGCCATCCAGTCCATTCCTAGGACTACTTCCAAACCTTTGGCTCCCGTAACAATCAAATTTGCATAAAATTATATTTCATGTATTCTCGATTGGCACATCTTTGCAAATTTTTCTAGCTTTAGTTGTTGATCCAGGTATTTGAACTATCATGACATGCTTCAAACCGATGGGTTGAATCTTACTAGTGCATGCAAAATCTTCGGTAATAAACGAATGCGATGCTCCGTAATCAAACAAAGACTCTTGCGAGTGTATTGAGTTAACAGAGAACATACCCAAGACAACGTCCGGGGCTTCCCGAGCTTCTTATGCATTCATGTGGTAGAGGCGGCCGTTGCGGTTGTTCGGGTTGTTGGGGGCGAACTTCTTGTTGGTGGTGACACGACGCCGCCGCCGAGCGGTGGCCCGAGGTGTTGGCGGCAGTCTTGGCGAGCTTCTTGGGGCACTCGTAGGAGAAGTGCCCCGCCACTCCGCACTCGTAGCAGTTGTAAGTGGACTTGTCCTTGGGGGTGATGGGAACAGCATTGCTCCCAGTCCTTGGAGCAGTGTTGGAGTTATTGTTGGGGGCGCGGGGTGGAGCGCGGTTGAAGTTGTTGTTGTTGTTGTTGTAGTTGTTGTGGTTGTTGTGGCCTCCTGACCTGGGGTTTCCTCCACTCCGGTTCTGATAACTCGGACGTGGATTCTGCATCGGGGGCTTGTTGTTTCTTGGGGCGAACCCTCCACTTGAGTTGGGGCGATACTTGTGGTTATTGCTAGGCCCGCTCTGGTTCATCATGCGGCGCTTGCGGTTCTCATTGGCTTGGTGTATCTTCCCCTCCATTTGAATGGCGGAGTCAACGAGGGCTTCTAAGTCAGCAAAGGGGATGTTGATCAGCACAGTCTGCATCTCATCGTGCAGTCCATTCAGAAACCTCTCCTTCCTTTTCTCGACGGTATCCGTCTCATCCGGGGCGTACCTTGACAAGGTGAGGAACTTGTCGCGGTATTCCACCACGGTCATTCTGCCTTGTTTCAGTTCCCTGAACTCATCCCTCATCTTCTTGATCAGGCCTGGGGGCACATGATACTTGCTAAACTTGAGTTTGAAGTCCTCCCAAGTCATCATTTGCCCCGCATTCAATGCGCGAGCACTTGTCCACCAGTGCACGTGCGGGTCCAGCCAGATAGTGGGTGGCGAACAACACCTTCTCGTTGTCCTCCACTCCGGCAACCTCGAGATTGTTCTCCATGGTTTGGAGCCAATCATCAGCATCGAGGGGTTCCTCCGTCTTGCTGGACACCGGTGGATTGGTGTTTTGGAAGTTCTTCAGCTTCGACCCTGGGTGGTCGTGGTTTTCGTGGCCTTGATTTCCCTGAGCTATCTGTTGAAGTGCAGCTAAGTTGGCTTGCCGGTCAGCTCTCTCGGCTTCTCTCTCTGTCATCATCTGTTGCAGCATTTGCAGCATTGCGGTTTCGCTGCGAGTTGGGGGTGCCATCTGAACAGTGATAGGGATCATGAGATGAGAGGGAAATTTATTTGGCTCATTTTGGGATAAAATTTCACACAACTTAAAACTTGATTCATAAAATAATAATATTACACACACACAAACATAGTCATGGAGGTAGCAAATATTACAGGCCACTAGTTCCGGAGGGTTTGAAGAACCCTTTCAACAAACTACGATACATGGGGCGGGTACAAAGGACCGATACATAACACGGGACGCAAGTGCTCAGACGGGACTACTCGCCATCGACGTTGATAGGGTAGACGTTGTCTACCCCGGCGGCAAGGTGCTCGTGGCCATCCTCGTAAGGGTGGAACTCCAGGTCGTCGTCTTCCTCCTCCTCGTAGTCGTCGTCGTTGCTGACGTAGGAGTAGCCGTCTCCCTGAATGTTCTCCCCTTCACCTTCGCCCTCCAGCTCCTGGATCTGTTCAGCTTGGGTGGCGATGGTCGCCTTCAGAGTGGCGATCCTGGCCTTGAGGCGGTTGATGGCGTAGTCCTTCTTCTGGTTGGCGCGGCGGAGAGCCCTGCGTTCCCCGGCGATGACCTTGATGGTCTCCGCCTGCTGCGCCAACTGAATGTGAGTGTGGTTGGCGTATTCGCGGGAGTTGTCGAGGTCGATGCGGGTCTCATTCAACATGAAGTCGAGATGATCCACATGGTGGCGAAGTTGCGGGTGCGACGGCAGGTTCATTGGCACCCCGAGGGAGTTGTGCCTTGCATAGTGCACAAAGCGGCTATCCTCGAAGTCCATGAAGTTTTGCCCGCACAGACGTGCGAGCCCTTCCTGAAGTCCCCGTGCGAGACCATCCGCCCGGCTGTTCTCCCGGAAGGAGAACTCGGATCCTTGCGCTCATTGGGAGCGTGAACCTTCCACGAAGGTCCACCATGATCACCCACTGGAGTTGACCACCGGGCTGGTCATTGATCATTCCACCAAAGACTTCCGGTGGTGGGCGCCCGAGGAATTCCGAGAGGGAGAAGAGGTCCCTCTCAAAAATGATCTCTCCACCGTTCCCCAACTGATAGAACTCAGTCTGGAGGAATGGCTGCGCGTCGACGACGTGATCCATCTGTAGAGGGATTAGATGATTAAGTTAGAGAGGTGCAAGTGTTCCAAATTTTAATTTACTCATAAGATAGAGCATGAATTTAAAGTTTTGCCAAAGACTCTTCAAGATAAGGGAGTGAAATAAAGTTTTCATAACTAGTCAATTCATGGAATTTGAAGCTAAGTTTTTGAACGTCCATTCTAACTAGGGTCTCCTAAGGTCAAACAATGGCTCGATACCAACTTGTCAACACCCGGATTTTTAAGTCCGTATGCCTATTATGCCGTACATCACAATCCTGTGAATAATGTTTTTGCGAGACATAATAGTAAGTAGCATAGAGTCATCATTTATTACAACACATATTGTCTTACAACCATAGATCACATGATCCAATATTACACGAATATATTGTTCAACATCACAAATTAGCGGAAGCGAAGTAGTAGTGGACTATTTATTCCACAGGCAACGCTTGACGTTAGAAGACGATCCTAGTTATCGTAGACGTCCTGTTGTCCGTCATCCCGATACTCGGTGCTCTCCTTCATAGTCCGGCATTTGAATAGCCAGTGGCAAAGCCATGAGTACTTTAAAGTACTCGCAAACTAACACTAGAGTAATTACTTATTAAGTGTAGTAAGGGGGTGCTAAGCTCTAGGTTTATTTGCGTAAAGCCAAGTTTTAGTTTGGTAAACATTTAGTAAAGCCTTATCATGTGCTAGACTATCTCAAGTGGGAACATTAGTGTCATTCCCACAACTCATATTGATTTACCTCAATATCACCTTTCAATTCACCATTCCTTTTTAAGATCAAAACACTATTATGATAACGGAGATAGTATGGCCTTTCCAATCGTCCGTAACCGTGGATACGGCTATTCGAATAGGTTTAACACTCTGCAGAGGTTGTACTCTTGTGCCACAACTTTTGATTACATCCGTCGAGGATAACCCCGAATCATCGTAACACAAGACGCGGATCATCAACCATAACCTTTCACTTATATATGCTAGTATGAGCACCTCTCCCCATGAGCTTGGCCTCCCGGTGAAAACCGCAGTCAACCCGGGAACTGCACAGGGCTTGGGCCGTACATTCACCTCATATTCCACACTTAAGGGAGGCAGCCTCGGCGTAACCCCTATGATGCTTGTTTAGAGGGAACCCATACTAAAATACACAAGTTTCTAGTTAAGCCCTACCCATAATCAGGTATTGTGGGGGTACTTGTATAATTGGAAGGGTATCGCATTCAAACCCAATCATCAATTTTATCAAAAATCACCATCTTCTCTTGTTCAAATCCACCTCCACTTCACTTTCTTTCAAAGTCATTTCACTTCACCATGTTCCCATCTAGAGTAGTCAATTTTAATTGATTAGCACTAGCAACTATATGAGGGGTGCTATCTAGCTTTGAGTTGTGCTAATCTACTCCAAGTATTGTTCTACTCTAGACCAAGTGAATCATAAATCAAAAATTACTTTGAAATAAATAAGCAAAAGTAAAAGTAAGTAAAAACATGGGATAGGTAATACATGAAGGTAAAGTGTGATGGTGCCTTTGCTCTTGTAGATCTAAGCACTTGTGTTTAGCAAGGGTTAGCTTGCCTTGAGCTGAGTAGTTATCGAAGTTCTCTTCTTCTTCCTGAGAGTAGGCCTCCTCCTCTTAGTATTCCTCGGTACTAGCGTCTATATACGAATACGAGGTATAAATACTAAACCAAGCTCACATAGTAAACTAGAAACACTCAAAATAGTCCACACACTAATCCTATCATCAATCAAGCATGGCATGGTGGATTATTTGATGAATTCTTATTTAGGAGAAAAATAATTTCCTCTCATTATTCCTATTTCTAAAATTTGGTATTTAGATCCTTAGAGGAAATTATTTCTTTCCATTACATCTTATTAAGATTTAATATCTTCATATAATAATCAGGTATGAAATATAGGTTGACAAAAGTCAACATTTCATATCTATTATATGTGAGTCTAATTTAATTGAAGTGCTACACTTCACATAGTTTAAATACTTAACATTTAAATGAATTAAAATCTCTAAGTAATAATTATCAGAGGTTCATTAGCCTAAGTCATTCCCTCTGGTTGTATTACTTAGGATCAAGATTAAAATGAGAGGGTAGTTCTCATATTACTTATTGCATTTGAATTTCAAGTTTAAATGCTCTAGAATTGACTACATAGCCATTTAATTTGATCTAGTCCATGATCATACAAATAACATATCTATATTATTGCATAATCCATTAGAGGACATCATTTGTGATTTATTAGAGTTGGAATCAATTCAAAATCTATTATGGTTGAATTTTGAATAAAGTTTGAATGTTCAAAAGTCCCTGTCTTGTCTTTTTTATCAAATTAAATCTACTTCGAATTTGGAGGTGGGACCAGTGGCATTAGTTAGATAAATTCATGGGCTTTCCAACGGTATAAAGTTTGCTAAATTTGGTTTGGCAGATTTCAAACTATTCAAATTTTACTAAACCATCTGCAGCACATTTGAATTAAGATTAAATCTAAATTTGAATCTTGGGCTTGGGCGGGAAGCACTCATCGGGCCGAAACGGGATTTAAATCTACCGCGCAGCCCAACAAGCATCTCGGTGCGCTTGGGCCGCACCGACGAGGTGGGGGCCACCCGTCGGTGTGTTATAACACAGACGAAACGGTATGATCAATTTAGGCCGTAGGATTAGAAGGGAGATCGACGGCGTGTGAGCGTCGTCGTCTCCGGCGAGAGGCGAGCTCACTGGCGGCGAGCCTAGGGGGTCGGAGAGCCTACCAGGCCGTTGCAGGTGTCTGGCAGTATGCGCGGAGAAGTGGTTGTCGACGAGGAACAGCTTGGTGCAGCGGCGGCGCTCGGGGAGGCTCCAATCGAAGCAGAGCTTCCGCGAGCTCCGGCGGTCTTGAGCTCGCAATTCGAGCAGCTCCGGCGGCGACTGGTGAAATTGAGTGGTGGAGGAGGTTCAGTGAGGAGAGGGGAGTGGATGGTGCGAGGAATGGAGGAGCCGATCGCCTCTATTTATAGGGTCGAGGGGTGGCCGCGGGGTGCTGAGAAGGAACGGCCATGGCGCGGCTCCTGTGGCGAGCGAAAGGGCAAGGCGAGGACTGCTACGGCTAGCTGGTGTGCTGGCGATGCTCAACCTGTATCGAGGCAGAGAAAAGGGTGATGGGAGGGCTCGAGCGCTTGCAGGGTCTGTGGCGCGGCGTGCGGCCGAAAGTCGACGAGGACGACGGCGACGGAGCAGGGGCAGGCTAGGGATGGTGTCCGGCGTGTAGAGGGCGGGGAGGCGGTGCTCGACGCAGCGTAGCTTGGCCGGAGGAGGACGGAGGTGCTCGAGCGCGTGGTGTATCGGGCGATGCCAGAGCGCGGTCACCGCGCGTGCTGGCACGTCCTGGCGAGTTTTGGGCGAGCGCGCTCCGGCCAATGCCGTGCGTTGGCGTTGCTGGGGCGTGTACCCTCGTCGTCCTTGAGTGTTGTAGATGCTCTAGGACAAGAGGATGAGTTGAAATGGTGGCCAGAGGTGGAGATGCCAAAGGTGGCCGGGTGTGCATGGCATGGAGCATCTCCTCTCACTTTCTCTCTTTAATCAACCCAGGCAAGTACTTGGCTATGTGCAGGGATCATAGAGAGGCACTTATCATCTCAGTAGCAAAGGGGTTTAGGCCAAGAACCATTGGATAATAGCATGTAACACAAAATGGAAAACATGCCTGCCAAGTGTTTGATTAAATGGCCGCAAGAACTTTTTGTTTGAATTTTGAAATTCTTTTCGGTGGATCTCATTTATATAATTAATGTGTTGGATTGGTGGTGGTTTGGTTCAATTTGGAGTTGTTTTGCAAAATGTCAAAAGTGACATGATCTTCTCTTTATTTCAGCATCACTACTTGTCACCTTTATACTGGTCAACCTAGTCAACTCTGGCCATGGTGGTCAACATAAAAGTTACTCACCTTGACATGGTCTTGGATGACATGGCTTTGGTTGACCAAGTTTAGTTCAAGAGTTGAGAGAACCAGAGAGGTAAAGTAGTGAAGAAAATATTTTTGGGCCAAGTAACCATTATCATATGTAAGATGAATTTGAGATTTCCTTGTGTTTGATTCTTGATCCAAGGATGCAAAAGTGTTAGTTTATCATATCTAAGTATTTTAAAAGCAAGGGGGCAAGCAATTATGGCCTAGGGTGAAGATTTGCATTTTGGCATAATGTGTATGTAAGTGAAATATGGGTTTTTTCCATTTTCTTCATTTCTCCTCAAACTAGGGTTTGATGATCTTTGTTAGGGTTCAAATAGCAATTGATAATCATACTAATACTCATCATGGCAATTGCACAAAAGAAAATCACTCAAATGCATGAATCTATATGTGGCACTATATGCATAGAAAAAGTTTTTGTTAATTGCAAATTTTGAGTTTGGGAAATTTTCTTTCTTGTTGATTGTTGTTGAAACTTGGGATGTTACATGAGCATGCCTGAGAAAAGATCTACCTCTATTTTAACCTTTAATCTTTGATCCTTTGCCAGTCGGCAATACCATTTGACTTTGTTGTGCAGGTTTCCCGGTTGAGAAGAAAAGGATGATCAAGACTTAGTTTAGGCTTTTATTTTTCCTTTTCCGAACATTTAATTATATTTGTAATATTATTTTATTCATTTATAAAGACATTGTATTATTGTGTGAATATCAATAAAGAATTTTGTTTCCTTGTTGTATAATATCCTTATTCTTGAATTACTTGTCTTTATGAACCTTGTAATATTGGATGATGTAATTAAATGTTAAATACTTTATTTATTTTGAGTTTTATATTTTGTTTGATTAAACATGTTGTATGTTATATAATGGTCTAGAATTCAAATTCCAATTTCAATTTCAATTTGAATTCTTATCGCTCATGTTTGAATTGAATTCAAATTGTGTTCCCCAAAAATCAAATAGTTCAACAAAGGTCATGTCGAAGTTTATTGCACTCACGTCGAGTACTAACTCAATTCGTCGAGTACTAACTCAATTCCCCCGACGTAAGAGAAACCTCGATCACCTTGATGGGTTTAAGCAAAGATCACAATAAAGTTTATAGCGCTCAACTTGATGATCTACTTCAATTCCAAAGCAAGTCAAGTGAAACTTCGACTCATCGTGACAAGTTTTATTATTTAAAAGCGCGAAAATTCCCCGGATTTTCTATGCATGAATGCAATGCACATATTTGTTCCTCTATTTTTTGTAACCCCAAATCCTGGGATATTACAGTCTCTACCCCTTAAACTAAACTTCGTCCTCGAAGTTTGAACTCTCTCACGTTTCGGAGTGTGGATCTGACTTGTGCAGACTACGACTTTTCTCGAACTCCGTATTGATCTTACTGGATATCATTGAGTATATCCCTTGTCCAGTTTCTTCCTGGAATCCCCTAGTGTCTGTCTCTGAACCATGGCTCTTACTTTGATTCTTTGATTTCTTCCAACTCTATAAGTTTGTTTCCTTTCTCATTGAAGATTCAATGATTGAGACAACTTCTGGTGCTGCTAGTCTTAACTGAAGACTAATTTGATAACTTACTCCTAATTGGTAAAAAATAGGTCTTTGTTTTCCCTTACTACCAAAACTGCAATAACGGTACTTGGTAAGGTACTTACCATGGAAATGGTCGTGATGCTTTATTTCCCCAAGAATGGATTAGACTTATTTAGTCCATCCAATCCTGGTTTATAGTTGATACCTATAACTATTTTGGGTTATTTAGGTTCCATGAAAGGAATCCTTCTATTAGTCTTTGATTTTGGTATTGTTAAACTCCTTCAGTCTTTGACCTTCTTGAGCTATATTTGGTCTACGGTATTTTCTTCGTCCAACTTCATTAAACTTAGCTGACTTGAGCTATCGTACTTCTGAGTAAATATTACTCACTTTCTCAAGTTAAGGTCCAATTCTTACTTCCTCGAGGTATGAATCTCGGCTTCTGGTCTGACATCCTTCTGAAAGTAGTGTCCAATAATCTTATGAAAATAAGACCGAACTTCCTCTCAGTTCAGACCTTCTTCTTCTATCTTACTCAAAGTATTGAGTCATCGTATATCCAACTCAATCTTTACTCTACCCCTTGGAGTTTTCTTCTGGTCTTCAACTCCTATTCTTCCAACCATTGGGCTTATGGTTAGAATATTGGTCTGGGTCTAGCTTATGGTGTTGTACTTCTTCTAAGGTTTCGCGAAGAATGTTTGTGGTGTATCCATTCAATTGTGGACATCCAATGTGAATCCTTCGACTAAATGCTTATAAGTCATAGTTATTTGGCTGACAAAATTTTATTTATTCACAACTTCTTGGTACAAATAATCCAATGGTGGACTACTTGATACCAATTGTGGCTATTTGTTATCTAAAAATGGATTCTATTATAGGTTCTGATCAACTGGACGAGACATCTTCTACTATATCTCGCAGTATTGATCCTATACCAACTGTGGTCTTCTGTTACCAACTGTGGTCTTCTTATATCTGCTATGTTTTCATAGTTCATCTTACTTCCTTCAGGGTTTATTTTGCAAGAAAACCACTAGCTGACACTTTTAATATAGTATCCTAAGTGATTTCCCTTGCATTCCCTCTTTCAATATGACTATGGTTCTATCTCTACTTCTCCATAATCACCAGATTTCTCACCTTCATGCTTCTAATGTACTAAAGTACTCCTATGTTGAGGCTAAGCATGAGTCTTGATTGGCATTTCCTTCAGAGTATTGTGGTTGCTTCCCACAACTTTGCTTCCTTACTCTGATGAACCTTCATCTTGTCTTCACATTCTTCAGAATTCGTCACTTCCTCACACGAATACCATTACCCTCTAGATCTATAACATTAAGTAAGAACTTGATGTTGCAACATGCATTTGCATATCGAAGTCAAACTTCATGTATGGATCTAGTCAAACAATGAAAATCCAATAGAAATCCAAGAAGATTCAGCTTTGTGCTTATAATACACACCATCATAAGCCTGAATATGATTGTTGAGTAAGACATCTCTAAACATCAGGCTGAGATGTGTAGTATATAACACCACATAATATAGGTTTATATCGTGATACTTAGCACGAATAAGTGGATTTCTACTATTTGTCTCAACATTTATCTTAATTGCACATTTGCAAGGAGATAAACTTGAAACAAAGTGGCCTGGGATAGTTGAAGTTAACCTAATTTTATTTGGAAGTACTAACAAAATAGTATACCATATATACGTGCTATTAAGGACTACTTCACATGATATGTCTAAGTTCTAACATGGTTAATCTGAACACATAACTTTTAGAACATAGCTCCTATACTTCCATGTGTTTTCTACCATGTGGCTAGGGTTCTGATGTGCTTGACACAGTTCCCATGGTTTTGGAACATAATTCTTGCACTATTGTTTAACATCTGACTTCTTATCATACTCCTCCTAAGTATTTATGATGTTATACTTCATCACATAATGACTCTCAAGTGAATCATATATGATTACTATCTCTACCATGTAAGTTGACATATATTATTCCACTCTTCCTTATTTCCCATGATTGACTTATCATGGTCTATACTACTTTATCTAACTTATATTTATCACTTACTATCAAATGTTTCACAAGTTTGGATAGATATTACTTACCCCTAACTTGTCTTGGTATACATCTTCTAGTAAGATACCTTCCTTATGTACTTATCTTAATCACTTATTATCACTCCTATGACAAGTTTGAATAACTCTTGCTTAACCATAATAAGTGTTGGTACACCTCTTCCAATAGGATATCTTCCTTATGGTTGTATCCTCTCTTTGGACTACCATGTATTACATACCAACTGTGATCTACTCATCTATTGTTTTAAGGACTTAGTGGTATGCTACATATTTGGGATTTAACTAACTAACTTTGGAAGGATAGGTAAGAAATGTTGACTCAAGTGTGTCAGGATTATTCTCAAGTGAATATCCATCTCAAGTCATATGAAGTATTTGGTTTAGCATAGTTGACTTAGCTAATACAACTTCCTATAGACACTACCAATCCTATAGGTCTCCTTTAAAGGGTTTTAATCCTAGGGTCAAAGCATTTGCTCTGATACCAACTCGTAGCCGACCCAAGCATACCACTTCATGGTGTAGTATGCAAGTCTGATATAACACCAATGAAACACCGTTCCACTAGTATTATATCGCTCGGAGTGGTACAACAGAAACATATGCGGGTCCAAGGCATGTCTATAGAATTAGATACAGACTCTGTTACATAAGATCATCAGAGCCTCCTACTTTACAATGAGGTAAAACTGCAAATAAACTCCAGAAGAACGACTCGTAGTCTAGTCTTATCACGAACTCTATTTGTAGAGTATTTAACTAGCTATAGAGGCTTTGAATAGATTCTAGCTAAATAGGAGCTATGTTTAGGAAGCTAGTTCCCTTCTATGGCTAATCTAGGTTTTCTCCTTGTTGGATGTGGTATCTGACTCCTCTGGCAGGGTCCTGTCCCTTGAAGTAGTTATTGACTCCTCGGCCTTCGAGTTGCATTGTAGATCCTCCTTCAATGCCTCCATATCTAAGCAGGAGATTTAAGAGTGGGATGAGTACGAGCGTACTCAACAAGTTCATTATAGGAAAGAGGTGTTTAATGCACTAGCTACGGCATTAGACCAGAAAGTCTAATACCAATGCAGGTTTTCATAACCGTTTCTTCAAGAGGTTGCTTTTATTCAGAAGAACTATGTCCGTCAGCCTTCACCGGTTTACTAGAACTTCATGGAGTTCCTTTCCGGCAGCGTTCGTAGCTTCCAAAACCCGGAACAGGGAGTGACAGTCACGATTCATTACACTCGCAGAGGTGTGTTGCTTTACCCATAAGAGATCTTAACCTTGGTGCCAACCGGGTGATCTTCCCGTCCACACTTCCTTTGGTGTGAGGCCCGGTATAAGGTCATAGCCAATCATATTCCTCCGCTACCTCGCACACCCACCCTTTGTTGCATACCCCGACCCTGGGTCCTCGCCGGTCCTCTTACACCAATTAAGGATGGACCCCGACCGCGACAACAGCTTCTGGGCTCTACCATAAACTCCTTCGCCGGTAGCTGCAACCCATCATAGACCGCATTACCGTGGGGAATTAGAATGGGATCCCCACCCTCCGGTTGTTCTCGCAAGATACAACTGCTACGGTAAGCGCATCCGTTGATGTACAAGAGGTGGAAATACGATTGACTATTCCGTCCCACTCCGCATCTTATGGTTAACACGGGTATTACGGCACAAGAATCACCGGACGACATTTGTTGTTTAATCCTAGATGGATATAAACCCTTGCAATGGAACCTCCACCATATCAACACAATCCATGGTTCCATTGCCCACCACTTAGTCATATTCATAGTTATGAAAATAGTGGTTTTGTTTTTCATGCGATAGTGATAAACATAGTACTTTGCAAGTAATTTGGTAAAAATACTCAATTGACATGAGCAAGCGATGAACTTGCCTTTCTTGGCTGCAAGATTATGCAGACAAGGTCTTCGATACGCAATAACTCCAAATTCTGAAATAGCATCATCGTCCGGTAAGGATGATGTTTAAAAGATTGGCAAGGAGGCAATAATGCATAAGTATGAGATGCAGTCGCTCTAAGCGTGACCTAACCCCGATGATTTAGGATTAGTGGGATGATATGATTGGTTTAGGGTTTGTTACACTTTTAGAGTGATTCACAAACAAGTTTCTTATTCAGGGTTGTGTTGTTTAGAATCATAAGCAAGTGGTAACAAAGATAGTAACAATCATACACACCCAAGGAATAGTAGTTGTATAATAAGTAAAGAGCAAGTTGTCAATTTTTAAGTCCTATGGTGTATGGTTGATGATTACTTGTTATATACTCTAAAAGAATAACTTTGGAAGAACATGTTCTTTAATAAAGAACAAGTATGATAATTAGGGTTGTGGGGTATTATGGTTTACTATGGTTCTAATTGGGTTCTAGAGTAAGTATTAGATGGATCACAACATAGTTGGATTCATCAATAGCTAGAACTTGTAAGGGTTGAGCTAAGCCTAAGCATCTTAAGTAATTAATTATACATGGGTGCTATCAAGGTTGGTTATATCTTACTAGTGATAGATAGTTAGGGTTTATAGGTCCTATTAGGTATGTGTGATGATGATTCCTTATTTTCTTCAAAAGAATAACTTTTGAAGAACATACTCCTTAAGCAATAAGAAGTATTACAATTAAGGTGAAGGTTGCCTAGGGTTTACCTTTGAATTCACTAAGTAAAGAATGGTTGGTTCCTGAATAGGATGATTCATAATTATCTAATACTAGTAGGTTTTAGTGGAACAGGGTTATGTAGTGCAAAATAATAGGTATGGTTGCTATTAGGGTTCATCACAATGGTGTGATGCTAAGCATAGATAATTAAGGATGATGGTTTTGGTAATGGAAGCTAGGGTTTAGACTTGGTTGATCCTACTTGATTATCTAGGTCTGATGAAAATGAACACATGGGATACCAATTTATTAGTGATAGGTCTTCTACATTTTATGTGGACATGATAAGTATCTAGTTGCTACTATGGAGCTATGAATGAGTTTAAAGTATTATGATCACATGTTCTATCCTAGGTTTTAGGTTTAGAAACAAATTAAGGTTCACATGAAATAGTGGACCTAGGGTTTCTAAATGAATTAGGGTTTTTAGGGTTCCACATAAAATGGTAAGGTTGTAATATCATCTAGTAAGGAATTTGGGTTTTCCTAATTACCATATAGTTCTTAGGTTAATAACTTCATTATAAAGTTGAAGTTATTAATAACTTTGAAATAAAATCAATAATGGATTTAACATTATATATATTTTTTAGAAGACTTAATAAAATATGATAAATACTATTAGGGTTTAGTGTTTTTTTAATTAATAGTAGAAGTAAGGATCAATTAGGATTTTCATATGATTAAACACAACAAAAGCAATAATTGTTGTATTATATGGTATTTTAATACAAAGTAATATTTACTACTTTCTTGATGTGAAAAATAGAAATAAGGAAATTATATTTTTTTTAGTGTTCAGGTCTTAATAGTTTAAGATTTAAAATTGGTCTTCTAAAATTTAGAGGAAAATTCATGTTATTGTTCTTTTAATTTTAAAGTGTTTGTTTTATATTATTTTTATAGAGGTATTTTCTGATACTCACTTTTATTTATTGATTGTTATTTAATTAAATTTTTTTAATGGTAAACATTTCTTAGGGAAAAGAAAGAAAAGAAAAATAGTAAATAAAAACAGACCTAAGGCCTGGTGGATTGGCCCAATGGCCTGGTCCGACCGAGTCGGCCTGGTTGGGCTCGGTTCAAGACCACGACCCAACCCTCACTCTCGCTCACCTCTCACCCACGCACACACACGTCGACCCCCGCGTGACCCTCTGCTGGTTCTCCGATGTGCTTCTCCGGCGCCGCTCCGGCCAGCCGACGGACAACCCCGGCGCCGCTCCTCACAGGCTAGGTCTCGCCGCCCCCTCCTATTTCTCCTCCAGTAACTGCCTCTCACCGCGACGCCGTCGTCACCCACGCTCGCCCCCAAAGCTCCGCCGAGCCGCCGCCTATGCCCGGCCGCCGCCGGCCCTCTCCGGCTCCGGCGAGTTAGGGCTTTGGTCCGCCCCACCGAGCTCTATATTTCCCCCCAAAATTATCTGGACATCCCCGCCTCTCGTGCTCATGCCCACCTCCGGGAACCCTAGCTGCTGCCAGCCGATTCGGCCATCACCGGCCTCGGTGAGCACTGCCGTTGCTCGAGGTGACGTCGTCACGATTGTCTCCGTGAGCTCCCCTTCGCTGCCACCTGGTCTGATGCTCACGCGTCACATTCGCCTCCTTGCTGCAACCCTTGCGGTTACCAGGTTGCTGGCATGACTCCTCCTCCTTCGCCTCCGATTTCTTCCCCGTGATGCACGCACCTCCTCCTCGAGCGCCTTATACACCAGCTTGAGTCCGCCCTGTCCGGCTACTCTGGTTCATGAGGTGGTTGAGTACTGGCGGTGTGGTGATGGCGCTGGTGTGGTGTGGTTGATGTATGGTTGGGCTGGTCGTGGGACGGTGTCGGTGATGTACTGCTCGCGATGGTGGTGATCTGGTGATGTGGTGCTACGGTGACGACTACTTCATCCTCGACGCCGGTTGGATGGTGTCGCGAACGCAACCCCGACATCGATCTTGTCTGCACCTCTACAACATGGTGAGCTAACTTCTCCACTTCTCTGCCTATGGTCATATGCTACACTATCCTGCTTGGTGTATATGTGCCCCAAAAGTGTTATAGTGGAACTAAATATTGTGGCTAGCTTTCCTGGTGGCTTCTGCTATTTTACTGTTATTGTCAAAACTGAATGTTAAATTCAGTTGAGGTGGTATAATGTTATGCCTCTATTTGGATGATTAATCATCTAGGCATGAGTGGCTGGTTGTATTACTTTTACTGATGAAACTGAATATACTCTACAACATGCACTATTGACTTGATGCTTGGTTTGGGGTTTGACTATGATAAATTGATGCCCCATTTAATTCATGGTTGAATTTAAGCAATGAATTAGAAGTACTATTGCTGGAGGATTTATTTGGTGGATTTTTGGTGAACTTATGGTTTGCTTATGATGCTCTGATTGATGGGAATGCTTACTGGATAATGTGCACACATGACTAGACCTTGTGGTTATGTGGATGGCTTGCTTATACTTAAGCTGATGATTTTGTAGCTTGATTTATTGTCTTTTCTTCTTCTGCATAAGTGCTCATGTGCTTCTTACCAACCTATCTACCCTGTGGTGCCTCAATGAGTGTGCACAGGGTATGAATCTGTTAGAGTGAGACCTGGTGCTGTTGTGCTTGTGTAAAATAGGAAATAGACATTGATCATAGCTGTATGATCAAATGATGCAATCTGTCCAGCTCAAACTACTGATGTTGCTTGAGTTACTTTTAATGGACAGATATATGTTTGCGTTAACCGATGATGCAAAGGCTGAGGCATTGTTGGATAAAAAGAACAGATACTCATGTGCCTTAAGTTCTCTGTGATGAATTTGAATAGCACTTCTATTCAAGACTGAGAGAAAACAATCCTTCCAACCCTCCTAGATGATTTAGTGTGGTATACTTTTCTGGGAATAGATTTTGTATGCTCTTATCCTGAATAGGATGTATACCTGATTCCACCTCCTGGATAAAATGTTTATAGATCTGAAATACTTCTTGTTCTTGTTGCTCTTCCCCTCCTTGAGTTGAGCCTGCTCCTCCTGGCTCCTGCTATGTCGCCACAATCGTGTTTCTTGTTCTAGTTTGGGTTTGATGATGAGCTACTACTACTCTGATTTGTTCTCAGATGGATATATGAGGTTTTGGATGAAGAATAGTTGCTTTTCCTGGGTGTTCTTAGACTGGTCGATGGGTGTGAGAAGAAATGTTGTGCTTAGCAACTGTTTGGGTCTGCAAGTAACTTGCTTTTATATGGTGGCCTGATGTTGCCTTTGGTTGACAACACATCCATGCGCATTCAGACCTGTGTGTGTGATGTGTGCTTGCTAGGCTGTCAATGCTGGCCTGGTTCGGCTCCCCTTGTGGATGAGCATGCCTGAGAAAAGATCTACCTCTATTCTAACCTTTAATCTTTGATCCTTTGCCAGTCGGCAATACCATTTGACTTTGTTGTGCAGGTTTCCCGGTTGAGAAGAAAAGGATGATCAAGACTTAGTTTAGGCTTTTATTTTTCCTTTTCCGAACATTTAATTATATTTGTAATATTATTTTATTCATTTATAAAGACATTGTATTATTGTGTGAATATCAATAAAGAATTTTGTTTCCTTGTTGTATAATATCCTTATTCTTGAATTACTTGTCTTTATGAACCTTGTAATATTGGATGATGTAATTAAATGTTAAATACTTTATTTATTTTGAGTTTTATATTTTGTTTGATTAAACATGTTGTATGTTATATAATGGTCTAGAATTCAAATTCCAATTCCAATTTCAATTTGAATTCTTATCGCTCATGTTTGAATTGAATTCAAATTGTGTTCCCCAAAAATCAAATAGTTCAACAAAGGTCATGTCGAAGTTTATTGCACTCACGTCGAGTACTAACTCAATTCGTCGAGTACTAACTCAATTCCCCCGACGTAAGAGAAACCTCGATCATCTTGATGGGTTTAAGCAAAGATCACAATAAAGTTTATAGCGCTCAACTTGATGATCTACTTCAATTCCAGCAAGTCAAGTGAAACTTTAGTTACTGTGACAACTTTTATATTATTTAAAAGAGCGAAAATTCCCCGGATTTTCTATGCATGAATGCAATGCACATATTTGTTCCTCTATTTTTGTAACCCCAAATCCTAGGATATTACAGTTGGCAAGGACATAATGGAGATTCAGTGCCATCAATTCTCATCTCCAGCGGCTGATGGTGGCCATATATGGGGCGTGGCACATCTGGAAGGAACGACCCATGCGTGTCTTTCAACAGACACATGTTGTTGAATGTAAGTCTTGAGAGTTTATTAAAGATGATCTATTGCTGCTCGGAACCTACTTGGATGAGAAGGCGCTGGGAGATCATCTGTTTGAGACAGGCGCTCAAACAGGCGCTGAGCCTGATGATGGTGAGTAGTTACATTAGCAGTCTGTTTTCTTGTTTGCAGTTTTTCTGCTCTTTGTCTTAGACCATCTTCTTCTCCCGGTTAATTGATTTGGCAGAACAACTACCGTGTTCCTTCAGAAAATAAAGGTTTATTGCACTAGGTGTGCCCTAAAATGCAACGCTGCGAAACAACATGGGGAAACCAAATTAAAGGTAAAATATGACCATGAGACTATACTAGAACGACCAGACAGGGCACACCAAAAAGTTCATTTCAACAATAACACAGACCAGCAAAGACCACCTACGTCTGATCATCAGTAGAAACAGTACCTGTTGACGCGTTGGTCAAACTAATCAAAAGTGCAACACCACTTACACCAGGAGCTAACAAACCCTAGCCGAACATCTCAACTACGAAACGAACTGATGGACGTCATATACTTCCTCCTTGCTACAATCACGTTACATTATATTATATTACCACAAAACAAATGGAAAGAACATCAACCGAAAATGTCTTCTGTTTTATCTAATATATGAGTCAAAGATCATGGTGTGTTTGGAGCCAGATCGCCAGCGGAGATGTGGGAGGACGTTATGTCTTCCTTGGCAGCCGTAGCTCCATTCCCTGGAGATGCCGGGGCAGCCCTCAGGGAGTCCCTCTTGCTGTCCTTCCCTCCAGACCTACCGTTGATCGAAAGTCTTCTACTCGGAGGAGTGCCATTTATGGAGGTGCCGTTGGCTTTTGGGCCAGGTAGCTTCTTTGCGGTTGCCGGTCTGTTGGGGCTTACTCGTGATCCAAATGGCCCTTCATGGTCAGTGCTCAGCTTCTGCTCGACATAGCGCTTTTGTTCCTGGGATGTGAATGCAGCAGACAGAATGCAGAATTAGCATTATGGAAACAGAGGTCAAAAGCATATGGATCATATAGAAATATGTATAACTAGGATGTGCCAACGTCATCCTAATGAACTGAACTCAAAGTGTAAAAATCAGATACTTTCATTGACAAATAGAGGGTATTCCAAACTGAGTGACCAGGGGCTTCCAGTTTTATGAGCAAGTAAAACTTACCTTCATTCTTTTCTTGTCTTCTTCTCTTTCCTCCCTTAGCATAACATACTCATCCAACATAGCCAGAAGCGGTACACCGTCGTACATAAAGGACAAACCCCGACTTTCTTCCCATGCCCTAGTCTTGGCCACCAGAGTTTCAACAAGTGCTAGCATGAAAGAATTCATTTTATTAGCAAGAAATAGAAGTACAGATGATAATGCATGGCCTAGAGAAAGCTCCTACTGAACATAAACTGATTCACAATGCATGAAAATGTACATAGTGGATGTTTCTGTTTGTATTTCAGACGAGTACCTGGAATCTTGCTGACAAGAATGCGAGCTTTTTCTGCACGTTTGAGGTTCAGATGGGCACCTCGGCTTGAGTTATATCTATTGTCATCCTGGAGAAGAATTGTAAATTTATGTGTGAGAACTGAGAAGCTACTACTTTAACCAGCAGAGCTGGGTTGCTAAAATAAACTATTAGCATACCCTGTTATAATCTTCAAGCCAGCTTTCTTCTTCACATGCAGACATCCATTTTTCAACTTTATCTAATATATCTTTTCTGCTCAATGCTTCTTCCTTTGCTTTTGCTATCTGACCTTCCATGTCAGCAATCAGTTCTGTCGGTTCTATGTTCCCTGCTTCAATCAGCGACAATAGTTTCAAATGGGCTGCGGCGGTGTCTATTACTGTGTGAGCACCGGCATATATATCTTCTAGCTCAGTTTGCTTCTTGAAAGCGATTTCTTTCATCTTGCTGTATTTTAGCTCGTCTAGCCTTTGAACTTCTGTCTCAGTCTGAATTGGAAGAAAAGTCAAATAAAGCAGAACATACCATTGATACCAGGGAGTAATTCTGCCAGATAATTTCCAACGTAAACTTACCTGTTCAATTAAATCAAGTGCAAGAGCTCCAGGAGCAGTCACTTCATCTACAGATGCTGATCTGTTGCAGGTGACATGATCAAACATGCTCCTTTCTTGCATGGGAGCATCCATGAGGTCCCAAAGATCATACAGTTGACCAGCAAGCTCTTGAAGCTGAGAACAGAAGATAAACCATTGATCAGATTGCTCATGTAATACAGCATGTGCTCCAGATTTTAAGATAGGATTATGAAATGTGTGGTTTTACCTTGCTTAGCCTCAGCTTTTTATCTTCGTGAAGTGTGGCTACTGTCTGATCAAGTTTGGACAATGTATCATCACTGATGCTCTTGCAGTTATCAGCAATGGAGTCGTCAAGACTGGAATGAACTTCAGTAACTGTGCTGAGAAAATCCATCCCCAAGACGGTACAGAGATCATGAACCATGCTAACATACTCAAGAACTTTTTCCAACCTATTGCTCTGCAAACCAATATTCAAGTTAGCCATGCAAAATAACCAATGAAGCAACAGAAATAAATAAAATTATGGGGACAAAGAGAATTCACTCTTTCATTATCGAAGGGACGATTGGGATAAGTACCTTCTCTTTCTCAAGCTCCTGGAGTTGGGACCGAAAATCTTCAAGCCTCTCAAGTGTCAAATCGTCCTCGTTGACCTGTGGTGTTGCCACCTGCTCACCGACCTCTGTGGTGCCAGCAATCTCACCGCATATCTGATCAATTTGTGACTGTACACTAACAAATTCTCTTACTCTCTCATTTTTCTTCTTGTTCAACTGCTCAAGAGTTGGTGCGATAGCAGCTAGCTGTTGCTTGATTGTCCCTGATGTCTTCTCAGGCTGCATTGCATCATAGTCCTCGAATTACTTCCAATGGTAAAGAAATAAAACAATGCCTCTAAACACTCAGAATGGGGTGCCAATTGACTTCTGATATATGACAATCAAATCTCATTAACATCAGAAAGAAAAGACTGCTTTTTCGTTAAAAAAAATGAAAGAAAAAAAACTGCTGAGAATTGGTAATCTAGAAGGTCAGAAAAGCTTTCATAAGTTTCATTGAGTAAGAACTAATGTATTATGCATGTTGTATCATGCATTTACCCTGCGGAGGAACTATCTACTCCCATGCAATTAATAGGCAGTCATGACAGTATTGACTTACAGTTCTTGCTATAGCTTTTTCCCCCAGAGCAGAGAGAAGCCTGGCAAGCTCGATCTTGGAGTCGTCGAGTGCCTGGATAAGGAGATCCCTCGAGTTGGTTGCCTGGTCCACTTTCCTCTTGTAGACATCCAGGCACTCCTGGTCCAGCTGGTACAGGACCTTGTCACGGTCCTCGTCACTCTCGCCAACTTCATCCCACACAAGCTGCAGGTAGAAGATTTCAGAACAGAAGCATATACCATAAGCCAATGTGGAAAATAAAAGACATTGTTGCAGCTCAAGAAAAGTAGATGGCAACCACGCACCTGCAGCTTCTGCAGCAAGGATCCGCACGTAATGCCGCCAGCCATTCCAGAACAACCTGCGAGGAAGAAGCATGAGTTGAGAATAACTGCTGGTCATCTAGCTACAACTCTAGCACGAAATGCACTTGTGAAGCTGATGGCGTCATCGCTTGGTCAAACAAGGCAAACAGACCAAAACAATCCGAGTCAGGGCATGGGGAGGCACATAAATCTGGCAAGGAACGTATGTAGCGACACATAACAAGCAAATTTCCAAATTGGCAGCACCGTTGGAGTGCCAATAATCAAGCATAAAGCTGGACGGCCCTACTGAAGTAGAACATCTCCATCATGGCCACCAATAATAATTATATCTAGCTTTCAGGAGATCTCACTGACCAACAGCCAGCATTTATTTATTCATTTTTTTATTTAAGCACAAACCTAGCGATGGCATCCGCAGAAACCCTAGCATCCCAACAGCAAAACATGTAGTACTAGTATAAAAATCTCACGCAGTTGACCGACCGACCGACCCCATCTAGGAGTAGCTAGCGGGAGCTCTTACGGAAGATCGCGATCTGAGCAGGCAGCTATCTCACTCGCGCACAAATCTACTGTCCAAACCAATCTCAGCATTCTGACCCCAGTGCGCAGCATCGAGTGGAGATCCGCCGCCGCCGCCCAAAACCCACATCACACGCTAAACCCCGCCGCCATTGCGCCCCGCTCGGCCAGATCTCCGTCCGTCGGAGAATCCCACGGCGAAGGGGCAGGAGAAAAAGGACATAGCAAAGCAAGAAAGAGCTCTCACCAGATCACGCGGCCGGAGACGTTGGGGCCGGGCAGCGCGAGCCGCGACAGAGGGCGGCTGAATCGAAGCTCGCAGGGCTCACGAGGCTAGGCTCCTGGGTGCGCAGGAGGTCGCCGGCGGTGAGGAAGAAGAGGCGGAGGAGAGCAGTGGCAGTGGCGAGAGAGTGAGACTGACCGAGACTGGACCTCCGTGCTGCTGGGTGAGACGGGGCAGCGCAATTAATGGGGGTAGGTGGGTGGGGGGCGGCCCCGCCGCTGGATTAGACCGGTCGGCGGATCCGACGGCCCAGGTTTTCTACTGCGAGTGTCGGTGAAAAAAGGTACGGGATGAGAATAATAATGTACTGTACTTTGTGGGTCCAGACGGACCGGACGAGGACGAACTCGGGAGATGTAAATTCTGGGGGTTAAATTGAATTTTGCTTGCGTTCGGTGCACCTCGTGCCGTGTGATAAACCGGGAGTTTGTGTTGTGTTAATTAATTAATCCATCTGATGACGTTGACTGGTCAAAGTTGTCTCGTTGCGATCTTGATGCCCACATTTCTGGTGGGATTCGAGCCCTCTTTTGCATTTAAATAGCGATAGCCTGTGTGCGAATAATTGTATTTCTAGATTTTAGTATTTTACTACGTACTAGTTTTGCTAAAAAAAAGATTTTATTTTACTAAGTTAATTAATTAAAAATTTGAGAATTTCTTTAGAAAAGCATTAACATTTACAGCATTAAGAGCATCCTAAAGACATGTATAACCATTGCACATACCTAAGGCCTTGTTTGGTACTAGAGTTTTAGCGGGGATTAGCGGGGTAATCCGTTCCAAACTTTAAATTCCCACTTATCCCCAATGCATGTTTTGTGCTAGAGTATGAGGGAGTTTAATCCCCACTTATCTCCACTTTTTCCAAAATTTTAGTGTAATTTTTTCAATCCCCAATACTCTACCCCTACCTAGTGGATTGAGGATGGGATTTTATGGGGATTGAGTGATAACAGTGATTCACCAAATACTCTAGAGTATTATCCCTACTAATCCCCACTAAAACACTAGTACCAAACAAGGGCTAAGGGAGCTAGCAATCCCTTGTCTATTTCTCTCGTCAAAGGATAGCATTTGAGATTGATTTGTTCTATGCCGCGCGGCATCTGACCTCCTCTCATCATCACCCCCAAACTGTATCCACGCGCAGAATTTATTTTTTATAATTGGTTTTAATTTAAATTTGAAAACATAAAGTTTGTTTAAACTAGATTAAACATAGTGACATTCTGCAAAAAAAATAAACAAATTAGATAAAAACTAGACAAACTAGATCTAAAGCTAGACCTAGAAGATCTTGTTGGCGTTGGTCCTGTCACTACTCCCTCCGGTGCTAGTCATGGCACTGCTCTAGGTGGTGGCGGCTTCCTTCCGAGGCAAATGGTCTCCACAAGCGGCTCGCGCTCCTCCAATCGGCGCATGTATCGACGTCGTGGTCTGCCCCTCCCCCCAGCTCCTTCGGTGTTGGGGCTCGCCGCCGCAACGGGCGAGGCTTGGGGCAGCGGCGGCGAGGATCTTAACCGGGAAGGAGATTTTGGTGGCGTCTAAGCTTGGCCCTAGTGCTTCCCTACGGAGTAGCACGACAGCGCTGGAAACAACCAATTAACCGTGACAGATGAGAAGATAATTACTCAAGCATTAGGTCAGCTCTCCAGATACATGCTGCTAGTACCACCACGAGTACATGAAATACACGGTGTAGCACAAGGACCATACATCCCATGAGACCAGACCGAGTCACAGTAAGCGGAAACAACCTGATCGTGGCCATAACGGGCCGTTGGACATACTCTAACAAAATCATGCAGTGGCCCGTCTCATTTTGAACACAGAAAAGTATATGCTTTGATCTATTTGGGTCGAGTCACGGATATGAAACCGACTGTGCATCCAACCTTATCCGTTTGGGTTGGGGCATTCCACGGCCCGACGCATTTTGGTCCAAGATGGCCATTTTTTATTTTCACGTAATTGGCTCATATGAATAGAAAACAATAATGATGCAAACCAAAGTTATTTCAATAGTGTACATCTAAATAAATAAATAAATAAATAAATAAATAGTTCACGGTCAATGTACTCCACCAAATAGACAACATAGTTCACAAGAAAAAAAAAAGATGAGATGAAAACTCATTTCTTGTCAATGTCCACAAGGGTGACTCGAAGGTTTATATCGAACTCTCGGGGAACTGGATGAAAGAGTACACTCTTCTCTCTTTTTCAAGCAATCCAGCAAGTAAAATAAATGCCTTTTGTCCCCAACTCCACCGTGTGGTTATCAAGCACAAGATTTCGCGTAAGTAAATAACACAAATAGTAATAAAATAAGTAGAAACTAAACTAGATGAAATAACTAAGTAAAAACTGTAAAGAGATTGATTGTTTTTGGTGTTTTAGATGCAAATAAGAAAAGTAAATATTTTTGTATTTTCGGAATAAAATAGTGCAGCAAATAGAAAACAATGTTAAAGCAATATAAAGGTGTTTCTTATAATAAAAAGTGGACCGGTGTTCATGGGTTCCCTTGACTATTCTATCGTAAAGTTGCGGTGAATAAAAAGCAATTCATCAATGAGATATGAAGGTACAAATAATATTATATGTAAGATCAGAATTAATATGAGCATCCCGTCCTAACATAGAGATGATGCAACACACCTCTCTTATGCTCCACAAGAAAGAAACTTCATCAATCTTGTATTAAGCATTAACAGAGCATAGCAATAAGTACTTTGACATGAAGTTTGAATATCAAATATGCTACCTTAAACAAACAAGATCATCATTTCTGTCACATGATGAACATAGCACATGCATTCACTTTATCTCTAGTGAGGTAGCAAAATAAAGGCAAAAGCATAATAGATCATGAATATATTATCACTCTCCAATCACTAAAACCTTGATACTCCATCTAACACATACATCACCCCACACACGCTCTTACATAGATGTTGGATCAGAACATAAACTTAAGAAACGGGGTACATAATATGCATCTAACAATACATCTCATAATATAATAAGATCAGATCTCATAAAACAATATAATAGAACAAGGATCCACCACATATGAATTACAAATATGGCCATAATCATGATAGGTAGCTCATATGGCACTAAGTACTATGAAAAACATGAGAGAAATAGATCAAGCTACTGCCACAAACCTGTAGTCCAGAGGTGGACTGCTCCCTCTTGGTCATGGTGATGATCATGAAGACGTTGGAGAAGGTGGAGATCCCTCTGGTGGTGATCCCGGCAGAGTTTCACCCTCCAAACTTCTCTGCAGCAACCTCCGTTTTGGTGTTTCTACCTTTCTGCGACTCTCTCCTCACGAGAACTCTTCGAGACCATATATATAGGGATTTTAGGGCAAAATAAGTCGGTTTGCGAAAGAATTAGGGAAAACAGATGATCGAGGGCTGAACGAAGGTGGGTGGCGCGGCCAGTCTTCTGGGTCGCGCAACCTGGCCTCGTTTGGCCCTCGGGCCTCTCTAGGTGTGCTTCAAAAGTCCATGTTATTTCTCCTGATGAAAAATGATGCTCAAAAATCTCAGGTCAATTTGACTCCGTATAGGTCCCTGAAAATGAAAAATACGTGAAACAGGGTTTTCCTGTTCTGCAGGGTTATGAACCAAATAAAGGGGATCATTGGCAAATCCACATAAATCAATATAAAATATGATATTATCATTATATATGTTGCAAATATGTGGAAATTTAATATGATAAAATACAAAGTTTATTTATGCATTTTGCATGCATCAACATCCCCAAGCTTAACATATGCTCGTCCCGAGCATGAAGCTGATAAAACTAACATAAACTTTGGAGTTTATAATATATATCTTCTAAATAATCATGCAAAGTATCACAAGGTTCAATCAATAGAGAATAACAATAAGTAACATGAACTCATCAAGTGATAACTCTTACATTCTACATAGCATGCATAAAAGTAAATAGCATTGTAAGTAACATGAATGACAAGTATTATGAATCATAAAGCATGCTTGGGAAAAATTCTATAGAATTGTTGGTAGATTCTTTGTCTTCTCTTTTTAGGATGGGGTACCAAGTATCTCATGTATAAATATGTCTATGTGTCATGAGTTTGACCTCTTATGATTAAATATTGCCTCATTTTTTTGAGTGCTAAGGACTACATCTCTTGCTAGTCAACTTCGGGTTACCAAGACATTTCAACATACATATTTTAACCAAGTGTCGCAATGGGGTACCTTCATGCCACATGTACAAAGGACCAAATGAGATGTGCATCTCAACTATAGGTCATCCATACCGGGACAACATGAACAACAGACGTTGAGCATCCTCTCTAACTCTCTCTCACACACTTTTTCGCATACTCTTTTTGTTTCTTTTCTCATACTCTTTTTTCACAACTCTTTTTTCACACAACTCTTTTTCACTCTTCCTATTGAAGATGCTCGCTGCTGAAACTTCCACCATGATTAAGCATGGCTTTGGTTAGCAGTCCATTGCTCTTCTCTAACAATGCATGCTTACTTGCTTAAATAACCTCTACTTATTTTACAAGGATAGCCATCAACAAAACAAAATAAATGGTGATCAACGCAGTGTGCAATACCCCAAAAGTACGATGTTGAAACACTTCCCCAGTAAACATGGTTACGGTCTAGCTCATTACTCATAATCGGTCAAACCAACAACATGCATAGTGGTATTTCCTACCAAACCTTACTTTCTTATGAGCTTTGAATTACACAAAAAGAAAATATTGAAAAGGTTGAAGAGAAAACACACACTTTATACTTGGAATAGCAAGTGCTATGTAGGTAGGTATGATAGACATTGGATTTGAGTAGATCTTGGAAACAGTTCTATGTTTGTGTAAGAATACAAATCTTTTAGCTAGCAAGAGGTCTAAAAGCATGCAATAGTATCGATAGACTATTCATTCATAATCAAACAATGATATTTACAATTAAACATCTATGTATACTAGCAAAAATTAGCACTAAATAAGGCACATAACAAATCATCAATCAATAGAGCATGTGAAATTGGAGATACAATACACAAAATAAATTTCAGCTTTTAGTCATTCCTTCTTTTCTTTTAAAAGCATGCAACTTATTTTACTTGAACATTCAGAGATAAAGTGTTTGGTACAGTAGCTCATGCATATGCATTATAAACACTCAATGGCACGGTCATTTCATCAAACAAAACAAAACTAGACACAAATAAAACAAGGACGAGTTTTTGCGAAAATTCTATGTTGCTAAAAAAAACAGAGTTTAGATGTGCTCAAACCTAGAATTTAAAATTAGTCCAGTGAGGTTGCATGGGCATCCCCAAGCTTATGATATTCATCATACTTGAATAATATTAGTGTGATATTACTCCATTCCCTGTGAAAAAAACTTCAACACAAACTTTTCTGCCCATTCTTTTCTATGGGTGATATTAGAGGTAAAAAAAATCATGCTTGCTGCTATTTTACTCAAGAATAAAATTATATCTTCATGAAACAGAGAGCACATAATATTCTTCTCATTCTATACTATCAAAAATCCAAGTAAAAATCAATTTGACACTCAAAAGAATGGATCTAACAAAATAAGGCAGAATCTGTCCAGAATTTTTGCTACAACAAACACAATTTTTAGTATGACTTAGACACCTCAGAAAATTAAGACAATATACTTAAAAATAGAGGATCAAATGTTTCAGGTACAGTATTAACGACAAATTTTTGGGAGCTACCAGTAATTAAGGAGAAACAATTCGTGCACTAAAAAGTGTAGCGCAGAAATCAACAACTCCATATTATGTTTGAAGGTTTAAACATCCAAATGGGTAGAAACTTGATACTTTATTTAAAAACCAGAGATTAAACTAAAAGTAAACTAACATTCTACAAAAATCGTGCAAAAACGAAATTCACAAATAAAAACATCTTGGGTTGCCTCTCGTAAAGCGCTTTCTTTATAGACATATAGTTAGGCTTACTTATTTGATTCAAGTGACATGAAAATTATATGGTAACATAAATGCTACCTCCTTATTCCTTGGAAAGAGTTTCATACACTTCTTATGAGGGAACTAAAAATTAACATTCCCTTCTTTGGAATCAAGATAGCCCCTGTTGTTCTAAGAAAAGGTTTTCTAGGGATAATTCTCCCCATGTCCATAACAATGAAATCAAGAGGTACACATGTCATATGTAATTCAACCATAATATCTTTTACTTTTTATATTTACTTTTTGGTTGAGTAATTCATATAGCTCTTTTGAGATAACATAAACACTAGATCCTAGATCAAGAATAGCATGGTGTGTTTCTTTGTTAATAGATATTAAAATTTTGGTAATCCACACATACCCAAGCTTAGTTGGTATTATGGCCTTATTATTATACCTCTAAATCTTTTCTTTAATAACATATTTGGGAATATAAGAACCAAAACCAGCTTGATTAACATTGATAGTGGGATCTATAGCAAAATTTTCTAGTATAGCAATCAATTCATTCAAGCTACATTTATCAAGATCCAAGAGTGATTCCCTAGCTTCACTAAGAATTTTAACTTATTCAACATGTTTATCATTAGCAAGCATAAGAGTTTCTTTTTATCCATAGCATTCAAAGTTTGCCAAAATTTATCTATAACTTCTTACACATATTTTATTGTTTCTTCATGGTTCTTTTGTTGAAAGATATTTTTAAAAGAGATAAATTCTTGTGTTAAGAGCTCAACTTTATCAATCAAAGCATCATGCCTTTCAAATTTTGCTATGAATTCTTTATTCAACTCTTTCTGTGAAGCAATAAAAGATCTAATGGTGTTTTCTAAATCATTAGAGTTATTACCACTACCGTATTTGTTGGGTTGAGGGCCCCAACCATAGCTCTTGTTGTAATTATTATTCCCATACCCATTGTTGCCAAAGTTCCTTAAAAATTAAAATCCACATTTTCATTATTGTTGTCAACTAAATCTTGTAAAGGGACAGTATCATTATTTTGTTTAGCTATGTATGCATATGGCTTCAATTTTATTAGATAAAGGCTTTTCTTCTTCAATTGAATGCATTTTTTGTGGGATTAGGTGCTGTTTTAGTATGCCATTGATGATGATTATGCATCATGCTTTCTAATATGGCTTTAGCTTCAGGTACAGTTTTTTCCATAAAAGCACCTCCCGCAGCAGAATCTATCATGCTTCTAGACATTATGTTTAACCCATTATAGAAAGAGTGTAGGATAGTCCATTCATTAACTCCATGTGATGGACAAGTTCGATTCTAAGCATGTTTTAATTCTTTCTCACGGTGTTGCTACATGTTTATTATCATTTTGTCTAAAAGATAATATGTTATTTCTATTTTGTAGGATTTTAACAGGTGGATAGTACTTTTTAATGAAAGCCTCTTTAAGATCATCCCAAGAATTAATACTAGCAGTAGGTATGACAATAACCATTATTTGGATTTTCCTTTAAGAGAAAATGGGAATAATTTCAGCTTAACAATATCGTTTTCCATATTTTAAATTTTTTGTATATTACAAATTTCGCAGAAAGCATGTAAATGCATAGAGGCATCTTCACTAGAACTACCACCAAATTGTTCTCTAGTTATAAGATTTCATAACCCAGGACTTACTTCAAAGCTTTCAGCAGTTATCTCAGGTGTAGTAATAGGCTTAGCAATAAAATGATCATTAGGAGTGTTTGTGTAGTCACACAATTTAGTATATCTTTCCCCCGTGATTTTCAGAAGATAGTTACTACTACTTTTTATGTGTTTTTCAATTTTTGAGAAAGAGAACTAACAAGCAAAAACTAAAAACAAGCAAACAAAGACTAAAAACAAGACAAATACAATACGATGCAAAATATAAAAGAGATAGGAGAGCTCACAGCGATGTTACCTCCCCAAGCTTTGGCGAGAAACAACACCAGAAAATCTCTTGCAGTTGCTTAGAGCTTCTCACGCAGCAACCACCGTAATGGAACTCTTTTTAGCTCTCCGGCAACAGCCCACCAGAAAATCTCTTGATGCGTTGGGACTCTAAGTGCAGAGTGTTGCATCAGCGGAGTATTTTCCCCACAAGCGTGACTCGAGGCTTTATATCGAACTCTCGGGGAACTGGATGAAAGAGTATACTCTTCTCTCTTCTTCAAGCGATTCTGCAAGTAAAGTAAATGCCTTATGTCGCCAACTCTACCGTGTGGTTGTCAAGCACAAAGTTTCGTGTAAGTAAATAACACAAGTAGTAATAAAACAAGTCCAAACTAAACTAGATGAAATAACTAAGTAAAAAAACTGTAAAGATTGATTTTTTGGTTATTTTGATGCAAATAAGAAAAGGAAATATTTTTGTATTTTTGGAATAAAATAGTGCAGCAAATAGAAAACAATGTAAAAGCAATATAAAGGTGTTTCATATGATAAAAGGTGGACCGGGGTTCATGGGTTCACTTGACTATTCTCTCTTAAAGTTGCGGTGGATAAAAAGCAATTCATCAATGAGATATGAAGTAACAATAATATTATATGTAAGATCGGAATTAATATGTGCATCACGTCCTAACATAGAGATGATGCAGCACACCTCTCTTATGCTCCACAAGAAAGAAACTTCATCAATCCTGTATTAAGCATTAACAGAGCATAGCAATAAGTATTTTGACATGAAGTTTGAATATCAAATATGCTACCTTGAACAAACAAGATCATCATTTCTGTCACATGATGAACATAGCACATGCATTCACTTTATCCCTAGTGAGGTAGCAAAAGAAAGGCAAAACCATAATGGATCATGTACATATTGTCACTATCCAATCACTAAAACCTTGCTACTCCATCTAGCACACACATCACCTCACACACACTCTTGCATAGATGTTGGGTCAGAACATAAACTTGAGAACGGGTTACTTGATATGCATCTATCAATACATCTCACAATATAATAAGATCAGGTCTCATAAAACAATATCATAGAACAAGGATCCACCACATAGGTATTATAAACATGGCCATAATCATTATAGGCAGCTCATATGGCACTAAGTACTATGAAGAACATGAGAAAAATAGATCAAGCTACTGCCACCAACCCGTAGTCCAGAGGTGGACTATTCCCTCTTGGTCATGGTGATGATGATGAAGACGTTGGAGAAGGTGGAGATCCTCCGACGGTGATCCCGACGGAGTTTCCCCCTCCAAACTTCTCGGCAGCAGCCGCCGTTTTGGTGTTTCTATCTTTCTACGGCGCTCTTCTCCCGAGAACTCTTCGGGGTCATATATATAGGGGTTTTTAGGGCAAAATAAGTCGGTTCGCGAAAGAATTTGGGCATAAGGACGATCGAGGGATGAACGGAGGTGGTTGGCGCGACCAGACTTCTAGGCCACGCCACCTAGCCTTGTTTGGCCCTCGGGCCTCTCCAGGTGTGCTTCGAAAGTCCATGTTGTTTCTCCCGATGAAAAAATGACGCGCCAAAAATCCCAGGTAAATTTGACTCCGTATAGGTTTCTGAAAGTGAAAAATACGCGAAACAAGGTTTTCATGTTCTGCAGGGTTGTAAACCAAATAAAGGGGGTAATTGGTAAATCCCCATAAATCAATGTGATACACGGTATTATCATAATATATGTTGCAAATATGTGGGAATTCAATATGGTAAAGGACAAAGTTCATGTATGCATTTTACATGCATCATCACGCTCATCCTCAACGATCATGTTGTGCATGATTACACAAGCGATTATCATCTCCCACATGGTCTCAAAACCGAATGTTTTAGAAAGGTGCCAAATTAACAATAGCACACAAAGATTGGAGCACACCAAATACCCGATGCACATGCTTCCTGCAAGCCTCTATCTCTTTGGGAAATCTCTTCTTCAGGAGCACAAATTATCTTCCCAGCTGTGGACCATCCAGGATAGGTATCGTCAATAGGCCTTGTTATATGCATGTCCATTTATCTCATAGTGAACCAGGAACAATGCCTTCCACAAGCCTAGAGAATACCGGAGAGCGAGCGCGTTGATTTCATTGTGTGAACTTGTTGTGCCAAAGAAAGAGTGGAAAATCCATAGATCATGTGATGCAACATCCTCAATGACATTTGCGTGCAACGTTGCTGAAGCAGCCCTGGCCTCCGGTGAGCAGCAACCCGGCCAATCAGACAACACCGATAATGGCGGCGGGTAGGGCAGGCGGCAGAATCCCGGTAGGGTTGTGGCACAGAGGGAGGGGAACGATTTGGGTGGCGAGTCGCTTATGTGTCGCTATCAAGCGGGCCTCGGGAGTAAAAGAGGGTATGTGTCTGGACGCTTCTTGCGACGCAATTGCAACACAAATCACCCGCGGAGGAGTTCGTTCATTTGTGCCGGGCCGCTAGGCCGGGGTTCACGTAGTCTCTTGTCCACGCGAACCAAAATAGACATCCACGATCCATTTGCATTGGACCAGAGGTCCTAACAAACTCTCATTTTTTAGAGAGAACTTCCGGGGCCTCGATCTGCAAGAAACCTGCACATCAAATCTTGGTCTTATACCACCCTACAAATTTAATTTATTGCTGAATAAAAAGAGTGCCAAATTTAATTTACTTCCAGGGCTTTTTTATCAGCACGAGATGAGTAGCAGCTTCCTTTTGCATGTGATCACGCATACTTTTCTTCCGTCCTACTAGATCAAGAGGTAAATCATCCCGACTCCGCCCGCCTACGAGGTCACACCGTTTGGGCGCCACCGCGAGCCCATCTCCAATAGCCATTGTGATTTGTGTAGATCGAAAATGAGGTCTAACAGCCTGCCACATCTAGACGTCGCCCGGTTTCTGCCCGTTTGGCTCGCATTTCTAGCCCAAATTTTGGGTTGCGTTTGCGTTGGCCATGGACAGGGTGCGCGTCCACGCGTGTTCGCGCTAGATTGCGTCGGCCCCACATGTCAGCAATCGGGGAGGCGAGGCGACGCGGGTCCACGCGATCTTCTTAAATGAAGACTTGTCATCGTCCTCGAGCTCACACCGGTACCCACTCATGCACTCTCTCTCCCCCACCGACCGGACCCTAGTGGTGCCCTAGCTTGAGCCATGGCGAAGGGCGGTGGATGGTTCCATCGCGGGCACAATGGCCACGAGGCCATCGGGACGCGGCCTCCGGCAACGGCGGTGGCAATGGTGGTCGCCGCTTCTTGCGCATTGCGCCAAAGCAGCCTCGTCCTCCACCTGTGCCGCACTTGGAGCGGCGCGTCTAAGTGGAGGTCGAGACCGCCCGCCAGTTAGCGGAGGCCGGTGTGCCTCTGCCCTGGCCTGGTGTGCACATGCCACATCTGTGGCATCTAAATCAGGTGTCGGTGCTGGTGCCCACCATCCCCTTGCGCAGGCCTGCTCACCTGCGGGAGATCCTACGTCGGCGGGCTTACCTGCCGCCTGATCTGAGGCGCGAACCGGCATACACCGTGGACATGCCGTCGTGGGTTCGCTGGTTTGAGGCTGAACACGAGGAGCGGCGGCCGACATCCAGGTGCACCTCGAAGACAAGGACGTGGACTATGACGCGTAGGAGGAGGCGCACACGCAACCACTCGTGGCCCAGGCGATGTCGTTGCCTCCGCTGGTGGTCATGAATGTAATAACCCAGAACATAGGAACAACGAAGGGTAGATTTAGAAATGGGATGTGCATTTCATCGCAAAACGGGGGAAATTTTCGCGCCTTATTGCAACTAAACCTAAGAGGGATCGAGGTTCTCTCTCATTTTGCATCTAGGGTTAGGCAATGTGAGTTAGGGAAATTTCGACATGATCTCTTTTGTAACTAGTTACTTTGGGGAATGTTTGCATTTGCTAAGTGTTAAACATTTAAATATAAACATCACACAATATAAACAATGAATTTAAAATTCAAACACAAGATACAAATTCAAATCATTTTGAATTTCAAAGTAAATATCAAATACAATATTTAATCAAGAATATACACATTACATAATACAAAAGCTCATAAACCAAAAACTTGAGCTTTATTGATGTACAACACAATTACAAAGTCTTTACAATATTCTTGATACAAGAATTGAGATATAATGAACAGTAATAAAAGAAAAGGAAAAATTACAAGTTTAATTCTAAACTAAACCTAAACTAAGAATCTTGAGGATGATCTTCCGGTCATATTCACCTTCAAACTCCGCAAATCAAATAACAGTACTAGCAAGAATACAAGTGTTAGCAAGATTCAGCTTTAGACAGCTAGCGTAAATATCACAAAAGTTCAGTTTGGACAATGAAATCTGTCACAAGACACTTGTGCTTGTCCAAAGCCTGGACAAGACAAGATAGGAATAGGCGTGACCAACACCGAGCAAGGCCACAAGGGGCTCAAGTTTCCACATATGAAGGCTGCCGCTAACCAAGCAACAAGCAAGGCAATGCAAGGGATGAGTCACAAAGTAACCAGGCCTTGTGTGTCATGGCCAGGGAAGAAGTAGAGACCATATAAATAGCACACAAACCCTAGAACCGGTGCACGATCGATCGATAAGATCACCGTGTAAGGGTGAAGCAAGAACAAGCACAGCTCATCCGAGTTCATAACCAAGAACAAGAACCAACACAACCAACTTAGCCACCAGGAATCATGGTGACTCGAGAAGATCAACCGGAATCTGGAGGTGAAGGGTCGTGAACGAAACCCCAAGTCTACATCAACCAAATATTTCATACTAGGAGCCGGAACAAGGTATACCAAGTTCCCGGACGGATCCAATGGATTTGATCCATCATATATGCATGAAATAGCAGGGGAATGAGCAGATGCTCATATGGGTAGATCATCACTTGGTTTTCACCAAGGATCACTGCTAGTCTAAAAAGCTACCAAAATAGAAACCATCCAGATACAGATCTTGTGCACAGAAGCAAGATCTGATGCACAGATAGCACCAATAGATGTATTGCAATGAATAGCAACTAGTATAGACTACACGGAAAATCCTAGGCACATAACCATCGAAACCCTAGATTTCTTCACGTGCAAGCATATTGGCATTCATACTTACTATGATCCCCTAATATGCAAGCAAAGTTGAGTAGCCAACAAGATCCAACCAACCAGGTGAGCAACCGACCAGTAGCAAGGCTACCGAGGTCACATCACACTTAGCACCAAATAAGAGCAAGTCAAATAGATCACATCACTATCCGTAAATGGATTCGGACTCTAATTGCTTGTAAAAGAATCATGAACAACAAATTCATATACAAGCAAGTCATTTAAATCATCACTGCATAAGCAGCTCATCGAATTTAAGTAATTCAAGCATGAATTTATCACGTATTCATGCTAAGCATGACAAGTAGCATACCGTTAAGCAACACAATTTAATTTATAGCCACTAGAGCAAGTCTAGATAGCTAAGATGAGCAACAAGACAAGTAAGCAACAAGACAGATGATGCTTGAGCATCAGCATCACCACCAAGTGATTCATAGAGCTACGTATTAGCCAGCAAACAATCACCGTCTACCAATTGATCGAATGGAGCAATTATAGCAAGCCAAGTTACACAGTGAGGTTAGCCAACAAGCAAGGAATGATCCAATGGATCATTGGCTTGCAAAGGTAGCACCGAAGCATATCACGAGACACCACTAGCACACACACAAGTGTCACAGTATGCAACACAAGTACACCTAGACAAGCATAGCATGGCATAGTTAGCTCTTGAGCAAGCACAGTAGAGTATAGCAAGTGTAGAACATGCTAGGAACAGCAGAGAAGCAAGCACAAGCATGAACAAGAAGCAAAGCAAAGATGTGCCAGTACCAGTAAATGGTAATTGGGCCATGAACTTACAACTAACAGAAGCACAGGCAAATTGCATAGGAATAGCATGGCTCTGTGTGATCACAGGATCACCAGAGGGCAGCAGAACATGAGGAGGAAGAAGAACAGGAGCATGAGAGGCGCACAGAAGAGGTAGAGGTGAGACAACACTTACTTGCGCCTGGAAGCAGAGGCTAAGGCATGGCGAGGCAGTGCTCGCGCGGCCCTAACGACCGCAAATCCAGGGTAGGCGCCGACGTTACGCCGGCGAACCCGGACACGAACCAGCACCACCGTAGCAGCACCTGAGGCGACGGCACGAATACCGCAGCAAGCACCCGCGCCGAGTCAACCCCGTGCACGTACTCATCGTCGGCGAGGGCGAGATCTCGCCGGAGTTCGTCGAGGCGATTCTCCACGAGATCCGGATCGGAGGCGATTCGCCGAAGAGGACGAGAAGGGAGAAACCGCTCGGACAGATCGATAGATCCGCTCACGGCGGTTCGAGGATCGGGTGGTGGCTACGGCGGAGAAGGCCGGCGATGGCCGGAGCAGGGCGGCGGCCATGGCGGCGACGCCATCGCCACGGGAGTCGCCAGACGGTTAGGGTTAGACGAGCGAGTGAGAGGGCCGAGTGAGAGTGAGGGAGGTGGGCCGCTTCGGCGCCACCGAACCCAAAAGGGGGCCAGCCTTATTGGGCCGTCCCTGGGTTAAGTTATTGGGCTGGGCCCAATATGGGTCCAGGGGGGTATTTTGGTCTTTTTACATTTAACAAAAGACCAAAAACTTTACCAAATTTTAATAAATCATAAACAACTCTAAAAATCCAATAAAAATTGGATTTATGAATGAAAAATAAATCTTAACAAGAATAAAATATGAAATGGAATTTATGAAACAAATTCAAAATTATGAATTTTAAGAATTTAAATAATAACTTGGAATTTAAAATTATTATTTCCTTGTATTTAAAATTCAAGGAAAAATCTCAAATAAGTTCAAATACTTATTTTCAAACATTTCAAAATGAAATTCTATTATTCCCAGTCATTTCTTTTGTAAAAGAGTATTTTTTCGAAAAATACTATATTCCTTTTTATTCCAAAAACTATAAAGGTAACTCTATAATTTTCAACTATTTTTGGAATGATTAAAGGAATCACCAAGTAAATAGTTTTACTTTGAGTTGTTGTACTTTGTGTGAATTAAAATGGTTTATACTTTTAAATCAATTGTAAATTACCGTCAAAGACATAAATCTTAAATACAACCCTAAATTGTAATAATTCAATGGGGTAAAGGGATTCAACATAAAATAATACATCCATGATTGCATTATCTGGATTTTACAACATTGTCTTTACCGGACAATGATGCTTCTTACAGAACCCGAGGTCCAGGTTCCATCAACTGCATTGAACTGCACTATCTCGCAAGTCCACAGTGCAAGTTCACCCTTGCTCATGTCAACTTGATTATTTTCTACTACTTTGATGCAAAGCTATATACTTATCATTCCCGCATTGCAAATGAAATGTTATTTTCCAACTATGAATATGACTATGTGGCTGGCAATGGAACCATGGTATGTGTTGATATGGTGGAGGTTCCATTGCAATGGGTTATATCACCCTAGGATTAAATTACCAATGCCGTCCAAGTGATTCTAGCGCCGTACATATCGCGTTGACCATAAGATCTATAATGGCTCGGGGAAGCCAGCTATATCTTTTCCCTCTCGCATGCCAACGGATCGGTAATAGGGGTTGCCCGTATCGGTCTATCTTTGGTAAAGGTGGGGACATGTGGTCCCGCACGGTCTACCATTGGATACGGGAGAGGGTAGACTTATTATTGGTCTATGAAGGATTGTAAGGGTTGTCCGGATCGGTCTATCTATGGTGTATAGGGCAGGGCATCATAATTGTTCTGAACGGTCTACCTTATTGGTAAAGGTGAGAACCGAGCCTCGTGTCGGTCTACCCATAGATATAGGAGAGGACAAACTTACAAAAGGGTGGGTCTGCGAGGTCGTGGAGAAGGTGGTGTGGGCTTGGATCCTTATACCTGGCCTCACACCAAAGGAAGTGTGAACGGGGGCAAGTTCCTCGCGGATGGCAAAAAAGGGTAAGATCTCTTGTGGGAAAAGTAACGCACCTCCGCAGAGTGTATCAAATTGTGGCTGTCACTCCTTGTTCCGGAAGGAACCGCGAACGCGGCAGGAAAGGAACTCCACGAAGTTCCGGTCAACCCTGTGAAGACTGACGGGCATAGTTTTCATAATAAAAGCAACCTTTTGAAGAAATATTTTCAAAACATGCATTGACCTGCGATTTCCTGATCAATGGTCGTAGCTAGTGCATCAAACACCTTTTTATTCTTTTAGAACTTGCTGAGTACCTCTGTACTCACTTTCTTTCGACACCCTTGCTAGACTGTGATCCGGAAGTGGATGCCATCAACGATGGAGCACCGGAGGGAAGCTACGAGCCGGTATACGAAGAACCCGATCTTACCGGCGGAGTGGAAGGTGTAGACTATGGGATAGTCTACGGACCTGATGACACGGAGGTGGAGGAGTAGTGACATACCCTAGCCTCATAGAGCCGAGCAACGTAGAACTTACCTAAATAAGTTGTTGAGCTCTCTTTTATATTGTTATGAGTTGTAATCGTACTTAAGTAGTATCTTAGGGTGTTCTCATAGGACTCCGTGAGAGTACCAACTTGTTAAGACAATGTTTGTAATAAAGTATGGAGTGTTATGACCTGCAATGTTTCGTTGTACCACTCGAGGGATATGGCAATTTGTGAGGAAGTCCCTTCACAAAGATCATATCAACGACTTGTATACTACAACATGCAGTGGTATGCTGGGTCACCGCAGCTGGTATCAGAGCAAATGTTGCGACCTTAGGTTGGAAAAACCTAGTATAGGGAAGAAACCTGTAGGAGTCTAGTAGAAATAGTAAAGGATTCTCTAGAAGTATGGTGATTATTCACTTGAGAATAGCAAAACCATATATTTTAGTGCGATAATTCTTTATTATAGCTATTATGATGCATTATCACTACTAATATTCTGTTTTTGTATACAGCCATAATGGCGAACACTTTTCCCAAGAGGACTTTGAGGAAAGTTGAGGGTTGGCTCGGTGATTATGATGGACCAATAACAGCTCTCCTGTGTGGGATGCCGAAGGAACTTCATTGCGATCCACGGATACTCGTTATCAAGTATACTTACTATGATGGGGAAATCCTAGCCAAGTGCGAGTATCGGTCCAACTACCGGAAAAACTGCCGATGAGTCGTATAATGCCATACGGAGAAGCCAAAACTATCACCACAGCCTACCATATGGGCCTATTCAAGGCAATCCTTGAGATAAGGCAAGCACAAGTCGAGAGAACTCCTATGTTCGTAGTTTTCTCATATACCTCATGCCGAGGAAGATGAGGATCCCACTCTTAATCATTTGGTGTTAGCCCACGAAGTCCTGAAGCCAGCAAAGACAAAGACATGGATAGCTGTAAGTCTTTATTGACCACGATGTATCTTTTACACATGAAGATGAGAGGTGAGATTGACCACATGCTAGCTGAGTTCACTGGACTCCCGATAAAGTCCAAACTCGGATGCATGACTTGAGGGCAGAACCACAACATACTACACCCTTCTTTAACCCAGACAGTGATGTAGATTTGAGTGACCAATGGTTCAAGAGAAATCTACCTACAAGAGACCCACTTACACCTAACTTTGTTCCGCACTATCCACATGTGTCAGCATCATATGATACCGGATATGGGGGAGACCACTCATGGAACATAAATTGCTCGGAGTCACCGATTGAAAACTCGACGGGTTGGCGTTTCGGGAACCTTTCGGTGATGAGGAGGAGCCAATTCCATGTGATACAGGAGATGAGAGTGATGCGGTTAACCCAAATGTTAACCAACACTACGAGCAGGAAGAGAAAGGTACCGATTCCATTTCTTTAGATTTGGAGATGGGTATATCTAAACCATCGCAAGTACTGAAGTAGGTGAGAGTTCCGGAACAAAGAAAAAGAAGAAGAAGAAGATGAGGGGTCAAGTGAATAGGAATCCTCCATGGATGACTCGGAGAAGAGGCGCCGTATTCCACTCGGGGATATGTATGAGTCTTTATCTAGTTACTTTGGAATGACAGATCTCTCGTCTCGGCACTTCGTCCGATTCGGATTACATACCTACTCGGAAGGACCTTTGTTCCGGACGGTGTTCGGAAGACTAGTCGCCGTATCGGTTGGACCCCGTGGATGTACGCGGAGGCGAATGAAGACGATGAGGAGTAGAGCTCCAAGGAAGAATAAAGTAATCTAGGTGGTATTGTAATAGAACGTATTTTAAATTCCCGTTGGCTTGGGCTTGGAGCCAAATAAGTGGTTTATATATACCACATGTAATATAAGTTTGTGAGTGTGTTATGTATTATACGGTGTATATACATAATAAATGTTTGTTTTGGATTTGCTTCTTGATTTAATTGTGTGACTAGTACTGGGCAATGAGTTGAGCTCAGAAAACATTCGCATGGTGTAATTATGAGTAATCGCTCTTTGTTACAGGACTAGGGGGAAATGGCGTTAGTAGAAACCGAAGAGGCTCGCAGAGAGCGGGAAGAAAGAGAAAAAGAGGAGGCAGATGCAAGCAGCTAGAGCAGAGAACGCACCACCACCACCACACCCAATGTTGCACCCGTACTCCAACAAGTATATGAGGTCAATGGAGGAAGATAGGAGGCGTTACCAGGAAAGCTGAACAAGAACATGCAAGATTTCTTTACCCATGTCATCAATGATAGGGGTAATGAAGGCAAGGGAGTAACCCTATCGGACTTCCAAAATGCAAGACCACTACCATTTACATCAGCTCCGTAACCAATGGACGCGAAGATTGGCTCATGGATACTGAGCGGAAGTTGAAGACCGTTGGTTGCAACGATGAGGAGAAGATTAGATATACCACTTATCCGTTGTCGGGACCAGCAAGCATCATGGTGGGAGAACCTTGTAGCAAGTACACCCTCCGGATAAGGTATTTACATGGGAGGAGTTCAAGAAGAAGTTTCGGGATGCTCATGTTCCGGACAGCGTGGTGGAGCCGAAGAAGAGGGAGTTTGAAGAACCGAGACAGATCATCGCACCAATCATACAAGATGTTCGGGATTTCAATAGGTTATCCAGATATGCACCCGAGGATGTGGATACGGAGGAGAAGCTGAAGAAGCGGTTCATGAAAGGCATGAATCCATACATGAAGATGCAACCGAGGTTGGCACGGATCGCAGCACTCCGAGAACCGATTGATTCGGCAATCACTTTCGAGGATGATTACAGGCAGGTCCAAGAGGATAGGAGGAAGAGGGCTCGTATCGAGCCAAGGAAGTACCCAGTCAGTAAACCAACCCCAGATCGAAGTTTCAAACCCCGATTCCGACCTACTGGTAATCAGTACAACCGGGGAGGTCAGAATCGAACCCCAAGTCACGCGATCATCCGTAGCAACCGTGGGCGGAGGGGACACATCCGAAGGGAATGTCGGAAACCCGGGATCATCTCGTTATGGTTGTGGACAGGATGGACACATGAAGCCTGATTGTCCTAATAAGGCTTCATGGGGTGGACAAAACTCCGAAGGACGAGGAGGAGGTGGCAAAGATAACAACAACAACCGCAACTACAACAACAACAACAACAAGAGGGGCAAGCCTTATGGAAAGCTGAATTGCACAACTTTGGAGCAAGCGGAAGAGTCGGATCAAACAGTCTTAGGTACGCTAAGCATTCTTACTCATCCTGGCAAAGTACTATTTGATACTGGAGCAACCACATCATTTCTTGCATTGGAATTTGTGGAAAAATTCGGGCTTAGATGTTCTAAGTTAGAAACCCCTATAACTGTTCTATCCGCTGGGGAACGATCTTAGTAACCCACGTGAAAGAAGCACAAGTCATAACCATATGTGATCGTGTGTATTTCGCGGACCTATTCATCATACCCATGAAGGACATATCAGTCATCCTAGGGATGGATTGGTTGACGTGAAAATGGAGCGGTGATTAACTCGTGGAGACAAAACAAGATCACTTCGCAACTCCATCGGAGGTCGAATAGTGTTCCAAGGAGATAAGTACAATGAGTTAGAGATTGGATTGGAACTCAATAGTCTCGAAGGAGGTGAGAATTGAAGATATTCCCGTAGTGAATGAGTTTAAGGATGTATTTCCTAAGGAACTACCGGGGATGCCACCCGATAGAGAGATAGAATTCACAATCGATCCGATTCCGGCACAAGCACCAATAGCACAACCACCATATAAGATGGGGCCAAAGGAGTTAGTGGAACCGAAAGCTCGTGATAGATGAACTGGAACGAAGGGATTCATTCAAGAAAGTGTGTCACCTTGGGGTACACCAGCTTATTTTTGTGGATAAAAGAGATGGAGGAAAGAGAATGTGTGGAGATTACGTAAATTTGAACAATGTAACTATCAAGAACAAGTATCCTTTACCTAGAATTCAAGACCTTTTTGATCAAGTTCAAGGAGCAGGAGTCTTCTCGAAGATAGATTTAAGGTCGGATACCATCAAATCAAGATCAAGAAGGAGGATGTACCAAAAACAAGATTCGTATCAAGGTACGGACACCATGAATATTTGGTTGTACCATTTGGACTAACAAATGCACCAGCAATTTTCATGAATTTGATGAACAAGATATTCATGAAGTACTTGGACAAGTTTGTGATAGTGTTCATAGATGATATTTTAATCTATTCCAAAGATAAAGAAGAACATGCCAAGCATTTGAAGATAGTTCTGCAAACTTTGAGGGAACATCAGCTATATGCAAAGTTCAAGCAAGTGCAAATTTTGGTTAGATAGTGTTGAATTTCTTGGACATGTCATAACCAAAGAAGGCATAGCGGTGAATCCAAGCAAGGTTCAATCCGTATTGGAATGGAAATCACCTAAAAATGCTAAGGAGATACGAGGATTTCTTGGTATGGCAGGCTACTATCGGAGATTCATAGAGGGATTTTCGAAGATTGCAGGACCAATGACCAAGTTACTCAAGAAAAATACTCCATTTGTGTGGACAGATGAGTGTGAAGCCGCTTTCCAAACACTCAAAGATAAGTTAACCACAAGACCGGTGTTAGCGGCTCCGAACTCGGAAAGGATTACACGGTGTATTGTGATGCTTCCAAGAATGGACTTGGATGTGTTCTTATGCAAGATCGGAAGGTAATAGCTTATGGATCAAGACAAGTTGAAACCACATGAACACAACTACCCAGTACATGATCTCGAGTTAGCGGCAGCTGTGTATGCTTTGAAGAGTTGGAGACAATTTCTATATGGATCCAAGTGTGAGTTATACACTGATCACAAAAGTTTGAAGTATTTCTTCACCCGTAAAGAATTAAACATGAGACGAAGAGATGGTTGGAGTTGATTAAGGATTACGACCTTAAGATCAACTATACACCAGTGCAAGGCTAATGTAGTAGCAGATGCCCTAAGTAGGAAAAGTACGGAGAATCAACCTACGGAATGGGAGATTCCAAAGGAACTTCGGAAGGAGTTAGAAGATGCTCGTATCTTGTTTATTCAAGGTGATATCAAAGGAAGTATAGCAACCATGAGGATTATGGATGAGATGTACTCAGACTTGAAATATGAGATTATCCGAAAGCAAGCGGATGATTTGTTCATTCAAGAGGAAATCAAGAGGATTGGCGAAGGAAAACCATCGGAATTCCATCTAGGGGAGTTTGATTCATTATATTTCCGTAAAAGGATCTCGTGTACCGGATGATCCAGGAGTGAAGTCAATCATATTAAAAGAAGCACATGAAACTCCTTATTCCATACATCCAGGAAGTACCAAGATGTATATGGATTTGAAGGAGATGTTCGGTGGAACAACATGAAAAGAGAAATAGCACAATATGTCTCGGAATGTCATACATGTCAACGAGTGAAGGCAGAACATCATAGTCCTGCGGGATTACTCAAACCACTAGAGATACCGGAATGGAAATGGGATGAAATCGGAATGGATTTTGTCACTGGTTTACCAATGACTAATAAGAGGAAGGATATGATATGGGTAATAGTGGATAGACTTACCAAGAGCGCTCATTTCATAGCCGTAAACACAAAAGACACTGCAGAAAAGCTTGTGGATATTTATGTGAAGGAAATTGTGAGTAAACATGGAGTACCAAAGAAGATAGTCTCGTATAGAGGTTCGATTTTTACATCGCATTCTGGAAACAACTACAAGAATCTTTGGGATCCAAGTTGGATTTCAAGACAGACATATCATCCACAAACCGGAGGACAAACCGAAAGAACCAATCGGATACTTGAGGACATGCTTAGAGCTTGTGCTCCGAACTTTGGAGGTTCGTGGGAGGATCATTTACCTTTAGCGGAGTTCTCATATAACAATAGTTATCGCAGTAGTATTCAGATGGCACCGTACGAGGCATTGTACGGAAGGAAGTGTAGATCACCAATTTGTTGGTTTGAAACCGGAGAAAACAAGGAGTTTACACCGGATTACATCAAGGAGAGACAAGACGTCATCGAGGTAATCGTGGATAGACTCAAAATAGCTCGCAGTCGTCGAAGAGTTACGCCGACTTAAAGAGAAGAGATTGGGAACCGAAAGTGGGAGACATGGTTTATCTGAAGGTTAGCCCAATGAAAGGACTTAAGAGATTCGGAGTGAAAGGAAAGTTAAGCCCTCGATATATAGGACCATTTAAGATACTCGACCGTAATCGAGGAACAGCATTTGAGTTGGAGTTACCGGCACAATTAAGTCAAGTTCATAACGTATTTCATGTATCCCAACTCAGAAAATGTTTGAAGGCACCGGATGATCCTATCACATATGAATAAATAGAATTGCAATCTGACCTAACTTATGTGGAAAGGCCTCGAAAAGATCTTAGAAGTTCAATGGAAGAAGTTAAGAAACAGGGCAATCAAATATCGTAAAGTGCAATGGCAACATCATCCCGAGCGAGAAGCTACTTGGGAGACGAAGAAGAACTCAGGAAGTCTTACCCCGAGATGTTCGAGTACCAATCTTAACTTCGGGACGAAGTTTCGTTAAGGGGGAGAGGCCGTAATAACCCGTAACATAGGAACAACGAAGGGTAGATTTAGAAATGGGATGTGCATTTCATCGCAAAACGGGGAAATTTTCGCGCCTTATTGCAACTAAACCTAAGAGGGATCGAGGTTCTCTCTCATTTTGCATCTAGGGTTAGGCAATGTGAGTTAGGGAAATTTCGACATGATCTCTTTTGTAACTAGTTACTTTGGGGAATGTTTGCATTTGCTAAGTGTTAAACATTTAAATATAAACATCACACAATATAAACAATGAATTTAAAATTCAAACACAAGATACAAATTCAAATCATTTTGAATTTCAAAGTAAATATCAAATACAATATTTAATCAAGAATATACACATTACATAATACAAAAGCTCATAAACCAAAAACTTGAGCTTTATTGATGTACAACACAATTACAAAGTCTTTACAATATTCTTGATACAAGAATTGAGATATAATGAACGTAATAAAAGAAAAGGAAAAATTACAAGTTTAATTCTAAACTAAACCTAAACTAAGAATCTTGAGGATGATCTTCTGGTCATATTCACCTTCAAACCCGCAAATCAAATAACAGTACTAGCAAGAATACAAGTGTTAGCAAGATTCAGTTTAGACAAGCTAGCGTAAATATCACAAAGTTCAGCTTTGGACAAGTGAAACCGTCACAAGACACTTGTGCTTGTCCAAAGCCCGGACAAGCACAAGATAGGAATAGGCAGACCAACACTGAGCAGGCCACAAGGGGCTCAAGTTTCCACATATGAAGGCTGCTGCTAACCAAGCAACAGCAAGGCAATGCAAGGGATGAGTCACAAAGTAACCAGGCCTTGTGTGTCATGGCCGGGGAAGAAGTAGAGACCATATAAATAGCACACAAACCCTAGAACCGAGTGCACGATCGATCGATAAGATCACCGGGTAAGGGTGAAGCAAGAACAAGCACGATTCATCCAGCTCATAACCAAGAACAAGAACCAACACAACCAACTTAGCCACCAGGAATCATGGTGACCCGAGAAGATCAACCGTAACTGGAGGTGAAGGGTCGTGGAACGAAACCCCAAGTCTACATCAACCAAATATTTCATACTAGGAGCCGGAACAAGGTATACCAAGTTCCCGGACAGATCCAATGGATTTGATCCATCATATATGCATGAAATAAGCAGGGGAATGAGCGAGATGCTCATATGGGTAGATCATCACTTGGTTTTCACCAAGGATCACTCGCTAGTCTAAAAAGCTACCAAAATAGAAACCATCCGGATACGCATCTTGTGCACGAAGCAAGATCCGATGCACGATAGCACCAAGTAGATGTATTGCAATGAATAGCAACTAGTATAGACTACACGTAAAATCCTAGGCACATAACCATCGAAACCCTAGATTTCTTCACAGTGCAAGCATATTGGCATTCATACTTACTATGATCCCCTAATATGCAAGCAAAGTTGAGTAGCCAACAAGATCCAACCAACCAGGTGAGCAACCAGTCAAGAGCAAGGCTACTGAGGTCACATCACACTTAGCACCAAATAAGAGCAAGTCAAATAGATCACATCACTATCCGTAAATGGATTCGGACTCTAATTGCTTGTAAAAGAATCATGAACAACAAATTCATATACAAGCAAGTCATTTAAATCATCATCGCATAAGCAGTTCATCGAATTTAAGTAATTCAAGCATGAATTTATCACAGCATTCATGCTAAGCATGACGATAGCATACCGTTAAGCAACACAATTTAATTTATAGCCACTAGAGCAAGTCTAGATAGCTAAGATGAGCAACAAAGACAAGTAAGCAACAGACACAGTGATGCTTGAGCATCAAGCATCACCAACCAAGTGATTCATAGAGCCACGATGATAGCCGAGAAACAATCACCGTCACCAATTGATCGAATGGAGCAATTATAGCAAGCCAAGTTACACAGGGAGGTTAGCCAACAAGCAAGGAATGATCCAATGGATCATTGGCTTGCAAAGGTAGCACTCGAAGCATATCACGTACACCACTAGCACACACACAAGTGTCACAGATGCAACACAAGTACACCTAGACAAGCATAGCATGGCATAGTTAGCTCTTGAGCAAGCACGAGAGAGTATAGCAAGTGTAGAACATGCTAGGAACAGCAGAGAAGCAAGCACAAGCATGAACAGCAAGCAAAGCAAGCATGTGCCAGCATCAAGTAAATGGTAATTGGGCCATGAACTTACAACTAACGTAAGCACGTGCAAATTGCATAGGAATAGCATGGCTCGTATGATCACAAGACCACCAGAGAGCAACAGATCATGAGGAGGAAGAAGAACAGGAGCATGAGAGGCGCACAGAAGAGGTAGAGGTGAGACAACACTTACTTGCGCCTGGAAGCAGAGGCTAGGGCATGGCGAGGCAGTGCTCGCGCGGCCCTAACAGCTGCAAATCCAGGGTAGGCGCCGACGTTACGCCGGCGAACCCGCACACGAACCAGCACCACCGTAGCAGCGACTCGAGGCGACGGCACGAATACCGCAAGCAGCACCCGCGCCGAGTCAACCCCGTGCACGTACTCATCGTCGGCGAGGGCGAGATCTCGCCGGAGTTCGTCGAGGCGATTCTCCACGAGATCCAGATCGGAGGCGATTCGCCAGAAGAGGACGAGAAGGGAGAAACTGCTCGGACAGATCGATAGATCTGCTCACGGCGGTTCAGGATCGGGTGGTGGCTACGGCGGAGAAGGCCGGCGATGGCCGGAGCAGGGCGGCGGCCATGGCGGCGACGCCATCGCCACGGGAGTCGCCATACCGGTTAGGGTTAGACGAGCGAGTGAGAGGGCCGAGTGAGAGTGAGGGAGGTGGGCCGCTTCGGCGCCACCGAACCCAAAAGGGGGCCAGCCTTATTGGGCCGTCCCTGGGTTAAGTTATTGGGCTGGGCCCAATATGGGTCCAGGGGGGTATTTTGGTCTTTTTACATTTAACAAAAGACCAAAAACTTTACCAAATTTTAATAAATCATAAACAACTCTAAAAATCCAATAAAAATTGGATTTATGAATGAAAAATAAATCTTAACAAGAATAAAATATGAAATGGAATTTATGAAACAAATTCAAAATTATGAATTTTAAGAATTTAAATAATAACTTGGAATTTAAAATTATTATTTCCTTGTATTTAAAATTCAAGGAAAAATCTCAAATAAGTTCAAATACTTATTTTCAAACATTTCAAAATGAAATTCTATTATTCCCAGTCATTTCTTTTGTAAAAGAGTATTTTTTCGTAAAAATACTATATTCCTTTTTATTCCAAAAACTATAAAGGTAACTCTATAATTTTCAACTATTTTTGGAATGATTAAAGGAATCACCAAGTAAATAGTTTTACTTTGAGTTGTTGTACTTTGTGTGAATTAAAATGGTTTATACTTTTAAATCAATTGTAAATTACCGTCAAAGACATAAATCTTAATACAACCCTAAATTGCTATAACTCAGCGGGGTAAAGGGATTCAACATAAAATAATACATCCATGATTGCATTATCTGGATTTTACAACATTGTCTTTACCGGACAATGATGCTTCTTACGTGAACCCGAGGTCCAGGTTCCATCAACCGCATTGAACCGCACTATCTCGCAGTCCACAGTGCAAGTTCACCCTTGCTCATGTCAACTTGATTATTTTCTACTACTTTGATGCAAAGCTATATACTTATCATTCCTCGCATTGCAAATGAAATGTTATTTTCCAACTATGAATATGACTATGTGGCCGGCAATGGAACCATGGTATGTGTTGATATGGTGGAGGTTCCATTGCAATGGGTTATATCACCCTAGGATTAAATTACCAATGCCGTCCAGTTGATTCTAGCGCCGTACATATCGCGTTGACCATAAGATCTATAATGGCTCTGGGGAAGCCAGCTATATCTTTTCCCTCTCGCATGCCAACGGACTGGTAATAGGGGTTGCCCGTATCGGTCTATCTTTGGTAAAGGTGGGGACATGTGGTCCTGCACGGTCTACCATTGGATACAGGAGAGGGTAGACTTATTATTGGTCTATGAAGGATTGTAAGGGTTGTCCGGATCGGTCTATCTATGGTGTATAGGGCAGGGCATCATAATTGTTCGGAACGGTCTACCTTATTGGTAAAGGTGAGAACCAGAGCTCGTGTCGGTCTACCCATAGATATAGGAGAGGACAAACTTACAAAAGGGTGGGTCTCGCGAGGTCGTGGAGAAGGTGGTGTGGGCTTGGATCCTTATACCTGGCCTCACACCAAAGGAAGTGTGAACGGGGGCAAGTCCCTCGCGGATGGCAAAAAAGGGTAAGATCTCTTGTGGGAAAAGTAACGCACCTCTCGCAGAGTGTATCAAATTGTGGCCGTCACTCCTTGTTCCGGGAAGGGAACTGCGAACGCGGCAGAAAGGAACTCCACGAAGTTCTGGTCAACTCCGTGAAGACCGACGGGCATAGTTTTCATAATAAAAGCAACCTTTTGAAGAAATATTTTCAAAACATGCATTGACCTGCGATTTCCGATCAATGGTCGTAGCTAGTGCATCAAACACCTTTTTATTCTTTTAGAACTTGCCGAGTACCTCCGTACTCACTTTCTTTCGACACCCTTGCTAGACTCGTGATCCGGAAGTGGATGCCATCAACGATGGAGCACCGAGAGGAAGCTACGAGCTGGTATACGAAGAACCCGATCTTACCGGCGGAGTGGAAGGTGTAGACTATGGGATAGTCTACGGACCTGATGACACGGAGGTGGAGGAGTAGTGACATACCCTAGCCTCATAGAGCCGAGCAACGTAGAACTTACCTAAATAAGTTGTTGAGCTCTCTTTTATATTGTTATGAGTTGTAATCGTACTTAAGTAGTATCTTAGGGTGTTCTCATAGGACTCGTGAGAGTACCAACTTGTTAAGACAATGTTTGTAATAAAGTATGGAGTGTTATGACCTGCAATGTTTCTGTTGTACCACTCTGAGGGATATGGCAATTTGTGAGGAAGTCCCTTCACAAAGATCATATCAACGACTTGTATACTACAACATGCAGTGGTATGCTGGGTCACCGCAATGAAGGAGGAGGAGCTGCCTGAGTGGCCCAATGGAGCAGTGGGGACGGCTTCGTATTTCCCACGTCGCGCCCTAGTCGTCCCGACTAGTCGCATTACCATGGGGAGGCCACGAATTACATCGAGCCCGTCCCGTCCGCGCCGGAGGCGTACTACCAGGCGGGTCCCGTCGAAGACCCGCAGGAGGACAACGACAAGGACGACCATGACTACGAGCTGATGGAGGGCAACCTCACGGAAGAGGAGGTCATCCATCGCGCCATGCTCGTGTCCGAGGCAGAGGAGCGGGCCAAGTGGATTGGCCTCGAGGAGGTCATCCACCTCTCGTAGCAGGCGGCCACACCGGCGCCACCACCTCCACCGATTGTAGCTGAGCAGCTACCTCCTCCTCCTCCACCTTCGGCAAATAGGTGGCCCCCACCGCATGTCTTCATTGACCTCGGTGAGAAGGACTAGAAGCAACCGACAAGCAGGACCAGAAGCTCCCGATGAATCTATCTTTTTTTTCTTTTAAGTTGTAAAACTCGCCCTTTGTGGGCCCTTATATATATTTGCAAATTATGTTTTAATTTTAATCCAGTTTTTTACGATTTTACCATTGGACCCGCTATCACCCGCAAAGGTCTATTTTCTGTTCACGAGCCTGTGCATCGAGAACCAGCCAGACGACAAACGATATGTTAGAGCATCTCCAGTCGCGTCCCCCAAAGCAATTTGGGGCGCACCGGACCAAAAATCTGTTCCAGGCGTCCCCCAAAGCCCATTTTTGTCCGGCGCGGCCCGATACGGTGTCCAGCGCCCCGAGCCCGTCCCCGTTCCACAGGGGACGCTCCGGGGACGCCGGACACACCGAAAAGCGAGGCGGGGAGTGGCGGGGCCAACCCGTCAGCGGCACAATAAATTTTAACCTAACCGTCGCCTACCTCGCGACAGAAGTTATTGGCTTTGCAGCGACGGTGCAGTTCCCGCAGAGGCGCAGCGACGCGTCCCGTCGCGCCTAGCTCTGCGTGCCGACGTTAATGAGCGCCACCGCTCCTCCGTCTCCCTCCGGCCTATAAAAGGGCCGCCTCTCATCGTCTCTCTCACACACAAACCCTAGCGCCTCTCTCCCAAACCCTAGCCGCCACCATCTCAACAAGACTCGACGCTATGTCTGGTAGAGGCGGAGGCCGACCTCGCGGCCGTGGTCGTGGTCGTGGTCGTGGCCGCGGCAGAGCTGAACGTTCGCCGTCGCCTCCCACGTCGTCGTCTTCATCGTCGGGGATGGACGTGGAGCCGGACGTGCTGTTCGAGTTCGTCCTCGTCCTCAAGGGCGACCCGCGCGGCATCCAGAGGCTGCCGGGCTCCTTCGCCGAGTACGTCGCCGGTGACGACCGCCCGGACACGCTGCATCTGCGGGAGGCTGCGTGCGGCTGCGTGCGGCTACTACCGGTGGATCGTCGACGCGATCTACGACGCGCGCGGCAAGATGTACCTCAACATCGGCTGGGAGAAGTTCGCGCGCCACCACAGCCTCGAAGCCTGCTTCATCCTTCTGTTCTCCTACTTCGGCGACAGGGACATGAGCGTCAAGGTCTTCGACGAGACGCGCTGCCGCCGGGACTACCACGGCGACAGCATCGACGAGGAGGACGACTGAGTGTTGTTTCTTCGCAGCGAATACGTGCACGGAGGTTTCTGGATGTTCGTCTCATCGGTAGAACCAACAAGGGCACCATCCTCCCGCTGGATTTTCCAGTTTGGGTGACTAGGTGTGCCCTCGAGTGTTCTTTCTTAGCAGCGAACACAAGAAACCTTCGATGCACGACCTAGTTAGGTTTAGTTTTTTGCAATATTTTATATTTGTGTCCACCATGGTTCAAACTATGTATTAGTTTGTGAAAACCACGTTCCCAATTATGTATTAGTGTGTGGAAATTGAAACAAAAATGCCAAAAAAAATATTTTAAATGTTTGGGGGAGACGTTTGGGGAACGCGGCTGAGAGCGACGTCCCCCCGACACGAACAAAACACGTCCCCCAATCCGACGCGGTTTGGAAACGCTTCGGTGGACGCGGCCGGAGATACTCTTAGGGCATCTCCAACCGAGCGACCCATCCCGCGCCCGCGCGTCCGGATGGGTCCAGCCGGACAAAAACCCGGCCCAGCGCGCGGACACATCCCTAAAACGGATGCCCGCGGCGTCCGGAACGACGCAAACCCGGCCCAAATCTGGCCGCGGACGCGAAAGGCTGGTCGCTCGCGTCCGCCCGTTGTCCGCCCCTGGCCCGCGTGTCATAGGCATAAATAATATTTTTCATTAATAGAACTCATTACAATTTTTTTTAGCTACTACTTCTATCCTAAATACGTACGGGGCCGGCGGCCTCGCCGGCGACTCCTCGCCGGCTCGCAGTCGGGGCCGTGGATTTCACTCGACGCGGGCGGCTCGTACGCGTGAGGATTCCACTCCCGGCTTCCTACGGGCTGTGTGGCGCGTCGGCGGCGGCGCGGGCGGCGGCGCGGGCCTCGGCAGCTTGGACGGAGGGCATCATCCTCCTCCTTTCCGCCCGCGCAGCTCGGGCGCGCTCGCGCTCCGCCTCTCGCGGCGGAACCATCCGCTTCCCGCATAGCTCAAGCTCCTGCAGGGCGGCGCGTTCCACGGCGGTGCACGCCTCCGGGCGGACGCGGCCGGCGGCCCGGGCCTCGTGGTTGTCCTGCCGCCGGCGCATGCGCTCTTGCCGGCCGCGCTCCGCCGACGCGAGCATCCTCCCGGGCGCGCCGCTCGGGCGTCGGCATCCGGATGAGGTGACGGGCTGCTCGCATAGCGAGCGGCTCGTTCTTCCGGCCGAGGAGGTCGCCTAAGCCGCGGCGGCCGGCCCGCCGGATGCCCTCGTGCTCCTTCGTCACGCGCGTGAGGTCGGCGAGACGCTCCTCGATGGCGGCGTTGATGTTCGCCGGCGCGAGGTCCTCCGCGCCGACGGGCTCCTCCGCGGCGTCCGCCCCTCCTCCGCGGCCTCGTACCCGGCCGTCCGCGGTCTCGTGCCGCCCTCCGCGGCCGCTTCCCCCATCTCCGCGTCACCGGCCTTCTTTGCCGCCGCCTCGGCGGCGACGCGGAGCGCCTCGTCGTCGGCGACCCACCGCGAGTCCGCGCGCTCCTCCTCGTCCGTCCGCGGGAACCTCGGCCCGGCGGCGAGGGAGAGCTTGGCCCATGTGGCCTGAAGGGTGCGCGGCATAGCGCCGGAGAAGGTGGAGGGGAAGAGAACGGTGATGCGGTCTGGGTGAGACCACCGCCGTCTTTTATAGCCAGCGGTCTGGCGGGAAACTTGGGCGCGAGCGCGCGCCAATGGCGTTTTCGCGCGCGCGGGAACCTTGGTGCGCGCGGGATCTTTCCCGCGAGTTCCACCGCCCACCATGGCTGTCCCGTCGAGGCACCGCCATGGCGCGGCGCCGCGCAACGAAGACGAACCACGTGGCGTCTCTTTGGGTCGCCGCGTTGGGCGCCGCGTGCGACCCAAACGGACACGCGGACGCGGGGCGCTGTCCGCGTGTCCGGGCGGCCACGCAAACGGCCCAAAACGGACGGCCCAGCGCGTCCGTTTGGGTCGCCCGGTTGGAGATGCCCTTACACTCGCAGCCGTTGGGATGGTGTGAGAGCGGGCGAGCGCATGGGCACTAGTCCGCTTTTGCGTCACGGAAAGGGACGACGAGGGGCAGGGTGACACTCACATGGCTACAGCAGATCTCGTCGCCAGCCCAATCCAATCATGCGCGTCCGTGCCCGTGCCCGTCACGCCCATGTCCCGCCGGCCGCAGCCCGGCACGTTCCCGGCCGTTCGTCCGTTGCACTCCGGCCGGCCGACCGCCAGATGGGCCCCTGGTTCTCGGATGATTCGCCTTTGCGCTTCCGCGGGAACTGTTGATGGGTCGTGGATGTGTCTGTCGGCTACTATCCACGTTTCAATCTCACTCTGCAGGGGACCTGCTGCATGCACGCTCCCGCCACACCACACGACGTGACTTTGCTTCGATCATGGGTTTGGTTTCTCACTTTCTCCCATGGAGCAACTCCAACACAGCGAGAAATATTCACTCCTAAAAAAAAGACACTGTATTTTTTCTTTGGAATGCAGTGAAAAGATATTAGAGCATCTCTAGCCGAGGACACTCCATCCCGCCGAACCGCATAGCGCAGATGTGGTTAACCGCATCGTGTTTCTTTCCCTACACAAAGGGTCGCCGCAGAACAGATCTCGCATACCAGTACCGGAAATCGAAATATTTATTTTGAAGGTTTCGCGGATGCCATATCTAAATTTATTGTTAAGGTTTCACATACCAGTAATATATAAATTAAATTTATTGTTGTTCCGACATCACACATTACAACAATATCCAAATTACAATAATTGTTGAAATCAAATAATTAAACAACTAAATGAATGGTCCGATGAGAGGAAACCAATAGTGATGCTTCACAAGATCATCTCGCAAATATTTGTCAATGTCCTCAATCTGTTTGTATGTCTCGAGGAATGCTTTTATCCGATTAGGATTTCTGGCAGGTTTGACATAGCTGCGAACATTGTCAAATTCAAAGAGGAGGTCCATATCCCTCTCATCCTCGATGATCATGTTGTGCATGAGCATGCATGCAATGATGATATTATGAAGGGTCTTCTTATTCCAAAATTTGGCTATCCCTCGAACAATTTTTTGCAGCCTCTCTCTTACTACTTCTTGCATTTTTTTGCAAAGTGAGCTTCCATTTTGGTAGCGGGTTTGGCGATGGTTTTCACAATTGTGAATATTTTGGATAGATCCCGCTTCCCAGATAATACCCCATGGTATATTGATGGGCGTTAACGCTGAAGTTGCAAGCCGCCGCCTCACCATCGACAAGCTTACCAAAAAGAGGTGATTTTGTAGAACATTGATGACGTTTAAATATCCTCCTGGCAGGCCAACAAAAGCATGCCAAATTCACAGATCCTCCAAGACCACTGCTTCAGGCACAATGGTTGGATCATGATGCTGGCCAGTGTACTGATCGTGCCATGTTGTCAGGCAGTTCTTCCACGTTCAGTGCATACAGTCGATGCTTCCAAGCATCACTGGCCACCGCCTTGCCTCATTCATATCCATCAACCTCTTTGTGCCATCCTCAGTTAGAGCTCGAAGATACTTTTATCTGAATACACAGATCATTCTCTTCGCAAAGAGGCGAACATATTTGATTGATGTATCGCGAGATAATCGTCCGTGTAATCGGAGTAACACCGTACGCGATTATTCTCATCGCCGCCGTCATTTTCTGGTAGGGGGTAAACCCAATGAGGCCGGCGACATTTCTCCGCCATGTCAAAAAACAACATTTCACCTCGCATGCCTTCACTATCTTGACGAACAACTCTCGCCTTATCCGGTACCATCTACGGAAGAGATGCTCACGATAGGTAGGTACCTCGACGAAGTAGTCGCGCATCAACATCTTTGATCCCATCGCTAGGTTCCGTGGGATGCAGAGTTGGCTGGCGATTGATCATTGCCTCTTCCTCTTCCAGTTGGCTTCATCGTGTAGGCTGCAAACCGCCACCAGCAGCAACATGTCTTCAACTTCTTCATCATGGATTCCTAATCGAAATCATCCGAGGAGGATGAATCGAAATACGCATCCACCGAGGTGCACCGCCTCGAACTCCACGATTCTCTTCATGAACTCATCTATTTCCACAAATTGGCCCGGTACTTTCACTATCCATGATGATTCGTTTATAAATCTAAATAAAAGCGAAAGAAGGGGCGGAATAATACTCCGAGCGGCGGCGAGGAGGATGAACACGGTCGGAGGGGAGATCACAGGTAGCGTGGAATGAGGAGCGCGAGCAGAGAGCGCAGACGGGGGGCCACAAACGAAGGGGTCGGGGTGGCCTAGCTAGGAACGAGCGGTTCCGAGCCTTTTTCTGGATCCTTGCCGCTTTCACCAGAATCCATGGCGGCGGTGGCCGACGGCACTAGCATGTGAAATATGAGGCATGCCTCGGCTCTAGCTATTGGGGAACAAAGGTGCTAGTGGTGGGTATGCTTCTCAATGGCGCGACGTGATCGAAGCATGCGAGATCTGAATGTTCAGGCGCGGGTGAATTTCGATGCGATAGGGGACACACCAAATTTTAGTCGCGGATCTCAGTATATCCAGCATATCAAGCTGCGATAGGGTTTGCTGCAAACGAAAATCTGGGATGTACTTTTTTGATGCATCTACGCAGGTTTTTTTGGCCTGGTACCACAACTGGCGGTTATTTTCTTAGTTTGGCCCATATGAGGTTCTGCTAGAGATGCTCTTAGGAGTTGATTGTTTCTTTTCTCCGACAGCCTTCCTAAACATTCAGTGCCAAATAAATGTCTATTACAATGACAACTGGGCCCAGGCCTTCTCCTCGAATCCCTTTCATCTCTATCTTGAACAGTTCCTTCTCCCGAGTGCCCACGATTTTCCCCGCCTTCCCTTCCCAGCGTGTGGCACTGCCACCGCTCCGCCCATTCCCTTTGTAGCGCTCAGGGCCACCACCCCTCCCTCGTCATCACCCTTGCGCATGGAGGAGGCCGCCACCGTGGGCTACTCCATGGAACAACTTCGATACTTGGATGTGGCGAGATTTGCCCCTAATGCGTGGTCAAGGGAAGGACCTCGCGATGCCCCAAAGGCTAGCCACCATGACAGCGGAGAAGTTGGCCGAGATTTGGCTTGTCGGCATCAACTTTGTCGTGTGTGGCCCTGATGAGATCTACGGACCGCCGCTGGGCAACCTCGCTGCTCCTCCGCACTACCACTCCCTTTTCTGGCTGTTGAGAGATCTCATGCGTCGTGGCGGACACCACCTTGAAATTTCCAAAATGGTTGTTGGGCTTTCCTGTGCCGCTAATTGTGTTTCAGGGGTGAAAAACATATGAGTGTATTTAGGGAGCTGGGGGTGTTTTTTCTCCCTCCAATAATATGTTAGGGATTGTGAGCCGTTTTGGGAGTATGGTGCATCAGCATTTTAGATGCGGTGGAAGGTTTTAGGTATTGAGAGTCATTTTACCCCCTCTGATAAAGATGCTCCTAGCACATCTCGAGCGGACAGACGTATTGCGGTCACTAATGTCTCTTTTGATCCATTTAAGGATACACCCTGGCTACTTAGCCCTTTCCCATTAGAACAAATATGCATATAAGATATAAAATAACTACCACCCGTACAAAATCGACCATTACAGACGTCCCCTAGAGCCAACAACAACAACAACAAAGCCTTTATTCCAAATAAGTTGGGTATGCTAGAGGTGAAACCCATAAGATCTCGTAACCAACTCATGGTTCTCACTAGTAGGAAACTAGCTATATGTGGGATGCTATTCAAAAATAGCGTATTTTTGTGACGCACCAGACACACATGCGCTACAGATATATGGTGGGTCCCACCACCGGCCATGCTCAATAATTGGTTTCACTATGTTTGTGGCGCATAGAATCACGTGCATCACAGAAATGTCTTGTTTCTGTGGCGCATCTTGCCTAGTGCGCCACAGAAATAAGACATTATGTGGCGCACACGCACACATGCGCCACGGAATGTGGTCTTTCTGTGGCGCACATTGACCCATGGGCCACATAAAGAAGCTTTTTGCTCTCCACGCAACTCCACTGCCATGAATCGCCTTTTTTTACCTCTGTAAAATACAAAAGAAATAGATAGAAATTACAAAAAAAATAAAATCCTTCGAGCTGCCCATGTATTATGTCATCTAGTACCACTGAAAATTAACAAACATGAATTTTAACTTTTTTTGCAAGCAAAATCATCAAACTGGATTTGTGGTTGCATACGAACTCGACAAAACACATAATATATCAAATTGACCGGGAGAAAATCCTACATCCGAATTCAGCGGGGCTTGCCCGGTTAGACAGTTTTTAGATTCTCACAATTCGAAAAGAGTAAAAACATATGACAAAGTCAAGATTTTTTGCTGCAAAAATAAAAAATTAAAAAAACGGTGGCGCACCATATGCCCATGCGCCACTGAATTGTTGCTGAATTTTGAATTTCGGGGTGTCCTCTGTTGGAGATATGCCCAAGAGGCAATAATAAAATGATTATTATATATATCTTTGTGTTTATGATAAATGTTTGCATACCATGCTATAATTGTATTAACCGAAACATTGATACATGTGTGTTATGTAAAAAACAAGGAGTCCCTAGTAAGCCTCTTGAATAACTAGTTTGTTGATTAATAGATGATCATGGTTTCGTGATCATGAACATTGGATATTATTAATAACAAGGTTATGTCATTGATGAATGATATAATGGACACACACCCTAATAAGCGTA